>NC_045705.1:5208737-5811291 GCF_009834535.1 Camelus ferus | reverse complement strand
TTAACTTCTCATCTGTCTCAGTCTGAGCTAAATCATATGGTATGTTCCTCTGGGAGTAACAAGTGTTCTCTGGATATCATGGAAAGGACATAAATTTGTTTATTTTTATTGCAGGTTTAGAATGTTCTTTCCATCTCAAAACCTGAAATATGTAGGCTTAAAAATGATGTCTTTAGAACTAAAAGAATGTTTTTAAGATTAAAAGATATGACTCATTGCCACACTCAGCTGTTTATTTTGGCCTCATTTGGCAGGTTTTTACAGGAAAACCAGCTAAGTGTGTTAATCAGTCTCAACTCCTACCACTGCCACAGTGGTGTGATGGCAGTCTCCCTTCCTGGCAATCTGAATGTTGGTGTTGCTGTCGTGAGACATTAAGCATTCGTGGATTCTCAAGAATTCCTTCTGAATCCCTTCTTTCTTCAGGTAATGCCTGTTCTATTTGTCTCTAAGTTTCTCTACAAGCAAGATCACAGATGCCCCCAGAACCCACAATGAAAAATCTTTATCTGTATCTTAAAACACTGCCCAAGTAAGAAGAACTTCTACAGCTGTATGGGATTTTCAACATCAGAATTATTAAAATTAATATCAAGCTTTATCTAATAGCCATACACTTAAGAAGAAAACCTAAGGGAAAAAACTTCCAAATACTATGTCTATTTAATTAGCAATAAAATACAGTAGAAAATTTAAGGATAACTAGGTAAAAAAAAATCTCACAGTTAAATACATAAAATATGAGGAAAGTTTAATAAATTAAGATATTTAAAAGAAATACATAAAAGGGTATGTTTAAAAAATATGTTAAGATTGTCTTAATCCTATGGATGGAAGATACTAAAAACATTTCAATCATCAGATGCATACTAGTTATTTGTAATTCTCACTTGTTCAGGAAGGTTTTAGATGTGCCAATATAAAATAAAGTACGTGAACAATCTATTCGTACATACCATAGTGTTTGAAGGAGTTTTGTTAAAATGAAGGAAGTACATAACACAATGTTCCCTAGTTCTTTATCTTTTAAAAAAGTATACAACTTTAGAATGAAAAGAACAATTTGCTTCAAGCTGTTTTGGCTGTTTGTTTGTTAACTACATATAAATTCAAGAAAGGTAAAAAGTCAGATATTACAGTTCATATTAGAGTGCTCAAACTTAAAATCATAATCCATTTATCCTGTGACTTAGAGAGTCAGAATTTTAGAGAGTCAATTGTAGAGCTCATCTGTTCAAAATATCTTCTCTTCAGACATAGAAATGATATCAGAGAAAACAAATGAGACAATGTGTGTTAATGTGTTTTGCCTTTAACGTGTTAAGTACACACATCATATTCAGTAGTAATAGAGCCATGAACAAACCACTACTAAAACCTCAGTATCCTGATTCCTTATTAAGTTCCTTCCCATATCACCATGCAGTCATCATGAAAAAAAAAAAAAAAAAAAAAAAAAAGAAACCACTTGGTTGAACATATAATTTGCAGAAAATTCAGGCACATATAGTGAGTTCAACATCTGTAAAGGAAATAATATTTTAAAGATATAAATATTTTCACATTCAATTGTGCATTTTTTGCTCTATATCATCCCAACCATTGAATTCACAAAGTGGATTGTTTTCTTTGCATTTTAAATCTGATTTTCCTGCACTCATAACAAAACCATTATCTCAAAATCCAAGCTCTATTAAAAAAAAGGGCTTTCCAAATTTCCCAAATCAACTTTTTAATATTAAGAACTGAACCTAAGCCCCTTAAACTTACAACTTTACAAATTTTAGCAGAGTTACAATGATTTAGCAAAATTGCCAACCAGAAGAATAGGCTCTTCTCTTTGCAGCAAGGTGGCAGACAACCAGAATGGGGGGTGCACTATGCGGTGGGGTGGGGGTGCTAGGCAGAGAGGGAATACAAGAAAGTGTAAATGGAAGTGAATTTGACAATTCTGACTTGTTCTTTGATATCAGATTATTTAAATAGTGAGCTGAAGTTCAGTAAACACCTAGGACAGAGGTGTTTACCACTCAACAAAATGACCTTGCTAAAAAAAATTGGAAGATCCTATAAGAAATCTCTAGATTATTTACAGCATTCTAAGTATACAATGATGGTCAGGAAGAACATTCAGAAATTCTTGTACTCAATGTCCAAGATGATAGTACTTCCAATGTAACTCTCTTAAAATATTTTGGGTATTCTCTAAATTATTTTAGGTTTTACTGCATTTAACAAAAGGTAAAACCATGTATCTCTTCCATTCCCATTCTTATATAATGTAAGCTATGTTAACAATGCTTAACATTATTACAGTACATAAGTTACAAGATATCAAAGAGGGGTGTGACCGACTGAGAAGAGGAAAGATACCACTCACAGATGGATAAATGATATTCAGGTCCTTTCTCATTTGTGGAAAGTGCTAGTATGTTTTCACATGTACAAGGTGATACTTGCTTCAGGTAATGTGAAAACATGGTTTGCTATTTTCCTGCTTTGGAATTAAGATATGCACGTATGTATGGATTTCTCAGAAATGCTCAGGTTAGGTTGGCCACAAATGAAATAGCAAAGGGTTTGTAAGGTGTTAAGTAATGTGGCAGTCATTATGCTTCTGCAGTGTAAGTCACTGTCACTGACTGGCTGTCTCAACTTATTCGTACAGGGGAGAATTCAGGCCAGAAACTCTTCTATGTCTGTTCTCCAGTCCTGGGACAGGTTTATATGTGGTTCAGTAGGAAATAACACTAGCTTCCTCTACAGCTCACCTATGTTATCAGGGTGGGAGGCAGTGAGACTGGGCATAGGTCCAACTTATCCTCACTCTCTCCGGCTCCATACCAAGCTTTTCATCTTCACTAGTTGGTCCCACTGACATATGGTAATTACTGATTCATCATCTGATAAACAGGTAGCAAGTCTTCACTGATTTCTTTACCAGGTCCCACAAATATGCAAGGTCTAATTCTTACAATAACTCCTTTTATCCTTGTCATTATTAGGGGTTCTACTTTTCACATGAAACTCAAGATGATAGAGCAGGTCAGTACTGATGTTTAAGAACTCAAAAATATTTCAAGACAGTTTTTGGACATAGAAATGCCACGCAGTTGTTATGAATGAAGAAAGTGCTATTAATTCTCCAGATACTGGGGAACAAGTTGGGTTCTTTTCCTACACTAGTAAAAGTTAGCTGTGGGTCACATGCACTCTGTTGTCTCTTCTATTTTAAGAGCAATGATTTGAAAAAAAAAAAAAGACTGAAAATAATTAAAGCATGTGATTTGGTCACTTCCTACTTAAAATGATGTTTCTCAGGCATTCTCAATTACCTTCAAAATGAAATGTAAATCATAAACCAAAAAGCCTCATCTCTCATCAGTATCCTCCACCTGTGTATATTCAGACTGACCCAAACTGCCTACTTCCCTTTCTCCAGAACCCCCATGTTTATTAAGGCACGTCACCCTTATACATGTTTTTCCTCTGCCTGACATCACCTCGACCAGGCTTTTTATAGCTAATACCTTCTAATAGTTCAAGAATAATATCATGGAACTTTATTATCTGAGACAGATTGTCTTCCTTCTTTCCATACTGTAACATATACTGTAACATAGTTTTATTGCTTTCGTTTCACTTCTCTGTCTTCCTTATTATATTCTGATTGCTAAATGAATGAATAGATGGAGTAGTTTATTTGGAATTAAATGTAAATACGAAATATTAATTAACACAAACTCTTGGCAACTTAGATGTTGTAACTTATATAGTTAGAGACCACGGTGTTCACTTGCTGCCTTCCTGAAAAAAGGTAGCATTCTAACAATAGTAATTGAGCCTTTGCAGGCATTCAGAAAATATAAAAAAATAGAAAAATAATAGAAAACAGTTCTAACATCAACAACGAAAATGGACAGCTAGACAATAAACTTCTGTGGCACTACAAATGAAACTAAGAAAAGTAAAAGGACATGAAATGTAACAATTTTCTTTATTATCTGAAATGGGTGGGAAAGCTGTCGATATATGGGTTTTGGTAAAATAGAAAGGTAAAGAAAGGCATTAAAGACAAGGAGAAACCAGGAAATGTTTTGCAGCAAATACTTAAGAATGATTGTATGCAATTCTCTTTCTAATGTCTAGCATTAGACACTGTGATTTAGAGTGCGCTGCTGAGAACAAGTCTATGAGTAAACACATAATATATATTCTTTCCTCACAGAGCTGCATGTTGGGAAGGTATGGCTATAACTCAGTGCACACTTTTGGTTATTAAAAGGTTTTATTTTCTCAGATATATACCATCACCAAATAGACACAGATGCAGCCTAATGAGGCAGTTGTTCATGGAGGAGTCAGAGAACTTGTAGCCTAAATTCCTATACCTATTATTAGCCACATAGGCTATGAGTATAATGACTAAAAACATAGTCACATAATAATTACATTTAGTATAAAGGATAGAATGAGTTCTGCTTATTCTACATAAGACATGCCTGTATTGGCAACTTTATATTGATGCTAAGACTGCATTTACAAGCACGTAAAAATGGTAACATGGGAAAGTCCTCAAACCCTCAAGAATTTCTCTTAAGCTCATTGATAGCTAATATTTTTAAATTATGGAAAATTAATATTTAGTAATTTAATATATGAAAATAAATGGTATCTATATTAGAGCTAATAAATTAATAGCATAGATAACCATTATGGATCTCTTTGTTATTTTAAAAAAAATCAGGTAAGTCTACCATCTACCTGATAAAGTTATTGTGTGTAAACAACCTAAAGTTTGTAAAGTGCTAGGCAATTCCACATAATATATTTTTAGCTACTATACCCACTTTTGTGTCTAGATATTCATCATCAGATTAGTCCAGAAAATAAGCTTGACGAGAGTGGAAGGGAGGGAAAATTGAGGAACTTTCAAATGGTAGGAAAGAATGACATGTGTAGAGAGTTGCAATTAAGTTTGAATAAATGAAGCCTAGCACCAGAGACAAAGTGAGAGGACACCAGAATTTACTAGGGACTGCCAAGACCCAAGATGATTTTAGCTTATTTCACAATGTTTATTGCAATGAGTTTATTAAAAACTTAGACGTTCAATTTTACCATCTTATAAAAAGGAATAGTAATAATTTATATTTAATTAACTGTTATGTCATGTCCCAAAGACCCCATCATAAATCATGTGTTACTGAGTTGCTTTCATAATGAAGGTAAAATTCTTATCAAAGAATCAGGCTCATAACTAAAAAAAAAATTAACAGATAAATTATAATGCATTTAAGCTTATTACCATCTTTTTGAAAGATGAAGAAACTTGCTCAGAAAGGGTGTGCTGACAATATAAGTTTCAGACAGAAATTGTTATTGGAAAGTTCTTTATATCTCTGCCTTCTAACACAGTGACTGTCACATGGATTGGAGTCAGTAAGTATTAAAAAATTTGATGAATAAATAAATATATGATTTACACATGGTCAAATGGAAATTGTGTTGCTAAGCAATTTCTCTCTCCTCTCTTCCAAACAGAGCATATTGAGTGGAAAGCTATTGACATCTAAGTGGTAGTATAGAATAGGGGTGTCTGGAAAGCAAACAGGTGGCATGTAATCAATATGTCTCTCATGAACTTTAAATTTGTCCTAGAACAGAAAGTGGTACTAAAGCACTTCATTTTTTGAAAAGATCAGGCTCAGTACCTTTAAAGTATAAGGAAAAGATAAAATAAAATAAATGATTTTCAGTAAAGATTTAATATATTAGGATAATAACAAATTCTGAAACTCTATTTAGCAAAAATATCCCACTTCAGCAATGTTCCATCTCTGTTTATGACCAGTTGCTCTTTATTTATCTAAGGAGTTGTTTCTCCAACCTTCTCTGCTGCTTGCTAGATTCTGAAAAATCAATTTGTAAAAATCTAACATTTTCAAGTAAGCATTTGAGCTGTCTTTAGGAGTTAGCACATCTGTCTTTAGGGCCTGGGGAAACAAATTTTCAGTGCACCAACCACTTTTATGGATTTTTGCCTCTGTTCTGAACAAAATCTCAAGAATGTGGTGGTTTCCTATCTAGAAAGTGAAACTCTGGAAAGAATGTTTGATTATGCTGGTACAATTCTAAGGTCAATCTGAAAATGAATATATACATGTGCCTTCTTTAACAGGAAGTGGCTATGTGGCTTTGATTCAAAGATTTGAAAGTTTCTTCACAGCACATGATTTTGGAACATGACCTTTGGTTACCCAGGATATAATCAGTCCAACAACAGACAAATATATATTTTTAATGATGCTATCTGATATGACATTTTATATTCTCCTTCAGATTTCTAGACTTCAAGTCTTCATCATTTGAACAATAGAAAAACTGTTATACAATATTTCAACTGACTCTAACAGTCTGCTCTGCTAATTGGAATATTGATATTTACCTGCCAGTAGTATTTTCTAAATTTTAATTCGTTACACACTTCAATTCAGTAATTATCACATTTTCAGTAGTTGGGCTTACTCTGCCTAAGCTGAGAACTTATATCTTCTTCTACTTGCTCAATTTTCTCTGTAGTTTTTATATTTTCTGAAATAATTTTCTCATATAAGTATCATATTCCAATCATGTTTTCCCATTAATTTTCTTATTGGGATTATATCAGAATCATCACAATGCCAAACAAAGTTTCTTTCCATTTTTCCCCCAATTTCCTTCCTTTTATCTTTAAATAGAATAGTTCGTCTTGGAACACCTCAGGAATAAGTAGCTCACCAAAAAATTGAGTTTTTTTTTAAAAATTGAAGTATAGTCAGTTTACAATGTTGTGTCAATTTCTGGTGTACAGCATAATGTTTCATGCATACATATACATACATATATTACACATACATATATATATATACACACATATATATATATATACACACATACATATATAAATTCTTTTCATATTCTTTTTCATTATAGGTTACTACAAATTATTGAATGTAGTTCCCTGTGCTATATCGTAGAAACTTACTGTATTCATACTGAAGTACATAGAGAAATGAGAATAAAGATTAGAAAAAGATCGTAAGTGATATATGAAACAGAGTTAAAAAGTCTAACACATCTTTAACCAGAGTTGCAGAAGAAGAGAAGGGAATAGAGCAAAAGCAAGTATTTCAAGAAATATAGGCCAAGAATTTTCTAAAACCAAACACTAACAAAAAGCCACAAGTGTGATAAATTCAGTGCACTCCGAGCAGAGTGAATACAAAGAAATCTACATCTCTGCATATCATAGTAAAACAAGTGAAAACCAAAGATAAAGAGAAAATTTTAATAGCAGCTATAGAAAGGGACACATTTTGGTTGTAGGAGCAACAATAACACTGTTTGTAGAAGTACAGAAACCAAAAAATAAAAACTATTGCTAAATTCAGACACATCAAAACACTGAACATTCTATATTCAGCCAAAATATCATCGTAAATGGAGTCACAGTAAAGATGATTTCAGACAAGATAAAACTAAGAACCACATCATTATCACACCTGCACTTACATAAATACTAAAGAGTGTTATTTGGGCATAAAAAGACTCATTCTTGATAGAACCAGAAGAAGCAGGAAAAAAGATTATACTTGAAAGGCTAAATGTGTGTATAAAATATTTCAGATTTTGGCTATACAAAATAACAACTATAATGTAAAGTCATACACTAAAAAGAAAAAAGCTACCGGACAGCCACATGTAAATCAGTGAAATTAGAACACTCTCTCACGCCATACACAAAAATAAACTCAAAATGGCTTAAAGAGTTAGAAATAAGACAAGACACTACAAACCTAGAAGAAAACATAGGCAAAACATTTCTGACATAAATCTTAGCAATGTTCTCCTAGGGCAGTCTACCCAGGCAACAGAAATAAAACAAAAATAAAGAAATGGGACCTAACTAAACTTATCAAGTTTTTGCACAGCAAAGGAAACCATAAGCCAAACAAAAAGACAACCTAGGAATGGCAGAAAATATTTGCAAATGATGCAAAGGATAAGGGCTTAATTTATATATACATATATATATATATATACACATACACACAAACAGTTCATACAACTTAGTAACAAAAAGACAAACAATCCAAAAATGGACAGAAGACCTAAACAAACAATTCTCCAATAAAGACATACAAATGGCCAACAGACACATGAAAAAATGCTCAATATCGCTAATCATTGGAGAAATGCAAATCAAACTACAATGATGTATCACCTCACAGCAGTCAAAATGGCCATTGTTCAAAAGCCTAGAAGCAATAAATGCTGGAAAGGGTGTGGAGAAAAGGGAACCCTCCTACACTACTGGTGGGAATGTAGTTTGGTGCAGCCAATATGGAAGACAGTATGGAGATTCCTCAAAAAACTAAAAGTGGACTTACCATATGATCCAGCAATCCCATTTCTGGGCATACAGCCAGATGGCACTCTAATTTTAAAAAGATACATGCACCTCAGTGTTCATAGCAGTACAATTTGCAATAGCCAAGTCATGGAAACAACCTAAATGTCCATTGACAGATGACTGGATAAATAAGTTGTGCTATATGTATACAATGGACTATTACTCAGACATAAAAAAGGAAATAATGCCATTTGCAGCAACATGGATGGACCTGAAGAAAGTCATTCTAACTGAAGTAAGGCAGAAAGAAAAAGAAAAATACCATATGATATCACTTACATGTGGAATCTTAAAAAAAAGACACAAATGAACTTATTTATGAAACAGAAGCAGACTCACAGACATAGAAAACAAACTCATGATTACCAGGGGGGAAAGGAGATGGGAAGGGATAAAATGGGAATTCAGGATTTGCAGATACTAACTACTATATATAGAACAGATAAAAAATCAGTTTCTACGGTATAGCACAGGCAACTATATTCAACATCTTGTAGTAACCTATGATGAAAAAAGAATATGAAAAGGAAAATATGTATGTACATGTATGACAAACATTATGCTGTACACCAGAAACTGACACAACATTGTAAACTGACTATACTTCGATAAAAAAGAAAAAAGCCCCAAATGATGATACAGGTGTCTATCTCAAGTAATTTTTAAAAACTAATTAACTCAATGTGTAAAGAAGGGGAAAACTAAGAATATAAATTAACAAAATAGAAAGTAGAGAATCAACAAAATTAGTATCAAGACTAATAAAAATAACAGAACTCCAGCAAGATTGATGAAGAAAAAAAAAGAGTAGGCATAATTAACCTATATGAAGAATGAGAAAGGTTCCACTACCATATATCTTTTAAATATTAAAAAGATATAATAATATTAACAACTTTATAGCAATGAATTTGAAAATTTCAGTTCAATAAAAAAATTCCAAGAAATACACAAGTTATAAAAGTAAATTAAAAATGTAGAATATTGAATTTTTTTTAGCTCTATTTTAAAATTGATTCCACATTTAAAACTTACCTTAGTAAGATCCCTAGGCTCAAAACTGATTCAGTAATAATGTTTTTCAATGTTAAAGACAAAAGAACACCGAGTTTTCTTTGGATAAATCCAATGTATAGAAAAAAGAGAAAGTATTTCTGATCTAATTTTTATGAGGACAACATAACCTTAACATCAAACATGGCAATAAAATACAGGAAAGAGAATTTACAGGCAAATATTTCCTTTGTAATAGATGCAAAGATTCTAAGCAAAATATTAATAAGTAGAATACAGTGATATATCAAAAGGATACTGCCTCATGATCAAGCTGAGTTAATTTCAGAATGAAAGTTTGTTATAATGGTCACAGCTCAGGCAACATAACTGACCAAATCAATAGAAAAGATAAAAAGGAGAAGAAAAACTATATTATGTCAATGTATGAAGGAGTTGATAAAACTCAACATTCATTAGTTAAAATCTCTCAGCAAACTAGAAATGGAAAGAAGTCCCTGATCTGATAGGGAGTTTTCCATTAGGCTGCTTCTAAAATAGCTACCAATGATCTCTCCTTTTAGTACAGTGGTCTCCCCTTACCTGTAGTTTCACAATCTGAAAATATTAAATGGAAAATTCTAGAAATAACCATTCATAAGCTTTAAATTGTTTGCTGTTTTGAGTAGCATGATGAAATCTTGAGCATCCCTCTTTGTCCCAACCTTAATGTGACTCATCCGTTTGTCCAGTATAACTTGTCCATTGGTCACCTAGTACCCTCTCAGATGACTGCTGTGGTATCACAGTGCTTGTGTTCAAGCACCTTTATTTTAATTAATCATCGTCTTAAAGTGCAAGGGCAGTGATGCTGGAAATTCAGATATATCAAAGAGAAGCTGTAAAATGCATCCTTTAAGGGAAAAGATGAACGTTCTCAACTTAAGGAAAGAAAAAAATCATATGCTGAGGTTGCTAAGATCTACAATAAGAACAAATCTCCTATTCATAAAATTGTGAAGAAGGGAAGAAAAAATTTGTGCTAGTTTTGCTGTCACAACTGAAAATGCAAAACTTATAACCACAGGGCGTGTAAGTGCTTAGATGAGCATGGAAAAGGATTAAATGTGTATGATATGATATTTTGAAAGAAAGAGACCACATTCACATAACTTCATTGCTGTATATTGTTATAATTGTTCTATTTTATTATTAGCAATTGTTGTTACTCTCCTACTGTGTCTAACATAAAGTAAGCTTTATCATAGGTATACACAGGAAAAAAACAATATATTTAGGTTCAATTCTATCTGCAGTTTCAGGCACGCACTGGGGGTCTGGGAACATAGCCCCTGTGAATAAAAGGTGTGGGGCTTGTAGAACACTTTCCCTTGTGTGAGTTCCTCACCTAGTAACTTCTAACCAATAGAATATGGTAATACCAATGGGCTGTGGGATGCTACTTCCAAAGTTCAGTTTTACAAGAATGTGACTTCTATTTCTCTCTCACTTGCTCTCTATCCATCTTGCTTTCTCACACTCATGAGGCCAGCTACCATTTTGTGAGCTGCCCTATGAAGAGGTCCAAGTAGCTAAGAAAGGAGGGCCTCCTGCCAACATCCAGTGAGGAACTGAGGCTCCCAGCCCAACAATCCAAGAAGGACTGAATTCTACCAACAAACAGAGTGAGCTTGGATGTGGAGACTGCCTCGGCTGACATTTCAGTAGCAGACATGACAGACTTGAGTCAAAGGATTTAGCTAAACCACACCCAGATTCCTCACACAAGACTCAGAGAAAATAAATATATTTTTTAAGCCATTAGGTTGTGGCGGTAATTCTTCAAGTACAAACAGATAACTAATTCAAATATCTAAAAAAAAGAAAAGAAAAATTTACAGCAACTTCAATAATTAATTGCCAAAATTTTTATCCCTAAAATTGAGAACAAAACAGGAGCACATGTTATCACCATTTTACTTAGAGATCACTTTTACAGGAAATTCTAGGTAGATAACAAGCTACTTTAAAAAGTAATTTTACACTTGTTTCAAGACGATTAAAACTTAGAAATAAATGTAATAAAATGTGTTCAAATCTCTATAGTGAAAATTACAAAACATTATTGAAAGAAGTTAATATTCCAAAGAAATGATAGGATAAACCATGTCCATAGGGTATAAGAATTAATTTTTTAAGAATGATAATTCCCCCCAAACTGATCTGTGGATTCATTTAAGCACCAATTAAAGGTCCAGGTGGATTTCTGAAACATTGACAAGATGATTTGAAAAGTTATATGGAAGAGTAAAAGCCTAAGAATAGCCAAGACAATTTTGAAAAAGAACAAAAAAAAAAAAAGGAGAATTTACACTACCAGATTCCTAAGCTTATTACACACTAAGTTAAACCTTTGCAGTATTGAGGAAAGGATAAACACATAATTCAGAATAGAGTTCACGAACAGACCACATACAGACATCTGACTGAAGAAAATGTGACACTGCAGGACAACGAACAGAGGAGGGTTTTTTAAACAGAAGATTGAAAATGTTTAATTGTACATTCGTATGAAAATATATGACTTTTTCCTGCTACCTCACACCATAAACAAGAAAATATGTATGTACATGCATGCCTGGGACATTGTGCTGTACACCAGAAACTGACACATTGTAACTGATTATACTTCACTAAAATTTTTTTTAAAATAAACTTCTATAATTTTATTAGCAAATATTTCTTAAATAACACATACACATATTCACATAACACAAATATTAATCATAATGTAAATTGTTTGAAAAGTTGGATGACATTAAATGTTTCCTGTTCTTTAAGCAACTATTACTAAGCGTTAAATGTAAATGCAAGATAGGAAGAAAAAAAATACAAAAAACATAAATTTGATGAAGGATTGGTATATAGAATATAGAAAGAATTGTTGCCTATCAAGGAGAAAAAAACAAGCAACTTTAAAAAAGAACATCCAAATTTAAAAAAAACAAACACTAGTACATGCAACTACAAGGATGAATCTAATAAAAAAAATATTAAGCAAAGTAAACCAAGTTGAAAAATGTACATATTTTAAGATTCCATTCATTATAAGTTTGATAACAGGAAAAACTAATCACAGTGCTGGAAATCATTACCCTTGGTCTGTTGATTAGTAACTGGAAGGAAGTACGATGAGAATTCTGGGGTTTTAATAATCTATTATTTAGCCTACCACTGATTACATTAGTATGTTCAACATATAAAATTTAGCAGCTGTAGACTTACCATCTGTAATTTTTTATAGATTCTCTCTATATGATATACTTAATAAATAATCATTTCTAGTACCTATATTCTCAACAAATTGTGAGACTTCCCACCCAAAATAGCCTTTAATCCAAGATTACCATTCACCATAGCTTCTGATGATGCTGAGCTAAAATGAGAAAAGGCTTATAAATCTTGTTCAGAAGTATGTTTCTTATGTATAAATTAATATAAAGGATAATTCTACTTTTGGTAGACACACACACACACCCACCCACACCTGTAATTGGAAATAATTTATGTAGTTAGCATTTCTCCAGGCCCTACAAGACCTAGGAAGTGGGGGTCAGATGGGGTTATGATAAAGATTACAAATGCATAACAATTTCTGAACCTCAAGTCTCTATCTGCAATTTAAACCATCCCAGCCCTGTGCAACACTGTCCTCAGTAATCCCTTCAGGTTGTATCCTGTGGCCCCCAGGTGTTCTTGTCATCATACAAAGCCCTGTCAGCTCATTTCCCATCTATTATTTTCTTTTCTGTCTCTTCTTTTAGTAAAACCTGCTGCAGAGGCATGTGCTGCCCATAAAATTTCAGTAAGATCAGCCACAGTGGTTACTACATCAGCTGGCACTCATTCTTAAGTGCTCTAAAGCTTCCCCACGGTATGAAAGCCACCATGCTGTGACAAACCAACCACGCTTGACTCTCCTCTGATGTACTAGGGTCCAGGGGGTATCAACACTCCTGTCATTTTTGCAGATGTCCAGTGCTGAACTCTGTGCCATGATTCAGAACTTACCATCTGGATTTGGGGACAAAAATACAAATTGATATAGATAGAAACCTCAATAGCTAAAAACAAAACAAACAAAACAAAAAACTCCAATACATATTGCAAACTCCAGTGTGCATGTTATGTATTTTGTCAAAGATATGAATTAAGAGAAAATAACTTTTAAAAATTTTAAGTGCAGTGCTCTGACATTTCAGGAGCACAGTTGAAAGGATCTATATGTGATTTCCATATGCAATTATTTATAGACATTTTTCAGTGCTCATTTCTCCATTTTTATTATATTGCATATTATAGTACACTCAAAAGTTAAAACTTAAAAGGAAGGATTATAGTGTAACAAAGGGAAGAAATTGTTAACTGTAATATTCAAGATCAATATATAAAAGAAATATATTCTAAAATTTCCTTTCTGAAACAATATCAATCTTGGGGAATGTTATAAGCATAAATACAATTCATTATTACCGTATTAATTATTGTTTTTAATTATGCTTGAAATAAGATGAAAATAATTAACCAATTACAACAATATAAGATTTAAATAATAAAAGTAAAGTACAATAGTAATTATTATTCTAATGGTGAACTAAACAATTATTGTAAGAAAGGCTTCAGGAAAAATAAAAAAGTTTAAGTATATGAAAATATGTGACTGGAGAAGTTTGACAGAGAGCAGTTAGGCCAAAGAAGAATTTCACAAAACTGTCTATCCCCAGAAACTTCCAGAATACCTCACTTGTCAAATTGCCTGAAAATACCGACCTACTGACAAGACTGTGACCAAAAGTTACAAATTTTCTAGTTACCAGGTTTCTATAAGAGGCTGAAATAGTCTAAAATCAGTATAATCATTGACTTCAAAAAAGCCAAATAGTTGTAGGGCTTAAGCAAGATAAGGCTATCAAGAAAGGATAGCTTGTACCATGCCATAAAAGTGTGAGAAGAATCACTGAAAATAAACCTTTAGGAGGATATTTCATTGGCATTACAAATTCTCATTATTTATATTTCCAGTAAAGCCAGCCATTCCAATAAACAACTAATGTAACTTAATAGCTAGCAGATTAGGTCAGGATCACCACGAAAGGCTTTGTTAGATGCGCCCTAAACGAGAGTGACCCACGAGGGAAGTGATCTGGGGCAGAAATCAAGCTATTGTCTTTCATATCTCTCACACAGCTGTGTTATCAAGGATGGACATGCTCCCACAGGAAAGTGCGCATCCTTAGAATTAGCTTTCAGGTACAGGCTAGGGTGGCCATACAGGGATATCTTGAGTGTGTATGTGTTATGAATGATTAAGGATGAATTCAGTTAGTTGCATTGCAAGGTCTATTTCAAATATCTACCATATACATAAAAAAGTGGTAAAGAAAATCTTAGCACCTAATAACCTAGGGAAAAAAATGTCTTGATGATTTTCACTTTTGAGAGACACAGAGGAAACATTTCACCACATGATAATTTACAGAGTTGTATTTTTCACTTTTTCCCATTCACACCCAATCCACTAGTGATACTTTCAAAGGTTATAAATGACATGAGCTTAGTTAAAATATTCCTTACTGTCCAACACATTTCTAACATAACCTCTCTCTCCTGTTTCTAGATGAACAGATATGAATTTTACTCAATTCTTTACATCAAATATAATTCACTCTATGTCACATTCTATAAGATTAGGAGAAATTCAGTCTTGAAAACTACATCCCCACTTTTAGGTTAAGAAAATGTACTCAGAAGCCTTCCACAATTTAAGGCTTCAGGCAGGTCTCCTGGGTCTTTTACCACACTGATTACACTGATATGTTCAGTGTCCATGACACTGTGATTTCTAAAAAGCAGGTAGTCAGGGCTACAGCTGACAATGTAGATGTTTGCCAAGTCAAGGGTTCCTTCTCCACATAGTCATTTTTCTCTGTGACCCCACCACATCACTAAGGACTTTCAAAGTAGTGAGATACAGCTAATTTAGGGAACAGTGAGTCCCCTCCTACCTTTTCCAGACCACAAAATGCACTTTTTCCCCAAGGACAAGCACAGCTGTCTTTGTGGCCCCAAGTACTCATTCCTCTCCCTTTCCCCTCTGAGAAAATTTTGCTTAATCTTTTCATTGAGAAGTTGGGAAAGTAGATACTAATAAGGGAACTTCTTCAGGAAGATTCTATTTTTAAAGTAATGTAACAGCAAAAAAAAAATCATATTTTGCTATCTTGTAACAAGGAGGAGCAAAAAAACTAAAAATACAAAACGGTATTTTAGTAAATTATCTTGTCATTCTCCTACAGTAAACCTAACTTTACTGCAAAAACAATTCATTTCTCATTCTGAGATTTTTTAAAAGAGCACAGAATAAAGTAGACTTCTTGGGGCAATACTTCTTTAACACAGTTGCTAACCACTTCAGTGTTGTTTTCCTTGTTTCATTGAGGGTAAGCAGTGATTATCTGGCTCCTAGCCCAATGCCTCCAACTAATTTTTCAGTCATAGAACTCTTCCCATTTTTTAAGCCTACAAAGTTGGAGGAAGACTGTGTGTTTTTTAAATTTGAGGATCCTATTCTAGTCCTTCCCTGGATACCAGCCTATTGTTAGAAGCCAGAGCAAGAAGTCCTGCCATGGTCATGGCCAAAGTCTTCCAACAAAAGCATTCATCATCTTCTGAGTGATCTAGCCACTTAATGATTCTGGAGCTCCACAGTAGTGGTGACACCTTGACCCTCCTGGTGTGTAAAGAGGCTCTCCCTTTTGCACATCTATTATATAGGTTCAGTTCAGAGCTAGTGAGTGAATGGATGGATAGATGGACGGAGGTTCTAAGATGGAAAATTACTGAAAAGAGGTGAAGCCTTCATTCTCATCTGGATGGATGTGCCACAGAAATGTATAAACATCCTCTGGAAAAAAATAACTCAAATCCAATATTCTGGAAGTAAAACCTAGCTTTCATTACAGTTATTTATCAAGCATATATAAAGGACACCTAGAAACCGATCTGCTGCTGAAAGATAGCAGATTATGCCGACTCAACTATGCCACTTTGGGATATTGATTATTTTGAGCTATCTGCACTCGAAAAACAGCAAAGGAAGAGAAAGAGCCTTTGGCTGAACTCCCCTCATTTGTCTAAAGACAGATCTTCCAAAAGAAATTCAGTTATCATAAATCCCCTCCTTGGGAGCGTCATCAACCAGGGAAGATTGATGAGGAGACTAGAAGTCAAGGCCACACCGGATACATTTTATCGCAAACTATTAAAACCCCCATCTATTCTAATAAGAGCCCATTCATTTTTCCTAAAAAAATCATCTACTCTCGCCTAAGAAACCTACATCCCCCTCTGTTTTCTCTAGTAAGATGCTATTTAATCTTGAGTTCTAAAGACATCTCTTTGAGCTACTCATATTTCCCTGGGCATCTCTCATCTATACATGAGGTATGCACGTTAATAAACTTGTTTGCTTTTCCCTTGTTAAGCCATATTTTATTATAGGCGTCTCAGACAGAAGTAAGAGGGTAGAGGGAAAACTTATTTTCCTCCCCTACATGCTTTAAATTCATCCAGAGGGAAAAATAGTGTATTCAATAACAACAACCTCAATTGAGCATCTACCTTTTATTAACTAGGAATATTTTTAGGCACCCAAATGGCTCAGGTTGGAAGGGCAAAAGTTTAAATGTGCTCAACAGGATGTATCAGGTGATGCCATGATACAAACAAAACACAAATCTCAGTGGCTCAGCACAAAATAGTGCACGTGTCACTCAACTATACACTCAGAGCTGATAGGGCAAGGGCTCTGCTTCATGTAATCATTCAAGGCCTCACTCTGACAGATATGCCATGATCTTGTAGCTGCATAGATGCAGCATCCTTCTCACACCATGGTTAGGGAATCTTGTGTCCACACTTAGAGTGACTCAAATCATTTCCTTTCACAGATCGTTGGCCAGAACTAGTCAAATGGTGTCAACTAATTACAAGAGGTCAGGGAAGTGAACTGTTCCTTTGTTCGCAGAAAAGAACTTGATATAAACCAGCTCTAGAAGCGAAGCAAGCCATTATAATGCTGTGTGTTATATGCAATAATACAATTATGCTTACATACCTGAACACATACATACCTCAGCAATAACTCTTACATGCTATATAAGTTGTACCATCTATGTCTTTGTAAAACAAATTTTTTATGAAAATACTTTGTACATTTTATTAAAGCCTAATTTATAAAACTTCACAATCTTAAGGTTATACTCTTTAAGCTATCCCATGCTGTGCATCTTTGAGATTCTGGAGTACATATAAGAAAAATTACTATAACATGCACTTTTCTACTTGTTGTATATTTTCCACAGTATATAAAATGTTTGACAAAGTCCTTACTTTTAAGGAAACATACAACTTAAAATAAAGGTCTCTTTTTGATTGAAAAAAATTATTGGAGTGGTCTAACAAAAGGAAAATACTAACTTAATCATAGAGACATAAAGGTGAAAGTAAGTATGCATGTAAACATTTTTACAGCAATAAAACTGCTTGGATATATAGGAAAGGGCAAAGGTTGAGTGTGTATAATCCTAAAATGTGTCAATCAACTTATTAAATAATGGCAAGTTCTTTTTATCATTACTTACATGAAGAAATTCTAAACACTTGTGAAGAAAAAACAAAAATGTAAAAGGAAGCAATAAATATGTTTGTTATATCTAATTCAATTTAAGCATACAGTGCAATTTGAGCATACAGTGAGGAAAAAAGATAGAAAAGAATTATGGGTAGAAATGATAAATACCAGCATTACAAATGATATATTAAGATGGTGGGATGAGTTGTTTAATTGTTAATTGTGTATGTGGGAGGTAATAGAGTGCAACTGTTAAGAAAAATATTTCCAAACCATACAGACATGACTTACAATTCAGATTCTGCCACTTGGAGATCTATAGCTTTGGACATCATTGGAAATCCCTGTGCCACAGGGTACTTAATTATACAACAGAAATCATAGTATTATCTATTTCATAACTTTATGAGGATTAAAGATACATTTGTTTGGACTAAAGTGTATGGTCAATAGATAACTGAGGATAATAACACAATACAATAATAATAAAGAAATATAGTAAATTTAAAGCTAATAAATAGGAAGAAAAACAATCTGGACACTTAAGTATTTATAACTTCAAACACTAAATGTAAAAGTTTATTGCCCTCGACCTCCTAAAGAGTAAAGACTTAAAGTTTAGTAAGTCCAATTAAAGCAGAGCAATAATGATTATAATAAAACAGTTGGATAGAAGGTGGCATTATTAAAATCCCCATAGCTAATATTAATAGAATAGTCAGGTGAGTATAATTTGACCAATATTAACACATTTACATTGTTTTTACATATTTCAAGATGAATTGAGACTTTAGAAAAATTTTCAAGACTATCTTTCCATTCTCTTCCATTTCAAATATACTATCATCAAAGGAAAAACACTGTTTGCTAAGAAATACAAAATGAAAAATTTAAGAACTTGATTTTTGAGCATATGGACTATACTGATATTTTTTCTTCACACCTGACAATAATTAATACCTGTGTCTGGAGTAGAAAAAAAATTATTTTCAGTGGAACCACTATTGATTTTCCTAGAAGATTCAGTGTTATTTTCAAGGACTCTATTGTCTTTTTTTCTAAAAATTATATATAGATATATTTTAAATATATGTCCCTTAGCCTTCTGTTTCTTTTTACTTTTTAGTGGCTGTTTGATACCTCAGATTGGGCTTTGTGTCAATGAGAAAACTATTCTTCAGATATACACTGCAGCTACTTCTAACAATGTGTGACTACAGAATGGCATCAGAGGTAAGTAACATTCAGTATTTGCCTTTAAAAATTTCTCAATATAGTGCAAAAATAGTGCTATATTGAAATAATACATCACATCTGTGCTTTAATTTTTAAAGAACATTCAGTTGAATTATGGTCAATATGTTAGACTGAGCTGGTTGTCTTTTCAAGTCTCCAATCTAAACACATAGAAATTGACAAAATACAATAGACATTGATTAAAAATAAGAATCAAGAAAAAAACAAGAAAGACAAATCTCAGGTTCCAGTAACGAAGAGGAACACGCATTCTGCAACCAACCAGACTACTGATATAAAAAAACTCGTATCAAACAGTATATAACAAACAAGTGAGGCTGGGAAAAACACACAGCTCTTCTGGAGTAGAGATATGGAACTGAATCCCACAAGTCTAGAAAACAGAAAAGGTTAGGCTGTCCCACTGCAAAAGAGAGGTTAAAAACATATGGCACGTTGGCTCAAGGATACTGAACAGACATGGGTCACTGGTCTAGAGCTATGAGAGAAATAAGAGGTACCAGAAAACAGACTTACCCCAATCCCCATTACTATGAGATGCAAAAAATTCAAACCAATAACTTAACACAAATCTGGCCTGAAACATATGCAAATAATAAAACCTAAAAATAATATATTTACTATCCCACCTTGCATTCCTGCAAGGTTAATGTTTCTTCACTCAATGGATACACCATTTTTTCATGTTAAAAACAAGAAGAACTTCAGTATTACCTTAGAAGCCTGAACACCTGTAGCAGGAGATATTTCTGAAAATACCTTATAGTAGTATTTTTATCAATGGTAAAAAACTAGAAATAATATAAATTTAATCAAAAATAGAATGGATATATAAATTATGATATATTCATAAAAAAGATTACTGTATAGAAACCAAAATATGGGCAACTACTTCAAGTAAAACATGGGTTAATATTTAAAACATAATATTAAGGAAAGAAATTCAAAATATTGAGGAAAGACTGTATACTGCATGAATCTAATTCTACAAAGTTTTTTTCTTAATGGGAAATTAAATAAGTGTTTATGGTTAAAGAATTTTGAGGTAAATTTTAAAGAAAATAAAGGAAATGTTTATCAAACAGGTGAGCTCGTGGTGATCTTAGTGTAAACCAGTATTGTGATTGGGTTGTAATTTAAAAAAAAAAATGAAAGGCAGTAACCGAGTTTACAGGGCTTACAAAAGGCAATAATGAAGACTCTCACTTCTGGGAGGATGAAAAAGGCATACCTTTCCCTATTTCTCCTGCTAAGTACAACTAAAAGTCCTGAACATCATATTTAAAATAAACATAAGAAAACTCTTGAAAGGTTAAAAAAAAGAGCACATACTTGCTAGGGATATGGGGACTGGAGGAACAAAAGAAGTTTGTTCCCTGGGTTTTCTTTTTGCATCATATATGCCAGACCTGATGTTAAAGAAGCTTGCAACCTAGAAGTGCCAACGGGAACAGACAAAAAAATTGCCAGAGAAGAACTGCTCTCTCTAAAAGAAGAGGCAAGAAATGAGGTGCCTAGCAAATAGTGCAACTTTTAGATAGTGCAACCACTCTACTCGTTACATACCACAGAAAAAACTCTGGCCCCACTCCCACCTGATCCAGCAAAAGTCAAGAGGAAAATATAGATTTCTTCCCTTGTAAGGATGTAAAGAGGCACCCAAATCTCAGGGAGGGTGATCAAAGAGGTCAAGTAGGGGGCTAGGAATATCATCACTGCTGGCTAATAACAAGCTCTCCCACACTATGGTGTCAGTGGACACCATGTAGGGAGCCTAGACGTCCACACCCAGCAATAATAAGAATCATTCCACGTTGGGTGTCAAGGGAAGGTGAATGGAGAACTTACGTCTATTTCCATCTGGCAACGATAAGGTGATTCCTTCCATTCTCTTAAGTATATCAGAGGAAGCCAGTATAAAAAACTTAAATAAGTTCAAGAGTCTCATAACATAATATGAATACGACCAGATTTCAATTTAAAATCACTCACATTACCAAGAACCACAAAGATACAACCTTGAATAAAAAAGATGACAAATAGATACCAGCATTGAGAAGGCAGAAATATTAAAATTATCTGACAAAGATTTTAAAGGAGCATCAATAATAATGTTTCAACATGAAGGAGAAATCAAGAAATTTTCAGGTGAAGGGATACAAAAATAATTTCCTGCTAACAGATCTAGCGGTAAAGGAATGACTAAGGGAAGTTCTCTAAACAAGAAATTATAGGAGAAGGAAACTTGGACCACCAGGAAGGAAAAAAAGAACACAGCAAACAAAAATGTTGATAAATACAAGAGGCTTTCTTTCTCCCCTTGATTTTCCAACTTACATTTGATACTTAAAGCAAAAATTACAGCACTGTGTGATGTAGTTCTATATAGAGAGAAAATATTTGATAATTATAGTATAAATGGGCTAAGGTAAAGAAATGTAGAAAGAGGTAAGAGTTCTTTCTATGTTCCACTTACACCGGTAAAATGATGATGTTGACAGACCAATGAATTTTGTATTCTCTGAACAACCACTAACATTACATACGAAAGAAGATATACTAAATGAGTGGAGGCAAACTAATACAGAATTCTAAAACATGTTCAAGTATGAAAGTAGGAAAAAGGAAACAAAATAAAAAAAAATAAAACAATAGACTTTATCCTTAACATATCAATAATTAAAATGAATATAGAGTACAACTTTTATAATTAATAGATAGGTGTTGGCAGAATATTTTAAGGGCCTAACTATATGCTCTCTCCAAGAAACTAACTTTAACTATAAAACATAGGCAATTTATATTCTATACAGCAAAAGCTTAGAAAAATTTATCATACAGATATTAATCAAACAAAACCATAACTGGTTATAATAATACAAAAAAATTTGACATTAGAGAAAAGAAAATTATGAAAGACAATGTTAGAAGGGTCAGCCTACCAAGAAGACACGGCATCCGTAAAAATACGTGAACCAAACAAAACAGCTGAAAAATATATAAAGTGAAAGTTGATAAAACTAAAAGGAGAAATAGACATATTCACAATTATGGATATCAAGACTTTTCTCAAAAATTGATTAAATAATTAAATGGAAAGTTAGCAGGAATATCTGACAAGTCAACACCCCTGTCAACCAACAGGATAAAATAGTTATTTATAGAACATACCACCCAACAAACAGCAGAACACAAATTTTTTTCCAGGTGCTCAAGGAACATATAAAAAGTAGATCATATACTGGACCATGAAACAAACCTCCACCAATTGAAAATAACTGAAATCATATACACTGTGCTCTGCAACCACAGTGGAATTAGACTACAAATCAAAAAAGTTAATAGGAAAATGTCCTAAAATTTAGACAATAAATAGTAGACTTCTACTTTGGTCAAAGGAGTCTCAAAGGAAATTTAAATAAAGGGGAAAAAAAAAACCCTGAAGCAAGCAGAAGGAGGTAACTAATAAAACGTAGGAATCAATAAAACAGAAAAACAATAGAGAAAAATCAATAAAACAGCTAATTCTTTGAAGAGATCAATAAAGTTGACAAATAAGAAAAAAAGAAAAGATACAAATTATCAGTGGTGGGAATACAACAGAGGCCATCACTATAGTTATTGTAGTTAACAAAAAAGGAAATTGAATTCATAATTAAAAACTTTTCAAGAAAGGAATTTTCAGGCTCAGATGATTTCACCGAAGAATTTAATCAACCGTTGAAAGAGGAATTATCATCAATCCTACATAATCATTTTAAGAAATAGAAGAAAAAGGGATTCTTCCTAATTTATTTATTGAAGCTAGTATTGCCATGCTACCAAAACCAGACAAATTCCAAAAATAAAAATATAAAAATAAAAAATGAAAGAAAGAAAAGAAAAGAAAACTATCAATATCTCTCATATAGATATAGAGGCAAAACACCTTAAGAAAATATTATCATAACAATAAATATTATTTAGCTATAAATAGGAAGAATTATAAAAAATGATCAAGTGGAGTTTATTCTGGACATGCAAGTCTGGCTCCATACTCAGAACTCAGTCAATGTAATCTACCCTGTTAGGCTAAAGAGGGATCACACGATCACTTCAACTAAGGTAGAAAATCCATATGATAAAATTCAGTATCCATTAATGATAACAACTCTCAGAAAAATAGAATAGAGGAAAACTTCTTCAACTTGATAAAGAACATTAAAAAAACCCCTACACTTAATATTATAGCTATGGTCAAAAAGACTGTCATACAAGATCAGGAAGTGGGCCAAGATGTATATATTCTTAT
Organism: Camelus ferus; assembly: GCF_009834535.1. Taxonomy (NCBI): domain Eukaryota; kingdom Metazoa; phylum Chordata; class Mammalia; order Artiodactyla; family Camelidae; genus Camelus; species Camelus ferus. The sequence continues at coordinate 5,787,603 of NC_045705.1, read as the reverse complement.
CACTCTTTCTCAACATATTATTTGAAGTTTCAGCAAATGCAATAGGCAGGTAGAGGGAAAAAAATGTATACAGATTAGAAAGGAAGAAATAAAGCAGTCCCTATTTTAGATGGCATGATTGTCTGCAGAGAACTTCCCAAGTAATCTAAAAAGGAAAAAAAAATTCCTATAACTCAGTCATTGTAAGGCTAGCAACTTAAGAAGTCAAAAAACTGATGCATACAAATCCATTGTATTTCTACATATTAGTAACAAGCAAATGGACAATAAAATTTAAAATACCATAGAATTTACAATTGCTGCACTAGAAGAAGAGGTTTAAACATATCTTCAGATATAGAAGTTTAAGATCAATACAAATATACAGGTAACTATGAAAAAGTCAAACAATGCATGTACCATGCTTTTGTGGAGAAAAAAACATTTAATTTCTTATAATCAAAACCATCATAATATTTTTGAGGATGATTAATAGAAAGTGCATAAGAAGTACAAATGAACAAGCATAACTAAGATAACACTGATCAAGAAAATTAATATGTGAAGGTTTGTATATCATTATCAAAATGATTTAAAAATAAAACTAAAACAATTAAAAAATAATGTGGTATTAATGCACAGGATTGCAAATTGATCAGTGGAACAGAACAGAGAGCCCAGAAATAGTAACATGTAAGTGTGCATACTAAGCATATGACAAAAAATGCTACTACTGAGCAATGGAAAATGACAGAGTTCTCAAAAAATTTAGACTGTCAAAAATGATTCTTTAAGTGAAAAATAAAATAATTCTGTGTGAAATACAGACTTAAATTTGAAAGGAGAAACTTTAAAAGCTGCACAAAACAAACAAAATCCACAACTTTTTAGAGGACAACTTAAAAGTACAGTTTACCACTTCAGTATAAACAGCATTTGTCAATGAATAAATTTTCAAATGTTAAATCTAACAGAAAATCTTGAAAAATTCAATTACATTTAATAAATTTCGCTTATCAAAAATACTATGGTAAGAAAATTTTACAAACCCACATTTTTTGAGAGAAGATGTTTGCAGCACATATGATTGACAACTAATCTGGGTCTGAAAAATGTAAAGGATGTCTATGAAGGGTAAACCTATAAAAAGTGGACAAAGATATGAATTGGCTTCTTCTACCATAAGGTATTATTTCATACCTGGTAGATTGTCAGAAACAACGTGTGGCTGCTGAACTTAGCAAAAATGTGGAATAAGGGCTCACGTCTAGCAGAGGCATTCCAAGAGGCACCATTAAGTTCAGTGTGGCAGACGGTAGAGTGCTTATCTGAATGCAAAGAAGTAAGGCTGAAGAAGAGAGGTGGTACCAAAATCATGTATGGCTTTGAAGTACACTAGATTGTATTCAAAGGCAGTGAGCGGCGATACAAGGTTTGTAAGAAAAGTGACTGACCTACCAAGTTTATGTTTTATAAAGAAACCAGTAGCAGCTTAAAGGATAAATGAGAGAAGGGCAAGAAAGGAGGCAACTATCAGCATCCCAGTAAAGAGCAGATGCTTCAAAAGGGAGAAAATAGGAATGGTCAGTATAAACGCAGTATTATTTTTCTAAACTTAAATTTAGTCTTGACACAGTTACAAGTATTTTATTACTAATTAGGAAATTACATTATTATGTAACAGGAGTAATGAAGAATCCCTGAAGCAATTTTTAATCATGTTCTTGTTTTCCAAAAATAAATTATTTGATTAGAGCCTTGTTACTAATTTAAGAATTTTTAATTGATGACTTACGGCCTAAAGGATTTCTTAACCAAGTACACAATAAACCAATTGTGTAATTAGTAATAATTTAATGATTCAAGTGCCAATTTTCTAAATTATTGCACTTAATAAGTTTTCTAGATTAAGCTTATTACACTTTACATTATTTTTAAATTTTATTTTGAAACTATAAGCCATCTACTCTAAACTATAAAGCTTTGTAAAATGAGACTCCCCTCCAGCTAGACTCTATGAATACAGAAAATAATTCAATTGGCTCCTTCTGTTTTCATTAATCATAAAATTCAATATAGTTATTTCTTCTAATTACTATTCATACGCTTTTACTTCTCATAGGAATCCCATTTAATTATAAGATTTTGGCAATTTACTAGAAACTGTATGAAAAGATAATTGAGTAAAGAAAAGAAAGCCAACTATTAGAAATTCTTATCTCTTTATTTCTATCTTAGCATTTCACCATGTTAAGCATTCACCTTAAGCATTTGGTTTAGTCCTTTGTCTTACTGTTTGGTAGGGGCAACTTGCCGGCTACAGGTAGAGTAATCACATTTTCATTGACTGTCCAAGGCTTGAGGAAGGATGAAGAGGAACAAATGAGCATTTTCTTCATGCCACTCTTGCCTCCATCAGGTAGGAAAATCTTTTCTTAGATCCCTGAGGCTGACTTTATTCATGTCATTGCCCTTCCCTTGACTAATCCCTAGCAGAGGTACAGGGTCATGATGATTGGCTAAGGCAAATCATCACATGTCCCTTGGAGCTGGACATGTTACTTCTCAAACAAAAACGATAGCGTGCAAGGATAAAGATGATCAGTTCTCTGCAATAGTAATGATGTTGGTGTGTTGTATGTGAGTGTGGAGTGGGGGAAACTAACATTTCTTGAAGTCCTATCTGAGTTATTTACCTAACTATAAACTAGCTGCAGGGTAGGGGAGAGGAAGAGAGCAAATCTGGCATTTAAAAAATAATATCACTGCAATATATTTTGTTTCTTCTATTATATTTAAATGTTAACACCTTTAACATTTTTAATATATCTCCCTGTTTAAATGTTAATTCATTTAAAAACCTGAATTCAATAAACACAATACTTGTAAAAAGATGTTGAAAAAGCAGTTCTCTGCAACATTTCAGAGCCTTCTGCATTTTAAATTAATGTAGTCATTGTTTTAGGATGCATAGATATTTGCAGAGTATGGATATAGGTACAAGGGACACGTTTCAGGAAAACATGCATAAGAGAGATATACGTCTATTGAAGAGAACAAAGTTTTCAAACCTAAATTTAGTACAAAGTACTATAATGGAAAATAAATCTGGAAATACTAGTGTGAACTGTGAGCAAACAAATGCTAATTAAAGCATTTATTGTGTATGGTATTTATTGTTTCCTTTTTGGTCTTTAGGTGTACAAAGAGAGTTTATACACTGTTGCATTCCGCAGCTCATAATTAGCCCACTGTAGTCATCTGTCCATTCAAATCTATTCCTTTTGTATTTTGCCTTAATTTGCTTTGTATTATTCCATATCATTTTATTCCCCTTTTTCTTCTGGTCTGCTTCCCTGTGCCCCTCCAGCCACATAATTCCTACTCTTCTTATTTAATATGTTCTGAAATACTCACAAAACCTCATCAAATATGGATTGTTGTTGAGTGTGTGTCTTTTAATTTACAGGCATGTTATTTAAATATGTGTCATTATTTTACTCCTCATTCATTCTCAACATCAGTGTTTGAAGATACACCCTTTCTTCTTTGTATGTTTCTAAGTTGTTGCTTCTTACTGCTTAGGAATATTCTGCTTGCCTCATTTTACTTATGTATTCTCCATGTATTGCTCAGTTTTGAAGCCTGTGACTGCTCGTTGTTATAAAGAACGATGATGTTATGAGCCCCTCCACAAGGGTGAGTTTGTGTATCAGTCAATATACAGTTAGAAACCACTCTAGGGATTAGGGGATGGTATTTAACCAGAGAGTTAGGTTAACAAAACTCTTGGAAAGGTTTGAGTAGATAATATCTCAGAATCACTCCTAACTTCCACGGCATCAGCAAGCGGAAGAGCTGAAAAAAGGAAAAAGAAAAATCCTTCAATGCTCACTGTAGGTGACTCACAGGGAGACATCAAGAGGCTGCAAAAGCTCACATCTGCTGAGTCCCATACCATGTCTGTTGCTGTCATCGCAGCCCCTTTTACCTTCCAAATTACATGTGATTGCTTCTTGTAGGAGGAATCGTAACAAAACTAGGACAGCAACAAGTTTTGGAAAATGTATTCCCATACTCCATCTTCGGTGATATAGAGGAAAACGTAGAAGAGAGTGAAGATTATAATTTATTTCCAAAAAAGGATACTTAGCATATCAGAATAAAGCATGCATAACTTAGATGTTGTTTTACTGAAATCTACAAATGGTTAGATTTTACATACACTTGATAAACCTTAAATTCATCTCATGTCTCTGCCATTTGGATGAAAAGATGCACATTTCTGCCATTCAAGATACATGAAAATCAAGACTTTACAATTGTTTTTATCTTCATTTCTCCAACTTCTAGTTAGAGTATCTATTCATATGCTTGTTAGCCATTTTGGCTTATATTTCTAACAGCTCATTAATATATATAGATTATCTTCTATTGGTTTTCCTAATTATTTTTATTTAATTTAAATTTTCTTCATATTTTTTAGATATTCACTCCTTGACCATTTTAAATGTCATAAGTATCTTCTCCTAGTCACAGAGGTCTGTTGACATCAATTAACATCTATTGAATAGAAATCATTACTAATCTTAAGGTTTATAACTTTTGTGTTCTTAAAAAAAAAAACCAAAAACCTCCCGCCTTTGATATACTGCCTTCCACATTTTCTTCAGTTAGCTCATGATATTTACCTTTAGGGACCTTTGCTTGATAATGTGAATCAGAATAAAACACAAATAAAAACTGGCTCTATATTCTGCCCAGTAATAATATGACTGCCCACTTCATGTAACTGAATTTGTAGACAGCATTTATAGCATCATGGTAGAATTTCACTCAATCTTCTCAAAGCTCTGAGCTTTGCTTATAGATTTGTTTAGTTTGTTTAATGCTGCTTGACTTCTTTGCTTTTTAATCTAGAAATAGATCTGCTGGGCTACACTCCTCTCAAAACTGAGGATGCTTTTCTGCACACCATATGTGTCTCCCTGTAGGAATTATGGAAGACGGAAACATCCATCAAACTTCTTCTGGCTGGAGAAGAGTAGCTTTACTACGGAAGTATGATCTAAAAATAAATTTCCCCCAATTGGACAGTAATAGAGATGCCATGTCATGTCTTGGTGGTTCCAAGAAAACACTGTCCCATGACCCACTCCTTCATGAATGCAGCATTTGGAGTAACTGCATCTTGATTACACACTGATTAATCTTTCAGAATGGCTATGACATCAAAATAAAATTAAAATATTACTAAAAAAGTGGAAACCACAACCACGTATTTTAATGGATATAAGTAAAGTTGAAATACCATCCTTTATTATTTAGAATTCATTACTTTCCTTTTTTTCTTTTTTTATTGAAGTAAAGTTGATTTATAATGTTTCAGGTATACAGCAAAGTGATATATATATAAATCTATTGTTTTTCAGGTTCTTTTCCATTATAGATTACTACAAGATATTGAATACTGTTCCCTGTGCTATACAGTAGGACCTTGCTGGTTGTCTATTTTATATATGTTAATCCCAAACTTCTAATTTATCCCCTTTGGTAACCCTAAGTTTGTTTTCTATGTCTGAGTCTGTTTCTGTTTTGTAAATAAGTTCATTTTTTTTTATTATTTTTTAGATTTCACATACAAATGATATCATGATATCTGTCTTTCTCTGACTTACTTCACTTAGTATGATAATCTCTAGGTCCATCCATGATGGACCTAGATACGAAACTCCAAACAAAAGCAGGAGCCTCTCTATTCTGAAGTTTCATATCTACCTTTGTTAAAGAATTAAAAATAGAAGGTAATGATAAGAGAGGGAAGAAGGAGTGATAAAGGGAAGGGAAGAGAATAAAAGACATATTGCAAACAGAACTGAAGGAAGAATGTTGGCTCTCTATATTCACATGACATGTCAAATAGACAGTGTTTCTTCCATAGGAATAAATAATCCACAAGAAAGATCAGAAGTCCACTTCTCTACCCTCAAAATAACATTTTTGCCAAATGCATTAGATAGTATGAAGTATGAAAAGTAAAATATATGGACCTTTAAGGTAAAAAAGTAAAAAATTACCACTAAATGTCTCATACTCCATTTTTTGAGTCATTAGAGCACAGTACTTTTATTACATAACAGTTTCTAGTTCTTTATTAATAAAAAATAAATGCTTAACAATAATTAGTTGAAAATCTTAGAAGTCATTGAGTAATTTTGAGTGTGACATAGAGACACTGTAACTATGGCAGAGTAAGCACGTTTTTCCCTTTCAAAAATAAATAAAATTAAATGCTGTTGCAAAACCAGGTTTCCCCCGTGCATATAAAGTCATGGAAAATATTAATAAGCTGATCACTGTGGCAATCTGTTACCAAATGAGTAAGTCTATTTAGTGCTAATTATGTAGTGTTACATTGATTTAATGATGCTGCTAGTGATATTTGCACTGATTGGACTGGCATGAACAATTAGTATTTAGGATACTGTTTCTTGGTAGAAAAAACACCTAATTCCACTAATTGCCTCTAGTTCTGCTTCTATTAACTGCACACTTCGTACATGCTAATAATCTTATTATCAGCTGTTGCTGACTTAATTAAAATTCATGTATACAAGCATAAACCAAAATAAAACTACATATTCTGCTCAGTTTTTTATATATTAAATAAAAAATTTTGGAAGACCAAATTAAAACATTCATCTCCTGAAAATGCAAGAGAATTTAAAAAATGCATATGCCAAAGCTCATGACAAGTTCAAAAGAGGTTGTAAACATAATTTTGCATTCTTATTATAAGATAACAGTCAAGAATCATGCCAGTCCATTGGTTGGTATGGAAAATACCTGCTATGTTTTCAGAAAAGCATTGTTCATGTTTTTGAGTAAAGGAATGTATCCCCAAAAGACTTTTTTGATTAGGCTTTTTTTCTGAAAATAGTTAAGATATAGTTTAATTTGTTCTGTCAATCCCCAAATCAACATGAAGTATATTTTCTTTTTGGCTGGTATTTTATTATTTCAGATTTTAGTAAATCATTTCAAAGTGAATGGTATAGATTGCCTGGAGGACTCTTCTGCTTCTTTTTTGTCTGTTAGAGGGAAATTATATGTGTCATATTTGTATCTAGCAACAGTGATGTGAGTCTTAAGATTGTACTATTTATAAATCATCATTTGTGACAATGAACATACACTGAACAGTATTTTACAATTAAGAACACCATAGTATATTTTAGTTGCATTTCTCTGTGTTATTAATAAAGACATAAAGATGTTAGGTATGACTAAACTGGATTTAATTCAAGAAGAATCACTCTAATTGGGACCAATTTAAATTGAGTAAGTTTTCCTATGACTGTAATTTATTCCTTAAGTATTCAAGCTGCCTAGATTCTCTCAACTGGGAATTGGCAAGTTTTGTGTTGCTGTGAAATGATATACATGCTGCAGCAAAGGCCCTCTGTTATTGTGTGCTTTTGGTTGTAAGAACAAATCACCCTTAAAATATAAGATTAAGGTGTTTTATATATATATATATATAAAATATATATATATATATTTATATATATATGTATAAACAAAATATTTATATCTACTTTACATATGGATTAGGCACCAGAAATTGAATTCCTAAAATCTAATCTTCCTAACAACAACAAAGGCAACAGCAACAACAATAAGAATAAGATGATGTTTGAGAAATATTTCTTCAGAAAAAAAAAAAACCCTCAAATCTGTTTGTACTATTGACCCCAAATTAGATTCAGCCAAATAAAGAGTAATATCAGATAGATTTTTTTTCAGTCTTTCTGAGATGTTCTATTTCATTAAAACGTGTAAAACAAAATTTTGATCTGTTCACATTATCCATTGCGTTTGAGGCACTTTGTATAAATGCATCACGCCTGTGTCGACTCCCAACCTCCTTGATGCCAAATCAAAAATCAGTTTTTCATTCTTATCTTTTTTAACTTCTTTGAACTTGATGCATTTATGCATGCCTCACTTCTTGACATTCTTTACAGCTTTGGCTCCTTGGCATATTTTTACATGGTTCTCCTCCTACACACATGGTATTGCCTTTTCATTGTCCATTACTGTTTGTATTTCTCTGGAACTCTAAAATGTGGTGCTCCTCAAGGTTCCATCTTTGGCCCTGACCTGTTCTCATGCCATCATTCTCAGGAAGTAAATCTACTTAACCCATGTACCAGCTACCAACTATACTTGATTACTTTCCAAAAAAGATCCATAACCTTAAACATAGGTACTCAGTCATATTCAAAACACTTCCTTTAGCACAACTGAATCTATATCACTATCTCCAAAATTGAACTCATTGTTTATCCTCTAAATAGATCCCCTAAAGACTGCATCTCAGCAAAATGCACCACTTTTGAAAAACTAGAGTTCCTCCTTTGTTCTGCTTAGCACAACGGGTTCAGTATACTGACTTACTTACTTGTCTCTACCTCCCAATGAAATCTATGATCTGAGAGGAAAGAATATTTCTTGTCTATTTTCTTCACCATGGTTCTAGGTGGTTCTGCTGTCCTAGAAGAAAAGAGTTAATGACCAGTGATTCTTCTCTGTCACCCTCCCACATGCCCAATTACTCCACAAGTTGTCCTGATTCCTCATCCTAAAAGTCTCTGGAATCCACTATCCTGCCACATTTTTAGTTTTTCTTTTATAATCTATGGCTACAAATATAATAGCTCCCTAACCAATTTCTCTGCTTCAAGCCTATTAATCTACAGAATTATCTCCTCTTCATTAAAAATGCAATGATTCCAGTTCCTTAGGATGATATGTAAGTCTTTTTCTTATGGAAAAATAGAGCTGCTACTCACTCCAGCGCCATCTCCTGCTTGCATGTTCCAGGGGCTGCAGCACCTAGATCTGTATTTATTAATTTTAACTTCCCAGAACACACGCATCTGAGATAGCACACTGTGCTCCTGTCACAGGGCTGGGCAGATGTAGACACTGATAAGACATAAATATAGATATCCATATAGATACAGGCATAGACATAGATATGTAGTTGTGGATGTGGATATGAATGTAGATGTAGACACAGATACTTTTAATCACCTCTGGCCAAATCTGAGCCAATTCAAATGCATGTACTTGGTGAACAGCACCCTTCAATGCAAAGTGAGGTATGTTCTCCCATGTTTTTCTACAGAATTCTGAGAATATTTCTGTTAAATCACTTTGGACTTTGCATTTACACATCTGGACTATAAGCTCCTTGAGAGTAGAGATGATACTGTAGTATATGGCACAGTGTCAGATAATGAGTAGTAAAAACATTTATAACAGAATGTGAGAATTAAAAAAATTACAACTGGTGCTAATTACCATCTTAATCAACCATGTGAATAAAAATAAATTTAATTTAATTTTAAATACAGCTATCCAAGCAGCAAAAGCAAAAAGATCCTCAAATTAGGACTCCTGTAAATAAAAATTCATTTCAGAATTCTTCCCTTAACTATAAGGCCATTAAATAATCCTTCACATAAAAAATAAATCCAGGGGGGAGCGGGGTTGGAAGGGATAAACTGGGAGTCCAAGATTTGCAGATACTGACTGGTATATATAAAATAGGTAAATAAGTTTATACTGTATAGCACAAGGAAATATATTCAATATCTTGTAGCTCACGGTGAAAAAGAATATGAAAATTAATATATGTATATTTAAGTATGACTGAAGAACTGCACTGTACACCAGAAGTTGACATAACACTGTAAACTGACTACAACTCAATTAAAAAAAAATCCCCAGATAGGAACTAGGAGTAAATATTTACTTATGTGAAGTATAATTTGAGAAACATTTGGAACATTCGTCTCTTCTACTATTTTTAATCTGTTAACTAATAAGTAGATTATATATTAAGAAGGTTTTACAGCGGAGAATTTCATTTTTGTTACAATGCAAATTGCTCTGAGTGTTTAACATTAAATTGTTTTGAGTTTGTATAAGAGTTGAAGATACCTATTTGGAAACTTCTTTGTACAGAAAATAATCATAACACTGGTTTATAAAGGAAACAAAATAATGTAACCTCAAATTTAAGTACATCGGGAAAGACAAACTTAAATGTTCTTGGCTCCTTCTACTAGATTCAGCTCTGTCTTCAGTACAAAAGATAGTAACCCCAGTAAGAAGGCAAGTCCAACTGAGATATCAGAAAGAATGTCTCCTGCTTTTTTAATGCCATGCTAACTTTTTCAACATTAAAAGTGGTTCCTGTGTTTTCATTTAAAACTAATTGTATGCAAATAAAAGTACACTTTTTACACAAGTAAAAAATGAAGCACAGACATGTTTTACTTATCAAGGTGAACAATTTAGACTTTAAAATGTAAAAAAAAAAAATGTATTTCCTATCCCTTCATAGAGAGCATATTTTCTGAAGTCACTAACACAACCGAGAACAAACCAGGATAAGGCATGAATATGAATGAATCAGACTAAGAGATCCAGAGGAGCTGGAAATGTAGTTTAGGTCATCTGCCGATACAGGTAAAGAAAAAGAAAGGAGTGGGGATATGTGTAATCCTGTTTTGGGTGTGGATGGAGGTAGCTTGACATGAGTGTCTTCTGCTTTGTCGGGAGAATATGTGCAAGGGATAATCAACAGGCAAAGTTGCCCTGGGAAGCAGAGGTGGTGGCCTGGCAGAGAAACTGGCTACAGAGTCTCCGTCCTCCCAGAGAGTCCTCCACGAACCGAGTTCTTTTTGCCCTTATTAAAAGAGTGATTTGTGGTCAGAACACTGAAGATTTTTTCCCATTATTCTTCTAATATGGAAAAAGCTCTAATTTAATGCCTTTTCTATTACAGTTTTCAAAATTCTCCTGGTCAAACATGCAACTATCACTGATACTAATAGCTCATTACTCATTTCTTGTGCTGACTTCCGCTGTAAAACAACCATACTTCTACCCTTCAGGGCTTGTCACTGTTGGTGGCATTGTCCTAAGGCTCACTGTGCATAGGGAACACCCACGGCTGTCATTTTTCAGCAAACATTGTCAATTTTTTTCTTGTCTCATATTGTTTTTCAGTGGGTTTCTATATGATTTCTTCTTCTGCTGGGTTCTTATCACTAGCTGCTATCTCATTAGCACAAGCTGGAGCTGACATGATGCCACCTTGTTCAGCCTTCTGGCTTTCCTTGCGACTGTCCAACATAGAGTTCTTTCTCTCCACTACGAGACTGTCAGCCCTTTGCAAGCTAATAATTAATAATCAGTTAATGTTTGATAATCAAGTTGCATTATATTGTACTTGAGCACCTGAAGTAATTTATTTTCATCTCATTAAGAATATCTCTTCAACTGCCCTGAAAGCAGGTTCAGTGTATGATTCTCTCCTTTCATATAAAGCTTCTGTATGTATGCAAATGATGTGGCACAGGAAATAATGAGAGGTATATGAAAGCCGTGTCATGTAGTTCTACCATATTGATTTATTTCTGTTGCCATATTAAATGGGCTTGTGATCCTTACGAGAAAGTTGCTATTTAAGCATAAAATATTGGTGTTGTATCTGTACTTGCACAGCTTATAAATTGTATCTCAAATTTTCACAGACACAAAGCAAGTTTTTACCATTGTCAGCAGCAAAGCCAAAGTAGCTATTCCAGAGGGGGCCTCCTCTGTTAACAAAATAATTGCCAGTGGAGTCCTAATCCACTCATTGTTACTAGTTACTATGAGTGATGATGGTTGGTGGTGGGTCAGGTAGAAAGAACATAGCCCAATTTCTAGGTGCCAGGCTGAACCTGACAAGATGACAGGAAAATAATTTTTTTAATTTATAAAGAGAGCAAACAAGATATAAATAAGATTGATGACATAAAACTTTGGAAAATCAAAATGTAATCTCTTTAAATGAAACAGCACTTGTAAAAACTATGTATTTTCCTCCAAAATTGTGGGCTGTCATGTGCCACTGAGCATGCTGAATCAAGCATTACTCAGGCAAAAGACTAGAATGAGAGAATATATATTCACTTTTTGAATATGAAACAAAAGTTTTGCTAAAGCTTATATGCATCTTTGTAGTACTGAAGTAGTAAGTTCCTAATAAATGTCACTTGAATGAATCGTATGTCCCTGAGAATCTGCACAAATGCCATAAACTGCCAACTAATAAGTTTAACATGGCATTAATCTTGTCATGCACTTGTGCTAAAATTATTTTCCGTTTATTGGATTCTCTACACATGAGGTCTGTTCTTTGCATCTGGTACGTCTTAAGTGGTGATTTGATTGATTCACTCTAATCAAAATAGTGATCCGTTTAGTGAACTGGTTAAGAACAACTGGTAAAGGTGGGCTACTTGAGTTTGAGTTTCACGTAGACTATTAGGGTAACATTCATCTAAAGTTCATCTAAAGCACACCCACTTCAATGCCTAGTGTATAGTTAGCCCTCAACAAATGTTAATAGCTCTTATTTTAAAAGTGCAGAATCACCCAGTAAATATTTGACTTTACAACTTGACGATGTGTTTATTAGATGTTGTATGTTACACTGTATATATACCTATTCATCTCTCTCTCTCTCTATATATATCTTATAGTTTCAATTGCTAATTTGGGGGGTCCTCTGAGTTCCGTAAAGAATCAGAAAATCCCTAGGACAGAACCTAAATGGCATTCCTAATTAGGCCATGAGTGCCATCTAGTGGAACAATTGTTAACTACAGGCTTACTGGTGAACAGAAAAGTAGGTGGTGAAAACGTTTTTGCTTCTGCTTCATAATGCAGTCTGTTAGAGTGAATATCAGTCAAACAAATGAAGCGTCCTCTATGTATACTATCCAACCAATAAAAACGTTTAAACACACATTCCATCCACTATGTGGGGAATTCAGTTCCTGGTCCACAGGAAGCGTACAGTCTGGTTCTATGTAGAAAGACTCTATATACAATTCTTAAACTGGATTATAAAACAATAAAAATTAGAAAAAAAAAATGAGTCCAGGTATAAAAGAGACCAGGGAGAGGTGAAGAAAGACAGGTATACTATTTGGTAGCAATCATTTTTTAAAGGAAGTTTATTCTGATTTAGCGCAAAAAGTCAAAGAATGGTCAAGTTAATGCACCAGGGAGACAGGAACGAGGTGGGAAATAATCAAGATGCAACACACATAAGAAAACTCTTTAAAATGAATTAGACAGAATATAAGAAGCCATTAGAGATTTTTATCCCAGATTGAGAAGATTGGTGTATAAATAGAGACTATTTGGAGACATGAATTCATGAACAACTGGATCCTAGGTTTTGTTTCTCTATAGAAACAACTTTATATGAGGAGATCTTGGTAATGGAGTGCTATACAAAATGGAAATTAGACATCTATAAAAGTAAGCGCCTTAAAATTGATAGGAGTTCTTATACTGAAGACTTACCTAAGAAAAAATGGAAGTGCTTATCTAAATGAAGCTACTGGATGGGAGCTAATAATAAGTAAACTTTGGAATAAGATTTCAGCTTTTACTCCTGTTTTCTAAAATCGTACTTTAACTACCAGTGGTTTTGTTTTTGTTCTTTCATAAGGAAGAATATTTTCATTAGACCAAGATGTTGCAAGCATAAGGACCACTTCAAGGAGATCAGTTACGTCCACGGCCTCTCTGTAAGCAAAAGCTGGCACTATGAGCACCAAGGCTGTCAAATTAGAGCTCCATCTTACACTGCTTAATGGCTGTGGTTGCAGATGTTAGCAAGATATCCACAAAGTAGGCTATGTTCTTTAGTGTTGGTTACTGAAGCAGCTGCTAAATTAATTAAGTCAGTATATTTTCCAAGTCTGATTAAGATATGTTTATTTCTGCTTTCACAAAACAGCTGCGATGTAAGTACTAAAACTGATGTTCGAAAAAACCTAAAATCAAATTAAAATCATCATCTGTTGCCCAGTTCAAGTGAAGGTACTTTTGGATCTTCATGTTTTATTTATATTTATAGGGAATACTAGTGGATATGGACAATGCAAGATTTTAATGTCCTTAAATTTTTTATGTTCGCAGTATTTTCAAATTCACTATTTTTTTTAACATATATATAGCATTGAGGACTAAAACACCGAAACAGTATGCAAATACTGAAAGTGGCTTTAATAAGCAAAACAGGTGATCCAAGGAAAAGGACTGAACCTGAGTATTGTTCTGTTACCCTATGTTTTATGGTATAATTTGTTGGGACAGAACTGTAGTTATGATCTCTTAAATACAACCTAGAACCTAGAACCTTATTTGAGTCATATGAAAGGAGAGAAAAAAGAGGGCATGTTTTAAAGAAAAAATCTGTAACACAAATAAGACAAAAGCTTGGAGGCAGCTGAACTGCTACAGATGTGCTGCATCTGCTCACTTGCCCACTGGGGACCAGGAGATAAAGAGATTAAGACATTTACACAAAGATGGTTAGACAACAAGCTCAGATAAGCAACATGACAGCTAGGTCCAGGTACCCTAACCACAGCATGGAGAAAATGACCCATTAAGCCACTTAACTCACTTACAAAGAATATTTTAATTGATTTAACATTCAAATGATATTTCATCAGGGTAGACTATGAGCTGGTTATTTTAAAAAATGTCACTAACATTCTGAAATAGAGACAAACACAAGATCTTTTAATAATGACTTTTCAAAGTAAACAGTATTGGGATTTTATAACGGGGAATGAATCCTCATGTCTTTTGAAGACAATTCTAAGTTAGGACAATATTTTAAAATCCCATTTTCCCATAAGAGTAATAGAAAATCTTAGTTCTGATGCATGTGAGAAAATTTAGAAAACATGAGTTAGTTTCTTCTTGGCAGACCTCCTACAAGGAAAATTTTTTTCTGCTTCCTACTTTATGCACTGTTGTCTTTCTAATTTCAAATGTTGAACTGTGTGTACCTGAACCCTGTGGATATAATAGGATACAGAGGGATGCATGATCTATGTATCACCCCTTGCTTTCCAAACATGATTTTTAAAAACGTAGCACAAAAATAAACTCCATAATAGTAAAATTTTAAATTTTTCTGGAAGATGTAGAAGTCAGAAAGACCAATGTTGTCTATAGCACATATGTGGATATTATATATAATATTAATAGCAAATATAGAATTGCCTAATATTATAAAACAGAATGGTATAAATTATAAAAGAAATGAAAATAATGCACTCATTCTGACTTGTTGAAATGTGTCCATGTAACCTAGTGACCACCAAATTATGACTTGAAGCTTGTATTCTAAATATGAAATAATAGAAATTAATCAGATTCATCCTTTCCTTTCCCTCCCTCTGAATTATCAGATAACCTCAATAGGAAAAGTGCTATTACATCATCTACTTGTTACAAAAATGTTTCTGCCCAATTACTGTGCTATCACTTCCTCTACAAAAAGTGAAATATTATAAGCCTTAATATAGATTCTTTCATTAAAAAAGGAGAATGATTTAATACATCTCTATCATTTGAAACATGAATTTCCTTGTTCATGTTAATTGTGGGAGACAGCCATGAATCATGTGACTGATAATGCTTCCTTCTTTACATTGGCTACTATCTTAATGGTAAACTTGGGGCCATTTCTAACAAAATGTAACTGATTTTTTCCTCACTAAACTTCATCCTTGGTTTCATATCTCTCCTACTGTCTACCACTTTACCCTATGTCTTGATTTGACTGACCTACATTTTTGATTAATTTTTAATTGAAAAAATGTCTGTAAGCCAATATGAATCCTTTCTGAGAAAACATTAGTTGAAAGAAAATATATGAAATACATGAGATAATGACTCAAATGCCCAAATTATCAAATCACATGTAATATAAAGGTGTTCTAGGACATGAAACAAACTATAAGCAAGCTCAACCTCTCTACTTTCCCATTAAGGCTGAATGTGCTCAATTATAATAAACGTTTAAAGGCAAAAAACCTCATTGCACAATAAAAAAAATGCTGTAAGCTCTTAGACTTTGAATCCATTTTGTGATATATTTAAAGAGGTTATAAAAGTCCTGGTGATTCTCTCTGTGAACCAACAGCCTGATGCCGGAGTGGAGCCAGCCAAGCAGAGAAAAAGCCCAGAGAAGTCGAATCTCGGCAACAATCCCTCAGTTAACATATAATGAAAATAACCTAATTACTAGAAAGTGGGAAAAAGAAAATAAAAAGGATGGAAGGGTAGAGAAGCATTAAATGTGAACACACAAATTTGTCTTTGCTATGGAACAAGAAATCAGCCCAGATCCTGAGGGCACCATTTAAAAAGCAGACTGGATGTTTGCACAACATGTGTGGATGGATGAGAAGCAGCCAAGAAACAGGAAAAAGACTAATTTTAATTACCAGAGACGCTGCAAAATCAAGAACACAGAGCTAGTGGGAGGAAGGCTTCCAGCTACAGGCTGCATGACACTGTACTCTCCTTGCCAATTAGAGCCAGTCAGACCCAATCGGGGGACCAAGTGAGCAGAAGAGCCAGGGTCAGGCCGGACTCAGACACACGTGAAACGCGGACGCCAGCGACCCCGGCGGTGACCTGAGGCTCTCACACAGGCTCAGAGGTAGACGTGCAGAAACATAAAACAGTGTGTGGGATTTCCTTCCCATCACAGACAGGTGCTAACCCCATTATCTATGGAAATGCCCTGCGAAAGAAATGTAACATTATTTTCACATACGGTGGCATCGAGGGAACGGAGACAATTGGAGCAATGACTCAGAGACAGAGACGAAAAGTAGAGGGCGGGCCGGCAGAACAATGGCACTAAAGCTGCCACGCTGTGGATTTACTACCTGTGTTATTTTTCCAATTACATCCATTGTGATATATACATATTTTTTTAAATCAGAAAAAAACGGGAGGGGGTTGCTCTGAGAGTCGAAGCCGAGCATTTCCTTAGCTAAACTTAGAACTGACGCGGGGCGGGCGGGGAACCAAGGAGAAATAAAATCAGACAGAGTGCGTCTAGCAGTCCTGAGGTGAGACTCGCCAGTGCTTCCAGTCAGGACCTAAGGCGACGCTCCAAAGTGAAAAAAGTCCACCGTGGAGCCGGCCCCAGGGAGCGCAGCAGCCGCCGCCGCCGCCGTCTGAGGCGAAGGCGACGGCCTGTGGGAAGCAGAGCGCGGCGGCCGGCGAGAGGGGCGGGAACTCCCGCGTGCGGCGCGCGGCGGACGCGTCCGCGTGGGAATCTGCGGCCGGCGAATTCGCGAAGCTTGCGGGCCACAGCGGGGCACAGCGGGGCGGGCGGGGGTCCGTCGTTAGGCGCGGAGGGAAGGAGCGGTCGGCTAGTGAGACGCGCAGAGAAACAGAAAACCTGTCCAGAGGCAAACGGTCCCGTCAGCCCGGGGACGCGCTGACTGAAACCGGCGGCGGCGCGGAGGCGGCGGCGGCGCGGGGGCGGGGAGGGGCGAGGGCCGCGCGGGGCCCGCACAGCCAGTCAGAGGCGCGGCGCGCGGGTGGCGCGGACGCATTGGACGGAACGCTCGGGCCCCAAACGCACTAGCCTGAGGAGGCGCCGCACCTACTTCCCCAATATAACCAACTACGGAGCCGGGGAGCGTGACTGAGAGGAGGCGGCCGCCAAAGTGGCGTGAAAGCGCGGGGCGGGAAGGATGCGTTACCTGGGTCCTCTCGTCAGGGAGCGGCCGGGCGAGCTGGAGGACTCCCTCTGAATAATTGAAAACTCTGCAGTTCTCTTGTGTGCCGCGGGCTGGGAGGACCCGAGCAACTGCTCCGTGTGAACTGTGCCGACGGGCAGGAGGATGGGAGCCGGGAACTGAGAGTCGCGGAGGAAGGACACGGGCGCCCGGCGTCTCTCCGGTAAGTGGCTGGTATTCCTTCGCCGGCGACCGCTGTCTGTGATCGTGCGCTTGCCTCTCAGGCGCTCGCAGTTTCTGACACACTCGCTTCTGCAAAGCCATTCTTTCTTGCCATGCTGCCAGAATTTAAAACCTGTAGGATAGAGCTGTGTGGTTTTTTGTTTGTTTGTTTGTTTTGTTTTAATCAAAGATGCTATTTCTCTCTGCTGGGATATTATGTCAGAAAAGTTGAAGCGAGACTAAATATGACCTATTTGTGGGTCTCATAATATCATCCAGAATGAGAGTAAACAAGTCCTGCAACTAAACGCTGAGATGACAGATGCCAGGAGAGGGTAGGGGTTTTTCTATAAAAGAAACTAAATGTTCAGAAAATAGGGTGTCGCTCTCAAGTGCTGGCTGTATGTCTTATGACCGAGCAATGTGTTTGTGAGAATAGAGCCCAAATAACTGGGCATCTGGCAGTGCAATGACTTGTTAAAATTCAGTAGGGATGCTCTGTAAGTGGAGTTCTGCAAAGTTCCAGAGACTGAAAAAACAGTGTCTTGGATCATGCTAAGGTGTCTTCTAAATATTGTTAAGAAATGTGACAGGTTATTAAAAACAGTTTAAAAATATGTTCAGACATCCTTATTGAGTTTTTCAATTGAAAAATGGGAGAGAATATTCATTTGCATATATATGAACATTGGTGTACAATAAGCTAAGAACTACTCTCACACCCACTCTCAAAGATTTTAAGTTGTTTTAACTAACTTTATTGTGGAAAAAACAAGAACCCACTAAATATTTTAGAATTATTTTATTTTTAAATTTCATAATCTTTCTTTATTTTTAAATTTCATAATCTCTCTATCTAAGGAAAAATGCAATTCAGTGTGGTAATTAAAATACAGGTTTGGAGGCAAAAAACTTTTAAAATGTGAAATGCCTTACCTATGTTCAATTCATCTACTTTTTTCTTAATTTAAAATATAAAGTCACTTAGAGATGCCATAGTTCTACCTTGATTCTCAATTTTGACTGGAAATAAGGATGAAAGAGGTAGATGTTCATTAGGACACAAGCATTAAAAAATACAAACACATAGTGGGACAAATTTAAGAATTAATTGAGGTATATTTAATTACTGTGAAACTACAACAGGACTACAGAAATAACTTATGACTATCACTGCAAGCTAAAAAGAGTTCATTATGATTAATATTGTGGCCCTAAACATTAAAGAATTGGTAATGCTTAGGTCATTGTTTCTTTCCAAAGTGCCTGTGGTCAATTTTAAGCCACTCACAAATGTTCATTTGCATATTTTCCTACTTCATACTCAAATTATTATAAGTTTTGTGTGGACCAGGATATTGAGTCTCAAACTTCACAGGTATAAGTTCTTTTGATTCAAGTGGAAAAAACAATATGACTATGTAAGAATATGTCATGTAAAACAAATGATTAAAGAATAAAAGATCTTATATATAAAGACCAACTAAGTCCAGTGAAGTGCAGAATTCAAAGTTAAAAGTTAAAAGAAAGGAAATGTGGTATAAAAGATAAAATAGAATTTGAAAAGTAACTTAGCCGGAGTGTGGTGAGATGGTATTAAAGCATATTTGAAAACAGAAAATCAGTGAAATGTTTCTTCCAATATAAGGGCCAACGGTTTGTGCAAGGATTGGTGGAGCTTTTAAATTGTTCTTATTTAAAACTTCTGAAAACAAAAAAATGATGGGAAAAACTGCTAATTTAAATTTCTCTTTGATTCCATACACAACTGAATAGAAAGTCTGAATTCTGAAAAGTTAGAAAAAAGAACCTCGTTGCAATAGATTAACTCAGTGCCAGATTTTGCTGTAAGTTGTGAGGCATATACACACACAGGTGGATGCATTGGAAAATAGATCTGAAAAGCTACAGTTGTGGGATTTTTAAACGGGTTTCTAGAATAGCTTAATGGTTCCCAAAGTGAGCAATACTTCAACTATTAGGTGGTCTGAAATCCTTATTAAGTTAGGAAGATGAACTCAGATCACACCAGTAATGTACAATGGACTATGTTTATTTAAAAAATAATTAAAAATTAGTTTCTTGTGAAACTTTACTTTAATCTTATGTGTTCAATTAAGTAAAGTCTATTAAAAATGGACCAGGTCTGGTTAATATATATTTCTTTAAATATCGTTTTTATTTATTAGTTTAAAAAACCTTCACCACCTTCAAGGAAGAGGTTGGAGTGCAGTTTAATGTCAAAAGGGACTCAGTGATCAGGACCAGAGGGTGTCAGGAAAGGGTAGAGGGCCATCCAGATGAAGAAAGTAAGGGCATGCTATGCTGGCCAAGTCATTTTGGAGTTTGTCTTACTTTTAGATAAAACAGAAGCTATATTTTGTGAAGTTAGAAAAAATGACAGCTTGTCTAGATGACTGTAATAGTGTAAAGTTGATTTAACTATATTTAAGTTCCACTGGCTACAACAGAGCTTACTGTTCCCATCCATTAAAGATTAATTTAGGATTTTATGAAGCCAAGATGTGTAAAATACTGTGATTTGCTGAATCTATCCTACCACACATATTTTGATTGCCAGTAGTCTTTGGATTATCTCTTTGTAAATATGTTTAAAATTATTAAGACGTTAGAAATTTATTTCTCTTAATTTAAATAGGTCCATACATTTTTATGATTTGATGTCTCAGAATTCTGACTTCAAGAGCTCATATTTACTCATCTCTTTCTTACTACTGAAGTACTAACATAAAATAAGAGAAGTGTGTATTTCTGACAAGATATCTAAGTTAGTGTGACAAGGCTCTGCTTATATGTTACATGAACTTAGCACTTTATAGCAGGAAAGACGCTGGTCGGAAGCTCAAAGTGGTGGAATCTTTGCGAGATCTGTTTTCTAAGCATTTGTGATCAATAACTCTACATTAAAGACTGGAGCATTTTAAAAAGTAATGAAGTATATAAAAATTCTATAACATTTAGGATTTAGGATTAAAAACTATTATGAACAATGTCCCATGTCTCTACCCATACTCTTTCAGTTAATTTTTCCTTTTTACATTTTTTGATATTCATATATATAATATCAGAAAGATTCTAATAAATGGAATATTATCAGTTTATATTCTTCCCACTATGAACAGGTTTTTTTAGTTATTTAAATAAAAATGAATAAAACAAAGATGATAGTGTTTCACTCATGCAGTAGATGTGAGAGGAATTTTTAAATAACTTTATTATATATATTTACTTTTTAGATATTAAATTCTTTCATTGAAATTGTTTGGCAGTATTAAATTCTATCCCATAAACTTGATAGAAGACTATGTATTTAACTTCATTTATATTTTACCTAGTATAAATATTTGCATAAGCTAAATATAGAGCATTTTCACCCCGATAAACCTCTTAAGTTAAAACAGAAGTCTTTAATTTCACATTACAGAGTATTGCATATTGTATTTCGACCATGTAAACTTCTTAAACTTAAATGTTTTGGGGGAAACATCAGCTCATAAGACTTAAGAGCCAGCCAAAATATTGAAGCTCTTCTTTTCTTTAGTACACAGAAATGGAACTCTAGAAATAGGCCATAAAGTAGCTTGGAAAATAAATCCAAGTTCTGTCTTTTTTATAGAATCAAAAAAAATCAACAAATCTACCATTTCTTAATCCAATATAAAATCCTGTGAGATATATCATTTGTGAGAAATTTTAGAAAGTATAGTCATGTTATTTTACCATGTGTTTCGTTAGCTGGCATTCCTTGTGATCACTGTCATTCTTAAACAGTTCCCCAAATGTTTTACTGAATCCATTTGACAACACAGGTGCAAAACTGATTTTTCTTCTTGTCTTCTCAGTGGTCCCTTAAAAATCCATAAGAACCTAAACAACCTGCTTCTCTGTAGACCACTTTTTATTTATTTTTAGCAAGTGGACTTCTCTTAAAAGATCTGGTAGGACTTGCATATCTTCTCTTATGCCAGCCATGGTTCCAAATATTTCCTATACTCACTTGTATAGGACAAAATAGTTGAAATCTTCATAGAAAGCAAGGTATATATGTATGTGTATAAGCTTTTCCACAAACATACCTTTGTGGTTTGGGGTCTTCATTCTAAAATATGGACCTGCTTGGGAGTTAAAGTGACTAATGTGAAGTTGACCTAAAATTTAAGCAACTGTGTATCTGGCAGGAAGGAAGATGAAAGTATTTCATTTCTGATTGATCAATAATTCTCATTGTTACCATTGACTGGAAAAGTACAATTATACACAAAAACATTTTATGAGGGAAAATAAGAATCTGCTCCTTATCATTCTTATGGCTGTTGAATGCTTAAGAAGGAGATCATCTCATCTTTCTTTATGAACCAGTGAAGTAACTATAGCTTAAGGAGTTTAGAAACCAAATTTTAGAAAATTTGGCTTATCACGTAATGTGATAAAATGTAGATTGAAATTCTCTCTTAATAGTCATAATATTGGCAGAAACATTCATCATGAGCCTAAAAGAATTAAGGGCTTCTCATTGAGAGAAATATCATACTAAGGTAATTATAGTTTATAATGTCTAGAGTCATAAACAGGTTGTTAATATATTCTCACAAATATTTCACTAGTTGCAGGACTGTGTATTTAGGAGATAACTAGTAGAGAAATAGTACATTATTTGGTGAAAATTTCAAGTATATAAAGTTTCATCTTTATTTTCTCAGATACTTAATTTCATTAAGTATTAAAGAATAAAATTTTCTGAAATTGGACTAAAGGTAACAAAGAATTTAACTTTAACTCTTCTAAGTTCTCCCATTTCTATTTTATACAAGAGTTGACTTTTAAATGATATAATATGTGCTAAGATACTGTTGTACTTTATAGCCTCTAAAATGACAGAATAATATGTAATCCCTGCTGCTTAAGATGAATATTAATTGGAAAATACAGGTTATAGTGGGAATTTAAAAAAATAATTCTTCTTTTCTAGAAATAAATTTTTATTTAATTGGCATTTCATAATCATTAAATATGAAATTGTTTATTGGCACCTAAACAAATTGGTGCCCCCAGATATTTCTGAAAATATTATGAAATATACCCCGTATTTAATCTTAGATTTTGAGTTTTGCCTTATTTTGTTATTTTGAAACTTTTCTTTTTATGTTCTTTTCTAAAAGATATAGGCTAGCTTAATCTAGTCTCTTATGTTCAAAATTTAATAAAAATATTAGTGATCACTCATTTTTTTCCAGTTTTAGGTATATTTAATGATAAGAAATTCAGAAGTTACATCATTTATAATAGACTTGACACCTTAAACTTAATACTTTAATACTCTTCCTCTTTCAGTGCCATTATTCTAATGACAACGTGTGAGCTAGTAAATGAAAGTTCCTCATGCTAAAATAAGCATCTAATAAATATCTGAGCACAAATCTCATGAGTTATTGATGAAAAATAAATTATAAGGACACTTAGAAAAAAGGTGACAAAATAATACCATTTAGTGTTGGAAGGAGCCTTACAAAGATCATATTGTCACATAGTTAACATGAAGCATAATAAAGATAAAAAGAGGCGAAGTGATGTGTTCAGCATTACATTTGATGGAAAAGATGGAATTAGAACCCAGTTCTTTTTAATATCTAGGTCAGTGCTTTTTATAGTTTATACCTTTTTGCTGTGAAAATTATTTGGGTATCTGTTCAAATCAAGATTAGGATATAAGTGTATGTTATTTCTTTGTTGCCTTTGATTTTCTGTAAAACATTGTCTTTTAATGTTAGAAAATTTAAAATCCAAATAATTCAGAGGAAACAGCTATACTCATATTCTCTTAACCAAAAACTGAATGTCTAGACAACTTAATTTCTAGATGTAAACTTTTTCACAGTGAACTTAGTGTGCACTCAACAGGGAAATCAAATGGGAGAAGGTTTTTAGCAGTTTCAGTTAGGAAACCTGGGAACCCCTGTTGGAAAGGAAATGTAGTTGATTTTTTCCACTGCATATTTATAAAGGACCATCCATTTCTTTTGTAAATACTTTTTTCTTCTGTATTGGCAGTATTTTTTGCAGTAATAGATGTTTAATGGGACACTGAATGAAATAGAAAATCAATGAGAACTGTGGGTGAGAAAGTATTCCTGTGAATTGGCAAGGTTGGATAAAATTTAAATCTTGGGCGTCCTCAGGGTAATAACGATTTTAGAGCATTTAATGAAATGCAAAGCAGAAAGTGAAATAGGAATTCTCTAGAAATAGGCACTCTTTTTTTCTGAATTTTAGAATTTAGATATAAACTTATATATAAATTCTAGTTTTACTGTTACAATAATGATTTAACAGACAGCAAATCTGAGCTTGTGATAGTATTTAGTTATCATTGTATCTGAACCAAAGTTCCTCTATGCTTAATTTTAATAATGTAAATTATTTTGTAATGAATATATGCTAAATTTTTCTTTTGTAGAACTGAACATGATAAACCATAAAATCGACATAGTGCAATTCAGTGGGGATTATATATTACTGGGTTTCTGATATAACATTTTTACAGATGTCTTATCTCAAACTTTTCTTTGTCTAAGTATGACAAGAGTTTTTTTGTGTTTCCATATTGAATAACTTCAGATTTTAAGACTCTCTTTTCCTTTAAATACTGAATATTTAAATACATCAAGATAAATGTACTAAATATGAGATAAAAGGCTGGCTACAATGCATGATGTCTAATCTGAGGTCTTTTCTACCCTATGCACATAGCCACACTTTGTGAATAACTCTAGTAGGAAGTATAAAATATATTCTCTAAGACCAAAGAATAAATGATCATTAATATTCCTTGAATTTTTACTTTCTTAAGATATTTACTCACCTACAATTTGCCTTGAATTTTTCAGTGTCTTCAAAGAGCAATAATAACCTTAGTAGGCAAGAGTGGTTACTTGAGATTTAAGTTAAATGATCCAGAATTGACTTTATGAAAGTATACCATAATAAGTGTGTTTAAAAACTTATGACTATGTTTGTTTGTTTTTCATTCCTTATTATGGTCTTTTTAGTATACACCTCAGTGAGTAAAATTAACAAAAAAGTAATTCTTTTCGCATTTAAAGCAATTTCTACATTATTTTACTCACTCAAATGGTCTATAGTGGGCAGTTGTAGTTAAGTAAGAATATAAAGGGGACTAAGTAGTCCATGGCCTGATGCAGGAAATAAGCACTTCAGGTGAATGCACTTCAATGTGAAATGTGCAGTGCTGGAGTTATAGACAGCTAAGATGCAAATTTTCAATGTTTCTCCTTTTGGAGACTGCTGTTAGTTTACTCTGTCTGAGACTTTCCAGCCTGGACTGTTTCATGTCAGCATTGGTTCTCCAACTGCTGCATTTACTTTCTAGTGCCTAGGTTATTTTGAAGTACCTGTGGTTCCAAGATTCACCTAATCACTTTAAATGAATGTTGTGTTTTTCTACATCTCGTTATAGTGCTAACTTTAGTATCTTAGACCCATCTAGTCTGATAATACAGGTGAATCTGAGGTAAAGTGAACATGACTTAGATGCTGTGAACATAGCAATTCTTATATATTGTTATAAATAAGCTTCATTTCTTTCAGTTATTAAGTATGGAATATTTATGGTGCTAGTGCTCTGCTGCTGATGCTTATTTTAGAGGGGTGGATTAGCTGTGAAGCTATGAAGCTTTGTTTACACAGTCCCTTCCAGATTTTACTAGTAATAATAGCAGCAGAGCAGGTATTAAACATTATTTGGATAATTATAATTATATATCTAATGGAAAGAGCAGTATGGATTAGGGGATTTGGTGTTTGAATTTTAGGGTTCAGTCTTGGCTCTACAATTTATTAGCTGTGTACTTTCAGAAAACTTACTTAATCTTTATTTACATGCAGTATTAGGATAGGAACTGCCATTACTATATATTATCCTGTGATATGGGAAAACAAAATCTACTTTTCAAGGACAAAAATGACAGTGTTAGAAACATCAAAAACTTAAGTCTGGGGAAAATATTGATTTTACTCCAATTCGTGTTCTAACTTATAAGCTTCAAGTTATCTGTCTACCAAAATACTCTGTTTTTGTATGAGACACAATGCTGTTCTAATTGTGGAAAGAGACATTGAGATTTATAGACCATGATCCTTTAAAGATTATTCTGTGTATCTTCTCTTTTATACTTCTTTTGTACTTTACTTGGATAGGCATTTCTTACAAAATTAGTGTAATTTTTAAAGTACCACTTACAAGTCCACAATACCACTTACTTTTGGAAAAGGAAGTGAGAGGCTTGATCCCTGACAGTGGAGAAGTGGAAAATTGTTAGTCAGGACACAACTTAAAAAGAAAGTTAAGAAAATATACTAGTAAACATAACTATTGAGATGTTGCTCACACAATTCTGAGGACCTTGGAGGAACAGAAATGGTTATTGTGGGAATGGATTGAACTTTCTCACGAGACAAAATGAGAAGTGCTAGGATTTGAAACAAGTTTCCATTATGGATTGGTAAAGACTCTTACAGTTGGTGAGAAGAAAGGCAGAAATGAGGTGGATGTTTCGAAGAAGCAGAAAAGTTGATTAATGGAAAGGAAGAACTCTTTGTAATGCAGAGAAGTTAAAATATGGCAAATGAGGAAATGTAAACGATTCCGGGAGACAATT
The DNA here is from genome assembly GCF_009834535.1 of Camelus ferus. Classification (NCBI taxonomy): domain Eukaryota; kingdom Metazoa; phylum Chordata; class Mammalia; order Artiodactyla; family Camelidae; genus Camelus; species Camelus ferus. The sequence continues at coordinate 5,761,064 of NC_045705.1, read as the reverse complement.
AAAACTTGGGATTTTGTTTGAAAGCAAGAGGATAACAGTTCATCCCAAGGATTAGATGGCATTTAAGATGATATTCAGCCCCAGTTTTTCTCCTTGCTGTAACTTGGACAAGTCATTTCCTCAGTTTATTAATCTCTCAAGCAAGAGAGTTAAAACCAGTAAAAGTAATGGGTTTGTTTTTTTTTTTAATGTTTTGATCAACTGTAATTCATTGACTGTGTGTAATATGAGGTTTTGATGAAGAAGAAAATTGGAACAGAATTTTAGGTGTTGAGAGCTAAGTTTAGGATAGATTCCACCAAATGGAGATAATGAGACAAGAGATCACGTTCATGGCATATGGGGAGGCCATGAGAGAACATGGACTTGTTACACACAAGCTTGATCCTGGCTCAACAGCTTCTCCTTGTTTCCCTGAACAAAACAATAACCTTTTTAAACTTTCATTTCTTTTCCTGTGAAAGGGTGATATTAACTACTACCTCACATTTTTTATTTTCAAAGGAAATGAGACTGTAGATTCAGGAGGCAAAATAATTTTCTTCATGTCTTTAAGTCTAGTTGCTTGGAAGAATCTCTTTTTATGTTTAGGTTCAAGAAATGTTTGAAGGCAGAAAAATCACTTGAATTTTGTCAGAATATACATGGGTGCAGTCATTCTAGTTTTTCAAATTCTTAGTGCAATCTTGTAAATTTGTTCATAGATGCTTTCTTTTCTTTTCATGGTCTTAATTTTACTTGCACATATTTAAAGAGATTACCTGATTTGGATCTTTTTTTAATTTTATTGTCTTTTGATTTGCCTGAAAAAATAAGTCTTTATTATCCCTTTACAAAGTTATTTAGAGCATAGAGTCTATTTTGGTAGGAGAAGAAGATTTTTAAATATTGTTTTTGAATCCTATGTGATTGTAAAATGGCATAGAATATATTCATTTGAAAATAATAAGTTCCTCCAATTATTTTCTTCTTTTGCTTTTTTTACATTCTTCTTAATTAAAAAATTATGAAAGTGGCTCATGCTAGAATCAATAAGTACTAATTTACTGCTAATTCATTGAAACAAATAGAAATCTTTTCAATTGTGAATTGTCAGTAGATATAATAGCAAAAATAAAAAGATTTCAGTTTGCAAACATTTTACAGACATGTTTTTCTGCAAGTGATATTTGATACATTACTTTTTTTTGGCTTGGCTACTGTGACAGTAAGAGTTACTATAAACACACTTTATGATTAATATGTTGCCTTAAATATATATTTTATTTGTATCTGTACCACCAATCAACAGCTTCCTTAAGTATATACAGAACATTTTGCTATTGCCGAAGATACGCTACGTTAGAAAGAGATGGAAGAAACAACTCTCACAAAAAATACTCTTTCAAAAAAGTGTGGTACGACTATACTGGGTCTGGAGATACTGGAGACAGAGGGGAAAAGAAATGGAAAAAGCTACAAAGCAGACAGGAGAGGGAGCTGGTAGAAAGCAGTTTTATACTGTTCAATGAGGATGTGATTAAGTAAGCATCATGAGATACTTTTAAAAAATGCTTAGAGTTGGTATTTCACCTGAAGCAAAGTGTCATTTTATCTTTTCTGTATGTAGTTGTCTTATAAGATAACATACTTTAGGTATAAATACATGGTTGATTTTCCCCCTTGAATATCGAAATGCCCTTTGTTAAAATATATTGTATAGTTGTTTTGATAAATACTAATTTAGAAGGAAGAAATGATTTGGTGTTCTCATTCTCATTCTTATTAATTTTTCTCTTTAGATATTCTGCATGGTCAGATATCTTCTACATATTACAGCTTTAATAGATATTTAAAAGTTAAGACAGCTACCTTGATTTATTTTCAAATTAATTACCTTTCCAAATGTTAATCTTTGTTGGTTAGTGTTTGCTTTAGCTAATGTTTAGGTAAATGGTCTGAGATCAATTTCTTTTTTATCTGAAGAAATTGTTCTGTCATTAGTTTCTTTTATCTTTTCATTTCAAACACACTGGGGTAATTCACGTTTTCTCAAGAGGAAAAAAGAAAAACACAAATACAAATAGATAACATCTTCTTATTAATCTTTTTTCCCTAGATAAAAATAATAGAAATATTGTGTTAGGGATTAATTTAACAAGATATTGTTCTGTAGAGGAATTACTTTTCAGTAACAAAAGATAATTATGATATGACTTTTCTAGCCCTTCCTTGATAAAGAGTGAAATGCTATCTAAGGATTACTTTAAAATCTTACCCTGAAATACTTCGTTAGAATACAAATGGTCTGCTCCATTGGGTGTGTTGTCAGCCTGATCACTGCGTGATAAAGCACCTCTCACAAGTCAAAATCTTAAAAATGAACTCTATTGTTGTCATTTCTTTTTTCCCTAACATTATGGAATTGACAATGAACAGTTTAAAAAGAATATGATAAAAGCCCTAAAATGACATGAAGTTCTTCCTCTCAGAAGTAGCCAACCTCAACAAGATTTTGTATGTAAATCCTTTCTGAAAATGTTACACCTTTTTTTTTTTCTTAAAATAGTTTTGGTTGTCTTAATTATAATTCAGAAAGGTATATAATTTTTGTATATAAGGTGTATAATACTTTAAACTACTCCATGATAAAGATATAGCATAATTTATATAACTAATTCTTGACTTAAAATTATTTGTCAGTTTATGTGCAAGTACAAATAAATAGGAAATACACTTCTTATACATACATTTTTATGTGTTAGTAGATCTAAAAATAGAATTGCTAGGTCAGTGAGAATGTGCATTGAAAATGTTGATTTTACTGTCAAATTGCACTCCACAGGGATGATTCCAATTTGTATTCCCACCAACAGTATATTAGAATGTGTTTCTTCACATCGTAGCCAATACAGTATGTTATCAAACTTCTTGTTCTATAACAAATGGAACAGATGAAAACTTATTTACTTTTGTTTTAATTTATGCCTCATACTTTGAACATTTTATGTGTTTAATGAAATATTTTTAACTTGCTATTCCTGCCCTTCCCTCATTTGTCTATTGAGTTGCTCTTTTTCTTATCCATTTACATATTAACTGAAGCCAAGAAACAATAGCAGCAAGAAGTCAATTAATGTGTTTTGAGGCATTGCCAAGTGTTTGAAGAAATAGAATGCAAATCTGTGAAAAGACAGCAATGTTTTATGAATAACATTGTTTTCCCTTCATCCTCCACTGTGTGTGAAAGATCCAATGGAGTTAAAATGAGGAGGAGTCAGTTCTACTTGGGTAGACCAGAAAAGGCCCCCAGCAAAGGAAAAATTCTGGATAAATGAATTCTTTCATTTTCAAACCAGCCTTCCAAATTTCATTCGCCCAGCCCTGGTTTAGGACATCCTTCACTGGGCAGACTGGTTTTTCTCCTTCTATTCTCCAACATGTCAATCATTCTGATGGAATAATCTTTCAAAGATTTAAGTCTTGTCATGCCATTTCTTTGCTTTGAGAGTTTTAATGGTTCCTACTGTTTGAAGAACACATTTCAGAATCTGTAGCGTGCCAAGGAGCTTCATGATTGTCCTTTAGAAACCTTTCCTAGGCTCCTCTGCAACTACTGCAAAGTACACATTGTAGATGGAGCTGCACTTCTACCTAACCCTGTCATTGTACTTCCTTTCTCTGTACTTTTGCTGACATCAATTCTGCCAAAAATGATGCTTTCCGATATCTCTATGCAAAATTATTTTTCCTACCAGGAGATTACAAGAGAGGAATATATATTTGATCGTTTTTATAAAGTATTTTGTGTAGTATGAACAAGTGGAATGTTTAATAAAATTAGCCCTTTGTCCTAACATTCTGTAAATAACATTACTTTGAAGATAACCAGTTTTGAAAGTATGTAAGAAACAATTTCCTTTATTATGCTGTAACACAGAATGAGTTCTCAGCAAATACTATTACTATACCTCTATGTTCTTGACCTGACAGAGTCAGTAACATTCACTATTGGACGTCTAAGTTGTCTTTTCCTAATTGTAATGAAGAAACCAAACTTGTATATCCTTGAAGAATTTGTGATGAATATTTAAAAAATTTTTATTCAAATTTCAAGATCCACTGAGTCTGGATTTTGCTACATCTGCATGGCTCATTACAAAACATGTAACATTGCCTTTTATAAAAACATGGGCAGTAGACTAATACTTATTTTAGCACTTCTGGAAAATTGAGCAAATATTTTTCATGTTATACATCATTTATAAATATGAATCAGTTCCACAAAGTTAAAACTTCTTAGCACATAGGAATCAAGAAGGATATATACTATTTTACGTTTCATTGTAAGGTATTACATAGGAAAAGTTTATAATGAAAAATAATGTATCATATATTATGTTTGAATTTCACTAATGAATCAAATTTCAAGTAGCAGTACATAAAATGTCCTATCATAACTAAACTAAATTATAAACTTATTTCTTAGTTCTAGTTATCATATAATTCTATTCCAGTTCAGCAAATTAGCAGTCTGCTAACATGCCATGTATTTCTATGAGATACCAAAGTTATCATAGGAATAATAAATAATTAACTGAAAACTGAAAGCAATGTCCTATATCTTTTCAATATAATTAAATTTTTTCATAGATACCACTCTTGGGGTTAAACAGAGCATCATAATCTTGTTCTTAAAAATGTTTTCCCTCATTCTGGTGTATATTTTGATAACTGGATTAAAAATTGAGTCTATAAACTCAATGTCATAAGGTCATAGAAACCAGTATGTTTTGGGAGAAAAAAAAAATGGAAAATCTTAAAGAGGAGATTGATTCCAACAAGCCTTTCCCAGCTTTTCAGATCATTGACTATATTGAACTATATTGAAGTTTGGGTGTATGCGATCACCTCCTTTATTCCCTGTGCTTCTTTCTTCTTTATTTTAAGATACCATTCTTTGAACAAGTTCCTTCTAAACAGAGTTCTGTGTCATCAACAGCAAATACTATTGAACTGCATAAGGATCTACATTCTTATTTTTTCCATCACTAGACAAACTCTGAAAAGCCAAGCTGCTGTTCATTGTATTCTTTCTGCCTCAATAGAAAACACTAAAAGTAAAAATCAAATAGAAGACCAAGGCCTCCTTTTGAGATCACAGGAAAATAGAGTTTACAAGTATTGAACAAAAAGACAGTAGCTGGAGTCACAAACATTCCAGTATGCACAAATTAAAAGTAAAAAAAATGAGTGCACTTCAGTTTAGCCTGGATTTAGTTGCTGTTTACTGTGTGCAAGGCAAGTTACATGTAGATAGCACAAACACTTTGTTAAATATTAACATTTTATTGTTGACTCAACTTTTTATGCATAGATCAAAATCTCACAGTATCCATTATTTAAATGATTTTGCTGATGCATATGCAGAGATACTGTGTATGCTTTTGACTACCTTTTATGGTAAAAGAATAAAGAACTGTCACAGATCTGAAGTATTTAGCATTAACATTTCTTTAGTCATAATTTTAGGGCTCGTTATAAAATTAAAAACAAAACTGCAAAATTTAATTAATGCCCTCCCAGATAACAATAGTAATATTAATGACGATAATAATAAGCAATTTAGGAGATGTAAACCAAAGCCATGAAGAGAAAGAAATGTAATTTTGTTTTAATTTGATTCACTGTCCTCAAATCTAGACATCTCTATTTCTCATTTATTCAGTGAGAGCACAAAACTGAGTCTTAACTCATGAGACTGTCCCAGCCTTGAATTTGAAGAACATCACCTTAAATTTCATGGAGTCGGTATTTACCATCATGAACCAATTCTATGAACTTTTTTCTTATTATTTCAAAACTTACATTCAAATTTCACCCTTTCAAAACTTTGTTTCCACATCTGCTTTTGTTTTGTCATTTTTTTTTTCTTCTCTAGGGTTTTCACCCCTCAGATTTTTGCCATCTCTCTAGTATCTTCAGTCTTTCCATTTCACTAGCTTTCTTTTGTTTTGAAACAGGCAAGCTGGTCCAGTGTTAAATAAAATTAAGCCTTCTTCTTGTCCTAGTTTCCTCAAGATGTACTACCTTATATGTACTTTCACACTTCCCTTCTCCATCGATCTCATTTGTTTGCATACCTTACCTCTCCTTCTCTGAATTTATTGAAGATCATTTTACTCAAGTCTTTAATCCCATCACTGTGTACATAAAACAGTCACCAAAGGCTTATTGAAGGAATACATGAAGCCTACATTGTTCTTTCATTTCAGTATGATTATACTCATGAAATGTAGTTTTATATGTCCATAGATTTTGTTACTTAAATTCACTACAATAATAAATAGCATAGTAGTAGTAAATAACATCCCTTAATCTTTAAGTTTTTAGGACATATACAGAGAATTTGGTGATAGTTATGGATATATACAAACAGCTGTCTGATAATTACATATTAAAGAGGCCATAATTTAATTTTGATGTCTCTGAATCTATAATGCTTGTTTAAATATGTTTTGTAGTCTAAAAACCTCTACTCTGGCTGTGGCACTAGCCTAATTTTGTAATGATAATTTTACGGAAACAATACAAAGAGGCCTTGGCCTATAGAAATAGGCAAGCATGTTTCCCACCTCACCACCTCTGCACATACTTCCCTTGGCCTGACATGTACCTTCTTCTTACTTCACCTAAATACTCTCTACCATTTAGAGCTAGAGTATCACTTCCTCAGAAAGGCAGTCGTCCGTCTCATAATTTTCTCTTTTAGCAAAATTGTTCCCTTCGTAACATTTATCAAAATATGTGATTATATAATTATTTGAGTATCTATTTGATAAATAACACAGCATCCCCCCTCCCCGCTTTAAACTTTTAAGTACTGAAATTTTATTTTATGTATTTTGCAGGTAGTACATTGCCTAGAATATACTGGGCACCCGATAAATACTAATTAAATAAATAAGTGAATGAACATAGGTGCAGTCTGGTACAGCTGTTTAATGCAGTTCCAGTAGTTGAGGAATTGGCATTTCCACTGATCTCCTTAGTGTGCTGCCCTAACTCCAAGAGACTGTGATTCCTTCTCATACATTTAAATTTTAATTTAAATTTCTCAAGATCCATGTAGCTTCCTTTGTTGTCAGACCCTAAACCATTTCAGCCACATACTTTCCGTTCTTCAATAGAGGTGTCTCCTTGGACCCTGAACTACTTTGCGTAAAGCCTTTCCTATCCTTTTTTTTTTTTTTTAACATTTTTTATTGATTTATAATCATTTTACAATGTTGTGTCAAATTCCAGTGTTCAGCACAATTTTTCAGTTATTCATGGACATATACACACTCATTGTCACATTTTTTTCTCTGTGAGTTATCATAACATTTTGTGTATATTTCCCTGTGCTATACAGTGTAGTCTATTCTACAATTTTGAAATCCCAGTCTATCCCTTCCCACCCTCCACCCCCCTGGTAACCACAAGTCTGTATTCTCTGTCTGTGAGTCTATTTCTGTCCTTTTTTTACGCTTTGTTTTTGTTTGTTTTTGTTTTTTAGATTCCACATATGAGCGATCTCATATGGTATTTTTCTTTCTCTTTCTGGCTTACTTCACTTAGAATGACATTCTCCAGGAGCATCCATGTTGCTGCAAATGGCATTATGTTGTCGGTTTTTATGGCTGAGTAGTATTCCATTGTATAAATATACCACCTCTTCTTTATCCAGTCACCTGTTGATGGACACTTAGGCTGTTTCCATGTTTTGGCTATTGTAAACAGTGCTGCTATGAACATTGGGGTGCAGGTGTCATCCTGAAGTAGATTTCCTTCTGGATACAAGCCCAGGAGTGGGATTCCTGGGTCATATGGTAAGTCTATTCCTAGTCTTTTGAGGAATCTCCACACTGTTTTCCATAGTGGCTGCACCAAACTGCATTCCCACCAGCAGTGAAGGAGGGTTCCCCTTTCTCCACAGCCTCTCCAGCATTTGTCATTTGTGGATTTTTGAATGACGGCCATTCTGACTGGTGTGAGGTGATACCTCATTGTAGTTTTGATTTGCATTTCTCTGATAATTAGTGATATTGAGCATTTTTTCATGTGCTTTTTGATCATTTGTATGTCTTCCTTGGAGAATTGCTTGTTTAGGTGTTCTGCCCATTTTTGGATTGGGTTGTTTATTTTTTTCTTACTGAGTCATATGAGCTGCTTATATATTCTGGAGATCAAGCCTTTGTCGGTTTCACTTGCAAAAATTTTCTCCCATTCCGTAGGTTTTCTTCTTGTTTTATTTCTGGTTTTCTTTGCTGTGCAGAAGCTTGTAAGTTTCATTAGGTCCCATTTGTTTATTCTTGCTTTTATTTCTTCTAGGAGAAAATTTTTAAATGTATGTGAGATAATGTTTTGCCTATGTTTTCCTCTAGGAGGTTTATTGTATTTTGTCTTATGTTTAAGTCTTTAATCCATTTTGAGTTGATTTTTGTATATGGTGTAAGGGAGTGTTCTAGCTTCATTGTTTTACATGCTGCTGTCCAGTTTTCCCAACACCATTTGCTGAAGAGACTGTCTTTATTCCATTGTATGTTCTTGCCTCCTTTGTCGAAGATTAGTTGACCAAAAGTTTGTGGGTTCATTTCTGGGCTCTCTATTCTGTTCCATTGGTCTATATGTCTGTTTTGGTACCAATACCATGCTGTCTTGATGACTGTAGCTCTATAGTATTGTCTGAGTCTGGGAGAGTTATTCCTCCAGCCTCTTTCTTTCTCTTCAGTAATGCTTTGGCAATTCTAGGTCTTTGATGGTTCCATATGAATTTTATTATGATTTTTTCTAGTTCTGTGAAATATGTCCTGGGTAATTGGATAGGGATTGCATTAAATCTGTAGATTGCCTTGGGCAGTGTGACCATTTTAACAATATTGATTCTTCCAATCCAAGAGCATGGAATATCTTTCCATTTTTTAAAGTCTTCTTTAATTTCCTTCATCAATGGTTTATAGTTCTCTGTGTATAATTCTTTCACCTCCTTGGTTAGATTTATTCCCAGATATTTTATTACTTTGGGTGCTATTTTAAAGGGGATTGTTTCTTTACTTTCTTCTTCTGTTGATTTATCGTTAGTGTAAAGAAATGCAACTGATTTTTGAACGTTAATTTTGTAACCTGCTACCTTGCTGAATTCTTCAATCAGCTCTAGTAGCTTTTGTGTGGACCTTTTAGGGTTTTCTATATATAGTAACATGTCATCAGCATATAATGACACTTTTACCTCTTCTTTTCCAATTTGGATCCCTTTTATTTCTTTCTCTTGCCTGACTGCTGTGGCTAGGACTTCCAGGACTATGTTGAATAGGAGTGGTGATAGTGGGCATCCTTGTCTTGTCCCAGATTTTAGTGGGAAGCTGTTGAGTTTTTACCGTTGAGTACTATGCTGGCTGTAGGTTTGTCATATATAGCTCTTATTATGTTGAGATATGTTCCCTCTATACCCACTTTGGCGAGAGTTTTTATCATAAATGGGTGTTGAATTTTATCAAATGCTTTTTCTGCATCGATTGAGATGATCATGTGGTTTTTGTCCTTTCTCTTGTTGATGTGATGTATTACACTGATTGATTTGCGTATGTTGAACCAGCCTTGTGTCCCTGGGATGAACCCCACTTGGTCATGATGTATAATCTTTTTTATGTGTTGTTGGATTCTATTTGCTAAAATTTTGGTGAGGATTTTGGCGTCTATGTTCATCAGTGATATTGGCCTATAATTCTCTTTTTTTGTAGTGTCTTTGCCTGGTTTTGGTATCAGGGTGATGGTGGCTTCATAGAATGAGTTTGGGAGTAATTCCTCCTTTTCAATCGACTGGAAGAGTTTGAGAAGGACTGGTATGAGTTCTTCTTTGTATGTTTGGTAGAATTCCCCGGTGAAGCCGTCCGGTCCTGGACTTTTATTTGTAGGGAGGTTTTTAATTGCTATTTCTATTTCCTTTCTAGTGATCGGATTGTTCAAGTGTTCAGATTCTTCTTGATTCAGTTTTGGTGGACAGTATGCTTCCAGAAACTTGTCCATCTCCTCTAGGTTATCCAGTTTGGTTCCATATAGTTTTTCATAATATTCTCGTATGATATTCTGTATTTCTATTTTGTTTGTTGTAATTTCTCCATTTTCCTTTCTTATTTTGCTAATTTGTGCTCTCTCTTTTTTCTTCTTTGTGAGTTTGGCCAGAGGTTTGTTGATTTTATTTACTTTTTCAAAAAACCAGCTTTTGGTTTGGTTGACTTTTTCTATGGTTTTGTTAATCTCTATTGTATTTAATTCCTCTCTGATCTTTATTATTTCCTTCTTTCTGCTGCTTTTTGGGGCTTTTTGTTCTTCTTTTTCTAATTCATTCAGGTGGTGGGTTAAATTGTTTATTTGAGATTGTTCTTCTTTTTTGAGGAAGGCCTGTATCGCTATAAACTTCCCTCTTAGCACTGCCTTTGCTGTGTCCCATAGGTTTTGAGTGGTTGTGCTTTCATTATCATTTGTCTCAAGGTATTTTTTAATTTCAGCTTTGATTTCCTCATTGATCCATTGTTTTTTCAATAACGTATTGTTTAATCTCCATGCTTTCCTTTTTTTCTCCTTTGTTTCTCTGTTGTTGATTTCCAGTTTCATGGCATTGTGGTCAGTAAAGATGCTTGAGATAATTTCTATCTTCTTAAAATTGTTGAGGTTTCTTTTGTGCCCAAGTACATGATCAATCCTGGAAAATGTTCCATGTGCACTTGAAAAGAATGTATATCCTATTTTTGGGGGGTGTAATGCTCTGAACATATCCACCAAATCTAGTTTTTCTATTGTAGTATTTAATTTCTCTGTTGCCTTGTTTATCTTCTGTCTGGAAGATCTGTCTAGTGATGTTAATGCAGTGTTAAAATCTCCAACTATGATTGTATTCCCATCAATATCCCCCTTTATCTCTGTTAGTAATTCTTGTATGTACTTAGGTGCTCCTATATTGGGTGCATGTATATTAACGAGTGTAATATCCTCATCATGTATCACTCCTTTAATCATTATAAAATGTCCTTCTTTATCTTTCTTTATGGCCTTTGTTTTAAAGTCTATTTTGTCTGAAATCAGTACTGCAACACCTGCTTTTTTGGCTTTTCCATTTGCATGGAATATCCTTTTCCATCCTTTCACTCTCAATCTGTATGTGTCCTTCTCCCTAAAGTGGGTCTCTTGTATGCAGCATATTGAAGGTTCTTGCTTTATTATCCAGTCTGCCACTCTTTGTCTTTTGACTGGAGCGTTTAGTCCATTAACATTTACAGTAATTAATGATAGATGTGTGTTTATTGCCATTTTGAACTTATCTTTGCAGTTGAATTGGTATATCCTCTTTGTTCCTTTCTTCTTCCTTTTGTGGTTTGGTAATTTTCCTTTGTATTATCATGGATTTTATTTAATTTTTGTGACTCCTTTGTAAATTTTTGGCTCGTGGTTACCCTTTTTTGTAAATCTATCAACCCATTACTGTAACTGTTTTTATTAAACTGATAGTAACATGATCTCAAATCCATCCTACTGTTAAAAAAATTTAAAAAAGAAAGAAAAAAGTATTCTATATTTCCCTGCCTCCCTCTCCCACTCTCAGTGATTTGTATGTCTTCTTTTATAATTTCATGTTTACTTTATTTGTAATTAATGAGTTATCACCTTTCCAGTTGTGTGTTTCTCATTTCTGTAGCATCCTGCTGCTTTTCTATTTAGAATAGCCCTTTCAATATTTCTTTTAGCATGGGTTTAGTGTTGCTAAACTCCTGCAGCTTTTTTTTGTCTGTGAAACTCTTTATTTCTCCTTCTATCCTCAAGGATAGCCTTGCTGGATCAAGGATCCTAGGCTGCATCTTTTTTTTCATTCAGGGCTTTGAATATATCTTGCCACTCCCTTCTGGCCTGTAGTGTTTGTGTAGAGAAATCAGCTGAGAGCCTTATGGGGGTTCCCTTGTAACTTACTCTTTGCTTTTCTCTTGCTGCCTTTAGAATCATTTCTTTATCCTTGACTCTGGCCATCTTGATTATGATATGTCTTGGTGTGGGTCTATTTGGGTTCTTCCTGTTTGGGACCCTCTGAGCTTCCTGTACTTGGATATCTGATTCCTTCTTTAAGTTTGGGAAGTTTTCAGTCATGATTTCTTCAAAAACCTTTTCAATCCCCTTTGATCTTTCTTCTCCTTCTGGGACCCCTATTATGCGAAGATTGGGACACTTTATATTATCCCATAGGTCCCTTATGCTATTTTCATTATTTTTTATTTGCTTCTCTTGTAGTTCTTCTGAATGGGTGCTTTCTATTGCCCTGTCTTCTAGATCACTAATTCGTTCCTCTGCATTATTTAGTCGGCTTTGCACAGCTATTAGATCATTCCTCACCTCTGTCAATGAGTTTACCCATTGTACTTGGCTCTTCTTTATAGCTTCAATTTCATTTTTGACATATTTTATATCTCTAAACACTATCTCTTTTAATTCCTTCAGCAATTCGATCACTCCTTTTTTGAAATCTTGATCTAGTAGGCTATCGATGTCTATTTCGTTGATCTTTCTTTCAGGGGATTTCTCTTGTTTTTTTAATTGGGAAAGGTTTTTCTGCTTCTTCATCTTGCTCATAACTCTTTGGCACTGTGGTTTATGGAGTATCAGTTGTTTATTTTGGTCCTTAAGCATTTTATCTATCTGATGCCTGTTTAGGAATAGAACTTAGGAAAAAAAGAAAAAAAATAAGAGAGAGAGAGAAAGAATTTTAAAAGAAGGGAGAAAGAGGGTTTGAAAACAGTGTATAATGAATAATAGAAGAGTGAGTTGAAGCAGAGTATTAATCGGGTTGAGACGTCCTTTTAAAACCTTTACAAAAAAAGGGGGGGGGGGAGATGAATAGATGTATTTGAAACCTGTGTCTAATCAATAGCAGGACATCAAAACCCAAGAGAAATAGAAATGAATTAAGAAGTAAAGATTAAGAGAGTAATAGAAAATAGAACAGGTAAAAACAGATTTAAAAAAAAAGGGGGGGGGGTTGTTGGTGTTCTCCTGGAATCTGTGTGCTTTTAATGTGAAGTCTTTCTGTCTTCGTCCTGTTTTGGAAGCTCAGCTTGCTGTTTTCAGAGGCCCTCCGTTGGCGCCCTCTTCTGTGCTGCTCCCAGCACCTGTCGGCAAGCCGATCGCGCCTCCTCCTAACACTGGGTCAGGTGCAGCTCTCTGCTGTGGGCGGGCAGGTCGCTGCCCCTCCGGATGCCGCAGCCAGATGTTGCAGGCTGGCCAGGTAGGAGGGCAGGTCGTGCCCCCTCCCAGCACCTCGGTCAGGGGCTGTGTTCCTGCCCGAAAGGCGGGGGGGCCGCTCTCCCTCTACCTGCACCGCAGGTAGTTCCGCTCTCTGTGCGGCTGCGCGCTCCGCCCTGGTCGGCGCTCCGCGGGTGGGCTCGGGGAAGACCGAGGGACAGCCCTGTCCCTGCTCCGAGCCACAACCCAGCTCCTTGTTTGTCTTTGTGGAGCAAGTTCTCTGAGGGACCAGGATGGAAGGATTCTATCTGCCCCGGGCTACAGGCCAGTCTCAGTCTGGCCTTTGAGGCTGCTAAGGCCTTCGGTGCGGATGCAGGTTTCGCCCCCGCCCCCGCCTGGGTGCTCAGCGCGGAGGATATGGCGGCTGTGCCTGAGCCCCGCCTCTCTTCCCCCGAAAACTTTCCGCGGGTTTTCAGAGATGGGGGTGTGCACCCTTCCCCCGAGAGCACATCAACCTTGCTGTTTTATGGAGGACCCAGGTTGTTCTGCCCTGTGCACCCACAGCCACGGCGCGCAGCCCCTTGCGTTCCCCCGGGGCTGCCTCCGTGCAGCCACTTCCGTCCTCCGCCCTGCTTGTGCAGCCTCGCCCTGCCCGCCGCTGCCAGCCCGCGTCTCAGGCTGGGTGTCGGGGGGACGCTCTGTGCCCGTTTAACTTAGTTCTGTTAGTCAAGGGCTGCTCTGTACAGATCCGAGCCTCGGAGGCTCCCCCTCCGTCCCGCTGGCCTCTCAGTTGGAGAGAGGAGACCCAGCGAGCGAGCGCCAGTCCTCCTTTGCCGCTCCCTCCCCGCGGGACCCGTCCCGCGCTGCTTTGCCTTTTGTTCTTTCTTTTTTTCCTTTTCTCCTACCAGATTTTTGGCGTCTTTATCTTTTGAAGAGCGCGATGTTCTGTCGGAGTTCCACAGGTGCTCTGGTTGGCTGAGTGGGTCTGTAGATGTGGGTCTTGGTGTATTTGTGGGAGAGGGTGACCTGCGAGCGTCCTTCTACTCCGCCATCTTCTCTGTCTCTTTCAAGCCTTTCCTATCCTTGATTAGAGAATGGGGAATACATTCTAGGAAAAGAATTAGGGGAAAAAGTGTGTTTTTTAAACGATGTTTGCTAAACTTATTTCCTAGAATGTTGCTAAGAATTAGAGGATTCAAATAAAGGTGCCATAGAAATTAACTTATGAATGTCGTCATTTTATTGTATTAGAATTGTTAGAAGTTTCATTATCAAAGATAATGTGTGATATACTTAGCAAAAGAATAGTAAGAAAGTATAATGCATTATAATTAAGGAATGGCCTTTGGTGCGAATGAAAATAGACTACAGGGAGATTGCTATTTTTAGAAAGTAGCTAAGATATTGTTAATACTTAATTATTTAGTGTCTTTAACCTTAAAAACTCATTTTTCTGTATGGCATTGACTGAACCTTAATAATTTCCTAAAATTAAAGATATTTACTTTTAGATTTTTCCACCCACACCACTTTGACCAAGATAAAATGAAGACAATCTCAGTTTAAAAACAGAAAAGATACTAGACTTTAGGTTTAGACAACATTAACTAAAAATCTGCATATCTAAAAATTTGTGTCTAACACTGATTCTGAATGCAACCTAGAGTGACATGTCCTCTCTCTCTGTCTCTGTTTTTGTATGACCATCCGAACCCTGAGGATGTTCTGATGATAAATGAGACAATGTTAGAGAGTTGTGTTAATGTCTCTTAAAAATAGTCTACCAGTTATTCAGTGAACAACATGAAGTAAGTTTTCACTGTGTATTGTACTCTCTCTTAAAGCATTAATTACATTCACCTTCACTGCAGAGAAAACAAGTCTTATATACCTAATAGGTAAAGAATAGAAGTAACAATCAAATCCCATTATGAGATATTGTACATAAAATAGAATTGGCAGGCTTGAAAACCAGCCTCTCCCCTAATATTTATGAATCTAGGAAAAGAATATATTTATTGTTCCACATATTATGTGTAAATACTTCAAAGTTTTAAATTGAGCTAATGAACTTCTATTTTTCAGTTTGATAAATATCTCTTTGTAAGTCCTGAGAAATCAGTTGTGATTTTGGAATTTTTAGACTCTTTGAAGTTTGGTACCAAAATATGGGGTCTGGAGGAAACTGACTCCAGACCCCTACACTAATCGGCAGCCTGGGCATTTACTCTTTGTACTACACGGGGCTTTGTGCGTATTGGTGGGCATTCCAGCCCGCTTTTCCAAGTGCTCTTCACCTTTCCTACATCTTGGCTACCTGTCAGGGCTACAGGTATACATATTAGCATGCCCAAAAAGGATGCACCCTGGTAAGAGGCACATAAGTACCTGGAGACAGGTATTCTTCTGTGATGTAGACAGGGAAAAAGTGGAAACAGGCTCTGCACAGATAATTCTCCTTCATTGCCAAAATCTTTTCTTCCAGGGAAGTGGCACAGCTAGAGAAAAGGCAAAGCATGACCTCCTACAAAGCGTTAGGTGCAAGACAGAAAGATGATAATGAAAATTTAATGAAACTGTTATGGGGAAATTTGAAAATAATCTCTCTCTTATCAATGTTATAACAATAAAGAGAAACGTGGTGAAAAGCAAGGTGCCTGGGTTTAAGACCAGCCTTGCCACTTAATCTGTAGGTGAAGTTATTTAATAGCTTTGTGCTTCATTCTCCCCACCTGTAAGAGGGTAATAATACTTACTTCTTAAACTTGTTGTTGAGATTAGTACCTATGCAAAGCACATGAAACAGTAGCTGGTATAAGTAAACACCAGAGAAATATTAGCTGTTATTTTGAAGGTCTAAGAATGCTCAGTGTATGCAGGATACGTCCCATGTACAGGGTATGAACAGATTTTAATCCCAGAATAACATTTCCTTTATGTTACATAAATACTTTACAGTTAGAAACTAAGTATTTATTAAAGTTAGAAACTAAGTATTTATTAAACATTAGCTGTAATAATTATATATATGTATATCAAAATAGCACAGGAATAACTAATGTTTATTGATTTTAAATATGTGCCTGGTCCCATGCTAAAAATGTTTTATGCATTGTCACATTTAGTTCTCAAAGCTAAGTTAAAATAGTACATTCTTTCCTGATCTATGGGAACATGTTCTTAATTTGGTCCCATGAAATCTGTTACCTGAGTAGATTAATATAGTTGTATCTGTATCTAAAGATTTTATTAGAAAGTAAGAATTTGAATAAGTTACAGAAGGTTTTATTTTATTCTTATAAATGAGCAGGTGTAGAAGCCATCCTCAGAACTGAAGACAACTTTTTAAAAAGTATGCAGTACATTTTTGTCATGTATCTCAGAATCATTACTAGAAGTATCATTGTCAGAGATACTGTTATGAGAATCATATCACAAGATTTTCTAGCTCCCAATCTTAAATGACTAATAAAAGGCTCTCTGCTGAGGCATTCAGTACTAAGTGTGATTAATGTAAAAGAAGTGATATTTGGTAAACAAATTGGATTTAACATAATTTAAAGAAAATTTAATGGGAAAATAACTTATTGAAACCCAGTAGTAATAAGGAAATAAAATGACTCTGCCATTGGTGAGCAGGTCCTCCTTAATAAGCATCCTGGTGAAACCAAGGTAGAATCTTGAGTAGCGTGTGAGAGAAGACCATCCTGCTATCAGGGAAGTTATACAGAGAAGACCTTCAGCCAGTAGTAAGCATCTATGGAATGCATGCTCTGGAAGGGAGCTCCATGTGCACTGTGAAGTTTAAGGAATGCACATTTTAGTGTTGTAGGTATTCACTGTGAGATATCTAAAAGTATATATAGAAGATATTAGAAAAATAGTGTACATTATAAAAGAAATTTGTTGGTAGCCTTTTCTTGAAAAATACAGATTTATAAGTTTTATAATATATTTAATAAAACTACTGTCAGATACATAGTTTGTAAGTTGTATACAAGTTTTTACTCACTAAGTGATATATTTCCTCAGATTTCTAGCTAAGAATTTAAACTAAGAAACGTAAGGCATTCTCATAGTTTTTTTTTCTTTTCTGTTTATTTAACAAAACATCTTATACAAGATTTGCTATGTGCTAGAAGTCGATTAATACCCTGTATTACAAATAAGAAAAATCAGATATCTTTCAAATAATGCAGTTAGGTAATGTAACTTGTCTATTGCCAGACAGAAATGGAATTTAGCATTTGTAACATCAAGCCTCATATACAATTGACTAAGTTCCTTATTTTATCTCAGATGACTTAATAAAATTGAACTGGATTAGTAGAAAGGAGCATTTTTGAAAGTTACTCAATGTTAAAGTTTTTTCTTATAACTGTAATAAATTATCCACTTTAAAATTATCTTCTTTCATCTCTTTGTTTAGAAATAGAGAGAATATTATCACTTAAACATTGCAATCATTATCTATTTTTTAAATGTTTAACCCAAACAAGAAGAATATGAGTGATTTTAGAACCTTTTTTCCAGGGTGAAGCAAAATAGTGATGATATCAGTAATAACAGCTAAAGTTTATTTAAGACTTAGATTTTAATAGCCTTTTTTATTTCGGTATTCTACTCTAACTTGTTCTCCCTACGTGAGTGAAATATATACATATATGTCATAAAATTATCAACATTGAGAAGTGGTAATACATGAGGCTGATCTTATCATTTGGTCTTGTGGGAAAAAAAATGGTGTGTGTGTACAGTGTGTCTTTCAAAATTACGGCATTTAGATTGCAGTGTTGAAATATAAATTGTAACTAGCATCATGTATAAGATAAATAGGTAATGTCATAGTTTTCTAAAAACTCCAAAAACTGGGTATATGAAATTTTGTTATATTAATCACGTGTATCTCAGCTTTCAGAATTTCATCCAGTAAAAGCTAGTCAAGAAATTCAGCCATCTAAACAATGAAAATATCTTCTTAATAGGGTCAACTGTTTAGCTTTTGACTTTGTGAGATTTTACCCTAATAATTAAAAATGCCTTAGATAACAAAACACAGATCACAATACAGACTATTTCCATAACTCATACATCAACTAAGAAAGTGCTCCTATGCAAAACATTGCACCTTCTAGACGTATTTTCATACAGTTCTTCATACAGTTCTTTTCTTTTTTTATTTTATTGAAGTATAGTCCATTACAGTGTGTCAGTTTCTGATGTACAGTTTCTGATGTACACTGTCCCAGTCATGCATATACATACATATATTCATTTTCATTAAAGGTTATTACAAAATATTTGATAGAATTTCCTGTGCTACACAGAGGAAAATTGTCTTTAATCGATTTTTATATATGGTGGCTAACATTTGCAAATCTTTCATTTTAAATAGTTGTGAAAATTTATTTGCACTTGTGAAAAAGTATGGCTTATGAGATGTTCACATGATTTGTGCAGTTATGTTCAATTGTAAAAATCTAAAAAACAGTATATTTCATTTTTATAAAAGATAATTGGAAACAAAACAAGCTATTTCACAGACATACAACTGTAAAGCTTAAAATAATATTATGCCACTCTGTTTAAAGCATCTTAGAATATGCTTTCCCTTTTCCTTGCATTTTACCCAGAAGGTTTCACAGTCAGTGCACAAACTAAGTCTTAAAATGATAGTAAATCAGACTACTGATGTCAGTTTACAGATAAAACTGAAGGTGACCCAAAACATTAAATCAATCAAGTGACTAAGATCTGCTCTGAAAAGGTCGCGGTACCCACTATACAACCTAAGGCAGTGCAAGGCTATCTCAATCCAAAGGCGATGTTATGAATGGTGCTGGAGTTACAGTGTTAGGATATCAATCATTAAAAAAAAAAAAAAACCAAAAAGCATGTTGACCAATTTTCAAATCAATATAAAAATGATACATTATTTCCAATTTTTCTGTTTTCAGGAATTACTCCATATAAATGGTCACAAAATAAACGTCTTACTCAGGATCTTTATTTAAACATTTTCCTATTATTAGTCCTGGAGTATATTACTAGATAAGAAACAGATACTTACTGATTAATCATATTGTTTACAGTATTTGTGTTTTACTGGTTTCTTTCTAAGTTCTAGTGCATCACATGAAGGTTTCAGTTTGTCAGCTCTTTAGAGAGTACATTGTCTTCTGGCTTTAGTTTGGCAAAGGCAGCTTGTTATTAATGAGTGGTACACCATAGAATTCTGTATCATTTAGAAAAGAAATTCCAAGAGGAATTCACCCTTAGAAAATGAGTACTGCCACTGTGACATTAGTTACGTCCTAAGGCCACATCTTAGGCAAAGATGGTTTCTGTTCTACTGAAATTCACGACAAGTGCCTTGTTCTTCCATTTCCCTTGGTATGCTTTCAGAGTACAAAGTTGGACTAAAAACCTGTAACAATGTCTTTGAAAACACTGCTAATTTTACGTTAATTCATGATCAGTTTTAATTTTGCTGCTGTTCTGCTCCTGTCTCAATCTATCTCCCTCTCCCTTCTGGAAGAGGTTTTGGAAACATGGTGACAGCATATACCATGGCTGCTCTATAGTGTCAGACATACTAGGTTAACAATAGTAATGCTGGAGCCACATCTTTTAGGTTCAAAATTTGGTGCCTGCAGTTGAACAACTTATATTCTCTTTGCCTCATTTTCCTCATTTGTAATGACCTAAATTACTTAGTAAATTGAAGGTGGCTTATGCAGTTGACTTAACCTTAGCAGTGACTTAATTTTATTTGCATATTCATCTGATCTAGGTAGGGAAATGAAACAGAAAACTAAATGTACAAGGTGTTGGTTTCACAGAAATTCTCTTGATGCCTTTTGAAATAATGACTTAAATGAGCATATTTTCTTTTACTGATGACAGTCTCTGGTCAACCTGATCCCTTTGTGGGCCGATGATTCATGAAAACCTACATGAAACACATTACTTTTTTTTTTTTTTCCAGATAAAGAACAAAAAGTGAGGGAGTGGAAGTATATTAATAACAGTTGTTTTAAAGTTCCAGTACATAATTTATATATACAGGTCTCTAAATATCCTTATCATCAATTATTTAAATAAGACTGATAAAGATTGAAAATCATGCATTTTATATTTTCATTTTGTCACTGTCCTGTGTGACCCTGATCTCTATTTTCCATGTTTCTCATTTTGAAAAGGAAAGACTAAAATCTTGCTTGTTCTATTTCTTATTTTATTTCCAAAGGGTAGGTGATGTTGTGAATCTAGTTGATGGTGAGAGTATTACGCAATGAATTAGTTTCTATGATAACTACTTTTTGTTGTACAGCACAGTAAACAGCCATTAATTTAAAACTTGTAAATTGGAAATCTGGGGCCTGTTGCAGTACATCTAGGAGAAACATATTCTTTCAGAATGTGATTACTAACATAATTCTTGGGTGTGGAGAATTACTGCCAAACAGAACAGTCAGCTCTCTTGGATGAAATGTATTGACTGACACTTTAGTAGAAAAATAAGTAGAAAATGAGAATATGAGAAGAATATGTTTTTTAGAGAATATAATGTGAAAGACACACTACAGCAATTTATGGATTTTTTTGTGAGAGTAAAAAAGAAAGATGGAAAATAAATTTATAATATTTTATTACTTGAATTATATGAGCTGTTGTATTATAGTTTGGTGGAGGATGTTCTGTTCTTTATTTAGTTTAACTCAATATCTGGTATTTGTCAGAATAAAAGAGCTCTCCTATATCAGAATTAATATTTCAAATAGAAAAAAATTGTAGAAAAAGCCATACCTTAAGGAAATAAAAATTTCTTTTTAAATTGAAATAATAAATCCAAATGTAGTATAAAAGCATTCATATTCAAGTAAAGATTCTTTTGTTTTTCTGGGGAAAAATAGGCTCTTTAATGGTGATCTGACGTATTCCTAAGTGTTGGGCATGTAGTTAATATTTTAGTGCTTTGTATATATTCAGCAATTTATAAACTTCAGAGGTTTCTCAAAGTTTCAAAAATGTATTCTTTTCTCAAGAAATAATCATGGTGCTGTACACCAGAAATTGACATGTTATAACTGAGTATACTTCAGTTTAAAAAAATAATAATCATGGAATTAAAAATGAATATATTCTCATACTAAATAATGCTTTTTAAGTGCAAAATGGTCATTACAGCCTATTTTTGAATCATAGCTTGTTTTGTTACATGAATCTCACTATGTAACAATGATCAATATCCTATATGTATATGCTAATATCACACATATGCGGACATATATATTATACATGTGAATATACATGTGTTTTGTGTGTATATTAATATCACATATGTATATTACATAATTAGTTATATTATAACTCAAGTTTAGAATAGTATCAGTTTACATGGCCAGAGTAATTTTAGGAGGATAAAATAAATAACCAATAAAATATGGAAAATAGTGATTTTCTGCCTTTAGCCATGTTAGTGTAAGCTGTTTCAGGAGGTCTGTGTACTTCTCTCCTGCATCATTTTATTCTTACTAATTATAATCCAGATCTCCTTTTTATAATGCATTTGAAGAAAGTCTTTTCTAATTGTACAATTTTGTTTAATTCAGTGTAATGGCATCAGTGTACTTCATCCAAAAGGGAGAGAGACAAATAGCTGAATCATTAATGCCACCAAGAATTGTCCCCCTTTTGAGACTTACTTAATTTTCAATATCTATAACAACTGCAATCAGTGATGCTATATCTGAAAGTATGACATTCATTTGGAATATTCAGTGTATCATTCATTAACTTTCCTGTGGTGATTTCATTTAGCATGCCAAAAATCACCAATGGGAGTTCCTTTACTAGAAACAAGCCTGGCTTATTTTTGTAAATTTATTTTACTTCGTCAGTCAACAGTGGGTATTGATTGCCCACTGTGTTGAGAGCATCGTACTGTGTATTGTGAGGAAGTCATTACATAGGAAGTAAAATATTTGCTCTGAGAATCATTTACTTATCATCTAATGAAGGGGAGAAGGAAAACTTTATACAAATGATTAGGCATCAGTTAAACTGTCCATTTACTCTTTATCCATTTTGTTTACTGTGTATTTACCTTTTTTTTAGGCATTGGAGTTTATACAGATACATGAGAAAGTATGTATGCCCTTTGAAACTCACAGTGTCACCAAATAACTACCCCCAGAATAATAGAAGAACAATGTATTATCACTAGGAGTTTTGGGAAAGCAGAATGGGAAAAATAGGTTTTGAGTGCTGGTCTTAAAGATGAGTTGGATTTTTACTGTTGGAGATTGAAGAAAGTAAAGTTCAGTAGAGAAAGTATCATAAACAAAGGCACAGAGTTGGGAAGAGCAATCATGCTAAGGCAATTATGAATCTGCAAATAGGAGTTTAGCATGGCAGAACAGAGCATGCTATTGAGGAAGCAGACAAAACTGGCAGATAATTGGTTATATGTGTGATATGTAGCATTGCATATGTATTGCACATTATATACATACATAGAAGATGTAAAGTATGAGTGAGTCAGCTTTGTTGAGCAAAATGGATGAAAGATCTTGAAAACTATTGTTAGAACTTTTAATTTAAGAACTAACAAATTGCCAATCTTTGAAAAAGTAGTTAATGTGGTCAGGTGTTCACCTGTAAAACGTATCAGTTGGTTACACATGGAATGGATTGACATGTAAGAGACAGCAGTTTTGATACATGAGGTGGAAATGTTGCGAATTTAGAGAGTATGTTTCTAAGTCATGTTGACTCTACTTGCTCTGAGTCTAGTCTTGTACTCTTTGAACCTTTAATGCTGTTAGAAGAGAAAATTTTCTAATTCTTAAGTCTGATTGTCCTACCTGCTGTATTTAAAGCAGCTTCGAAAGTTTCTCTAGTACACGGTGAAATCCAAGCTTCAGAACATGATCTATAGGAGACTCCGTTCCACTTTCAGATTCAAACCCCTCCACGTCCCCCACCAGTACATCCCCTTATATTTCAGTACAGCTGTTCAACACAATGGGCTTTCTATTTGTAAAGGGAAACATTTAAGAAAAATTTGCTGGATACTACATCACTTTTTTCTGGCTTAGAGTCTTTCACAGAAAAGTTAGGAGAGAGCTGGAATCACATCTGCTTCATATCTACTCCTATATGTCTAAAGTTTTTAAAGTGCTCATTCTTAAAACGTCTCCAGTGAACTAATTCTTTGTCCATAGCCTGAATTCAAGTCCAGTCTGTTTTCATAGGGAACATTAGTATTACAGTGAAAAGACCATGCCAAACATGTACTTTTTTTCTGAAGGCTTCTGGGGTCATATGCAAATTGGGGTCTATTAAGTCATCCTCAGGACCTTCTAAATCTACCTTTCAGTTTTGTGTTTTTCTTTTTTGCATCTGCATCTCAGGTTTCCAGTAAAATGTGAAATAATTGATATAGATGTGAGAATTCTAAAATACACGATCCTGAAATTATTCTAAATCTTTGTTTACATTTTTCTTTGTCTTATTTAGGCTTTGAAAAGTTTTGCCGTAAGATAGGTCCCTATTATGAAGGGAGTTTAATTTTAAGGTGTAATTGAGCTTTCTGGCTTTCTAGCTGGTCATAAGACAAGGGGAAATGTGGGCAGGAAAAAGAGTAGAGGTAGCAGGGTATAAAAGGAGCATAGAATTACTGAAGAAGACCAATACAATAAAGCTGTTAAGCTAAGGTTGAGGTTTGGGGGGCTCTAAGTGAGAGTGTTAAGTTTTTCTTATTTTAAAAAAATTTATCTTGGACAAGAAATATTTTAAGGATGTAATTTTGGACCATGAATTTCTTTTGGAAACTTCTTCATTCCAATAAAAAACAACCAGTCAACCAAACAAAGAAACAAATCACTGGATTCTTGTTTTTTGTTTTTTTAATTTTAAGGTGCTTCTCAAATAATTTTATTCATGTCTAAAATTCTCCAAAGCAGCCAGTGTACTTGTAAAATTTTTGGTATAATTGTGCCATTTAGAAAAAAATAAGTACAAAAATTTTGATTACAAATATGTAAGAAGCAGGAGTTTAGTTGGAGGGTGTGAGAACTTAGGGACAAACCCATCAGTGTCTGGAAACACTCAATCAGTTTATAGCTTCTGTAACTTTCCTTGTTGTTGATCACAAATCTGATAGTCTGTTGATTTTTGATGGTAGGGTGGCTGAATTGAGAGAAGATCGCTCCCAGAATCAGACTTTTATAAGCAAAATAAAACAGGTATGAGAAAAATTCTCTCAAATTTTTTGAGTAGGATATATGGCAGGATTTGTTCTATAAAGAGGCTGATTCAGTGAGACCTTCTAAACTCATTGACCCTTCGGAGCTGGCTTGTGGATGCACTTATAAAGATTTATACTTACCCTCTTTCTTCTGAACTTCTACTTAGAGACCATATTAAGACCAATAGTAATTGTGTTAATAATAAAACGTGCTTCCACTAAGATTAAAGCTTTTAAAAGGGCCATATATATTCTTAAATATATATGAGCATTTATTCTAATATATATATGTACGTACGCGCGCACATATACACACACACTTCTAAAAAGAGTCCTCTTTATTCCTAGAAGAATTTGGGGAGCCTGAACAAAAAACAAGTACAAATTCAGATCCAACACAAGACTCACTTTACCTGAAACAAAGTTATTTGCAAATTCATCTTCATTTTTTGGCATAGTAATCATGCTAATAGGAAGGTAGGCCAGTAATTCTAAAACCTAGCCTTAAATCACAGTCACCTTAAAGGTTTATAAAAACATAGATTGCTGGGCTCCATTCCCAGAATTCAAAACATCTGAGCTAAGGCCATAGAATTTGCAATTTTAACAAGATCCTAAGTGATACCAATATTGTGAGGGCACATTGAGAACCACTGATGTAGACAGTCTTAGTCATTAACCGTATTAAGCTGTGTGGCTGTTGTTAGGAAGACCACATATAAATATGAGTGCCATTAAAATTGTTTTAAGACAGCTCACATTTCTCAGCATGTAATACTCAAGATGTTTATTACTTAAGAGAAAGATACTGGAACCTTACTGTTCCCCATAACTAATCTTAAAATATGCCAATTTTTTGTTGTCTTTTTCTTTTTTTTAGTTCCTCTATAACAGAAAGAGATTTCTCAAAGTACTCAACATCAGCTGTCAGATTACAGTTTGTTCTGACTTTCTAGAAGTCTTTTACATTATGAAAATAGCCAGCTCGGTCAATAAGTGTTAATACATACTGATTGAGAAGATGTGCATTTTGGCTCTGGCTCACTACACTACACTCAGTACACGTTGTATCAGTATGTGCTGCTTACTGCCAATCCCATTTTCTCTTTTTTCTTTTTCATTGTCTAATTTTCTTATAAGCTCCAAGATGTACATTTAAATGCTTGCCACATCCCAGCTCTTACCAATCAGACTCATTATCATTTTATAAAAAATGCAGGCTGCCCCTAGTTATGTGCTTGCTTTTTCAATTCCAGGGCATTAAGCATTGCTGCCTCTAAGCTCAGTCCATTCTAACTTATTGTTAGAACCAAAATGAGTCTTGCCCTGAAGGGATCCTTTCAAACTGACTATTGGGCCTAAATGCATTTTTGCCCTTAGGCTCCCTCTATTCCTTCAAACTGATCATCCAGACTCCAGTGAATGTTGCCTTTGGGTTGTCTCCTTCAGTTTCAATTTCAAGGCTTGCCTGCTTTTTACCCTCAGGTTTTCCCTTTTCAGTTTCTGTGTTAGGTTTTAAAGGCCTAGTGGCTTTAAACACTTTCTCATTGCAATATTTTTCTGTTTCATGCTTCAATAACATGGATGTGGACTGTTGATTCATTGATCTGATGTTCCCTCTTAAGAATTTCAATATTCCCTTGTCTTATTTATTCATTTTTCTATTATACTTTATTCCAAACCTTAGATTCAATCAGTGGTAAACTAGGTAGCATGTAATCAACCATCTCACCAAATACATGTTTTCTACTAGATGAAATTACTTGCACACCTACACTGTTATAACCAGTCAAGTTATTGGTAATAAGCAAAAAATCCGTACTTGTTTCAGTTTAAGCAGAAATGGGTTTATGGGAAGGTATTCAGTAGCATACTGAAGTAACATGAAGCTGAGAACCATGCTCCACAAAACTGACTAAAGGAAGGTCCAGGGGGTGCACTGAAACTAGGTGGCTTGAAACAGAGGCATGCGCACACCAACAGTACAGCCCGGTTAGGGCAGCGCTAATGCCGATGCTGGACACTGATGCTGCCCTCGGAGCTGATGCCAGTAGATGCTGGATGTCACCACTGTCCTACAGAAGTGATTATTGAAAGTTCTTCCCTTTGAATTACTCGCTCGGTGTTCAAGGTCCCAGATCCACTTACTCAGTGCGTCCCTCCTTACTGGCTTGTACAGTGGGAGAGGAAGAGGTCCTGCTACCATTCAAGGCTTTCATAATGGCAGCATTCCCCTACATCTGACTCTAGAAGTGATTCATATATTGTGTCAAAGAAAACATGACTCTAAAATCATGGAAAATATTTACAAGATCATTATGTTAGAGGAGGTTGCTGGGAGATTGTGATCCTGGCAATTGGAGGCTCATTTCGTTTCTTCCTCCACTGTCCTTGGTATGTACATGCCACCTGCTGTTCTCCTGCAGCAGCTATCTCAAGCGTATAGCCTTGGAAGAGCAAGGTGCTCTGGAGACCATTTAGACTATGTGACAGCTTAGTCAAGGCCTCTATGAAAACCTCAAAGATTCTGGGGAGCGAGTGAGGAGACCTACTTCTCTCGAGGTCACCCAAGACAAGCCTTGTATGTAAGTTCCTTTGCTTATTAAACCTGCCACCTACCAACCTGCAGTGGCTTGCCTCTTTCTTTGTTTTCTCCTTACCTTCTGTGTGTGGAAGCAAATTTGCAATCAAACACATTGCCATGGACTACCTATAGGTAATACCTTATATGAGCTTTAGCAGGCTTTCATTTTTGGATTTAACTTCTCATTCAGTAGGACTGATAGTTTTTTGTTTTGTTTTTCCCCTTCCTGGCTACCCAGCACCATTTTTCTCTTTGTTCTTAACTCTCCTGGAATATAAGGTAAATTATGGACACTACCTGTAGGCCAAATTTCAGCTTATCACTAAACTGACAAGCGTGAGCAGCCTCAAGAAGCAGAGTTTAATCTGGTCAGAGGCAAATTATGCTGTCTCTTGGGATAGGTGGTTGTGTTGCCTTTGAAACTCTTGGAGAATTACGCACACTGTATGTTCTTGCATTACCTCAGTGAGCCTGATCTGTTTATCCTGAAGATTTTCTGTACAAGTCATTTATCTCTTCCTCCAATTTCCTCACTTTCATGTATTTCTGAACTATGTCCACCCCAACAGCCATATATGACCAACACAATGCACTTTTTTTTTCTACAAACATGTTGAAATGTTGGCCTTATAGTCAATGATATCATTTGCTTATTTTGGGCTGGGATAGATCTGATTCTTTCTAGTCCTTTCTAGGTATGCCTTTAAGTAAAGTAGGTAGCACTTCTATACAGAAAAGAAGCTCACTGTAAGCTGCAAGCATCTCTAGGTGACTAAAAATCTATCCAATGGATGGATTATTTAATTCAGTTATACATGATTCAATTGTATGTCATTGAATATATTTTTAAAGTAAAATTTTAAAATTATAATATATTGTTTCATTCAGTAAACTCTAGTACCTACTTGTGTTTGTCACTGCTTCTCAGTGGTAAGGATAAAATACTGAAAAAAAGAATTTGAAAAATGCCCACTCTAACAGAGCTTACATTCTAATAGGGCCGTCAGACTTATATGTAATAATAAGTCAAACAAATATATGTGTTTATGTGGTCATAAATGCTGAGGAGAAAAAGGAGGGAAGGGACTTGTCAGTACTGGAAAAGGCAGAGCAGAAATGGGTAACATGGAAGGTGACACTTAAATGGAGACAGTGAGAGAGTGAGCCATGTGGACACAGAGATCATTCTAGATAGAGGAAAACAGAGTGCAAAACATCTTAGGGAGGAACCTCCCTGGTTTTTACTAGTGACATAAAGGAGTCAGGTTTGGTTGTCTGGAGGTTTTTGAGTAGAGCAGGTTTATTCCAGTTGACATTCAGTAGCACAATTTTGGTTCCTAGGTGAAACATAAATTATAAGGAGAGTGGGCAAAGCTAGAAAAGGCAGCATATTAAGAAGGCTACTGCAAATTAAAAAACAGATAATGGGGGCCTTGACGAGGTGGTGCCAGTGTGGGTGGCCAGATTTGGGATGTATATGCAGACATCGCTTACCATTTTGATGTTGAATGTGAGGGGAAGGATCAAGGGTGACTCCAGAGTTTCTGGCCTCCCCACATTGAGCAATGCAGTTTCCTGTGAAGTGATACCAGGAGGAAAAACAGGTTTGGAGGGAAAGATCAAGAGCTCAGTTTCAGACACATTGTTTGTGTTGGATATTAGATAGCTTAAGAGGAGATTGTTGGTTAGGTGGTTAGATATACAAGTCTGAAATTTAGGGAAGTGGTCAGGGCTAAAGGTACATTCGAGAGCCACCTGCATTCAAATAATAGTCAAAGCTAAAACCTATTGATGCATAACAAAATTATCCCCAAAACACCTCCATAGATTACAAATTAAAATATTTTCTTACAGTTCTAGAGATGAAGAAACTACTACAACCTGGAGAATTCTGTAGCTTGACCACACACATAGGAAGTTATGTGTCAGGGATCAATTTCAGAGATCTTTGTTTCTGAAGACCCAGCTCCTTCCACTACACAGCTCTGCACGCCTAGCATCTTTCTCTAGCTGGCTGATCTTTCCACAACTGCTCCCCAGTCTGCTGATGTGTCCCGCTCTGCTTAACTCTCCCATTTGGCCAGTTTCCTTTATCGGCCCAAATTCTTTCTTCATTGTCATTAATCAAAGATTGGAACTCTTCCAGTCATCTGAGTAGACAGGAAGGCAAAAAAGAGGAATGGACAAGGTGCCTCAGAGCTTAGACAGATATTGTCAAGACTCTTCAGACAGTTTTAAATGATGAGGATTGAATAGAGAGTGAGAAGGAGCAACTAATTATTGGAAATTTTTAAAAAATATATTTTTATTTAGGAATGCAGATAGTTATTTGTCTTTTTTTTTTCTTTTCCAACCATGTTAAATTAATGAAATTATAGAAAACTGTCCTTCAGGTTTCTTTAGGAAAGAAAGAAAATACAAATATATGCATTCAGCAGTATACAATTTCTAAAAGGCAATTCTCCCATTGTCTATTTAGCCTCAAAATCTAGGAATTTCTTCTAAGCTTTCCTCCATTCCATCAAATTCTTTCCTCATTGATCTATAAGGATCACAAACTAAAATTTCTTTTAGGAATGAGAAGTTAAAATAAATGTTAAAGCTTAGGTTACCTGGCATTACAACAGAGAGTGGTAGGGTCCTTTGGTTCAAACTCCTCTGGGGATCCCAGAGACTTTTATATAAAATTAGATAAAATGACAAAAAAAAAAAAAGAAAAAAGCTTCTAGCACTCCTTCTAAAAATAAGACTTATTGATTAAACCTAGTAAATACTATAATTAAAGGTATAAGAGATGATAAAATTGAGATACAAATTTATAAAATTGGTGTATTTAAATGGGCTTTATATAAACCTTTTGCTTAATTATACTGTGGTATAGATGAGTTTAAATGGGGAACGCTTTTCCTTCTTGGTATTGTAAGACCGGGCACATAAATCTGCCCCTCAGGAAAACTCAAGAAAGAGAGCCCTTGTTAAGTGCCTATGCAAGCGTTTGAAGACATAATAAAGTAAACCCTTAAGTTTTAAAACATAAAACACTTCGGGGGTCTTCTCACTGATACAGAAAAGCAAATTATGGAGATACAGTTGGACTTAGGTGACAGACCGGTTCATTGGGAAACTAAAAGCAACTATCTTTGTCTTACAAACCAGAAATGTAAATACAACAAACAATGACTTGATACTGAGCCTAATTAGCTCAATGAGGTAAAACTTAAGGCCAAAGAAATTTTTGACATTTTAGAGCTCAGAACTCTGATGGGTCCTTCAGACTTTGTCAAGGACAAATACAAATCTTGAAAGTCTTTTGCATAAATACTAAGCCTTAGTGTTTTGAATAAGCACATTCAACTTATTCCAGCTGTTATTTATAAGCAGTAAATTTATATTGTAATACCTAATTCATAACTAAGTTTTAAAGAGAAGCTATGAGATCTCTAGTTTTGTCTGTTTATAAGTCTGTGTACACATTATAGATATGAGATATCTCTACTGCTAAAAATATTAAACTTAAATTTATAAAAGAGCTCTATTTAATTGACTTAAAAGTAAGCACTTACAAATTAGATATTTCTAAAATAAAAACTGGCCAAATTGACTTTCAGGTTCTTGTGAACTGAAAAATATTCAGTATTAATACTTAGTATTAAGTTTGGTTTAAGTTTGTTGATCTAATTAATATAGACGTCTTTTGGGTCATCAATATTAAGTATAATACCTTTACCTAGGTTTAATGAAAGTCAAATAAGCTCTTGTTATATCTGTTGCAGATTTGTCAGAAAAATAATAGTAATTTAGTGTGATAAAATTCTTGTAAGTAAATTAAGCACAAATGAGATAAGAGCTTTTGGGTATCACAGCGAAAAAAAAATGTGACAATGAATATATGTATGTTCATGTATAACTGAAAAATTGTGCTCTACACTGGAATTTGACACATTGTAAAATGACTATAACTCAATAAAAAATGTTAAAAAAAAGAGCTTTTGGGTAAATGCTTTAAAAATAAGTTTATTTTTAAAATGTATGCTTAAATAATCTGTAAATATTTGGTATCTTAAAATTGTAGAGTTGTGCTAAATTAAGTTAAATGATGAGACTTTATTAAATAACTAGGTTATTCCCAAATAAAGTAAGATATTAAAACATTACTTACTAAACATTGGCTTCCCTTTACAGAGAAGCTAAAGGTATTAGGGACTGTTGAGAAATATGTTTGGCGATACCTTAAGAGATTTTCTATAAGAAAGCACATACTTTAAAAATTATTATTGGTATTTATATTCGTCAGTCTTCACTATGCTGATGTAGAAGACAGTTCATAATTGCTTATTTCCTAGTTTTCATTGAAAATTGAGGATTTTGAGTGTTAAGTGTTCTAATTTGTAATTAAAGTTAGTACAAATGATGATGAAAACATTTTTGG
This sequence comes from Camelus ferus, assembly GCF_009834535.1. NCBI lineage: Eukaryota > Metazoa > Chordata > Mammalia > Artiodactyla > Camelidae > Camelus > Camelus ferus. Next base: position 5,729,552 of record NC_045705.1, on the reverse strand, counting down.
TATACAGTAAAAAATAGAGTGTATGTTTTCAGCAAAAAAGTATAAAAGATAAAATTACATTTTGCTACTTAGAGTTTGTAGTTTCTAGATGAGAGAATTAAGGAATAAAATAATATGATACAGAAAGCAATAAAAGGTTTGTGGAGAAGGGATCTTGAGAAAAGAGTTTTGTGTATATGATTGGGATTGACTAAATGGATTTTGTTAAAAGTAAGCTGGTACAAGATTGGGTTTTAATTCTCTATGTTAAGAAAACAGTTTCTTAGAGTACTACTTTTGTAAACAGATTGTGTGAGTGTGCTTTAAATGATTTGTATCTGTCTTTAAAACAGTTATCACTTTGGTTGAGTAAGTAAGTATTGTTTCACAGTGACCTATGATTTTATCTGACCAATGTTTTGAAACTTTTTAACAAGATTCCCAAATACCAAATTTTGAATAAAGTCCTTTTGACCTCCGGGATAGCTTTGGGATGCTTTAGAGGGCCCTTGAAACTTCCCAAAGAGAGATATTAAACTAACTAGACATATTTGGTATGTTAAATTGCCAAAAAAAGAAAATCAAGTAATTGGTGATAAAACTTAGGTTATATTGTGGAGATAAAAGTCACTAATATAGTTATTCCAAAATTTGTATAAAATTCCTAAGAATCTAATATGTCCTGGTATCAGTCATAATGCTAATTATTATCTTAAAATGTTGTATGTCATAATATCCAAGTTGCTTGTCAATTGCATTATAATCAAATCTTTAACCATACCATTTTAAATCTTGTCATTTATATAAACAGACATTGTTTTACTTTGCTTTTATAAAATGAAGATCTTCAGGATGATTAATAAAAAAGGGACTTTTAAACAAATATGTTCCTAATAATTTTTAGATAATACCACTCAATTGGGTAATTATGAGACTCTGATGGAAACCTGATGAATTCATCCAGATAAACATAAACTGATTACATGAAACTGAATGAACTGATGAATATGATTAATAATCTTATAATTTTTGAGAAAACATACTGGCCTTTACTCTTTATTTTCCAGAAAAACCTTTTCTCTTATTCTATGACCTACAACAAGTTGATAAAGTATGCCTTTGTAAACAAGGATGAAACATTTATCTTTTTCTCTCTACTTGATCCTTCCAGAATTTCACTTCTCCATCTGGCTCCGCTGTGGATTTGAGGGTTACGGCAACCAGATTACAACTAGTTATACTAATCATTGTTTAATAATTTGTTTCTAAATTGTTATGCTTTGTATGACTTTATTAATGTTACTAACTGTATTACTTTTTCTATTTTATAAAATTGTCATCTCTTATATTTCCCAATGGTTAACTAGGCCTGACAAGATGGCTAAACATCTTTAAAAATAAAAATAGATCACATTATAACCCTGCATAGAATAATTGTAGTAGTGTGATTCTAGCTATGGGAATGAGCAACGAGGGAAAAACATTTCCTGGATCATAATAGACTAGTAAGACGAGTGATCCAGAGAATTTTTTGAGTATCAACAGGGCCTGATCCAAAAATTCACACTTTTGAGTGGCACGTCATCAGAATCTTTACCTGATCTAGGAATGAGCCTTCCTAGCATTGTGGAACAAAAATGGTCATGAAATGGCTCCCAAAATATTGGTTAAATTTAGGTCCAAGGAGGGGAGCACCGTGAACAAAAAATACTGCAAACCATATCAATAAACAAAGAATGCTGAAGCCATCAAGTCAGCGTCTGCTGCCACCCCCAAGTTAGGACAAACCTGCAGCCCAGCCTCTCAGCCACTCATGGTGGTGCACTCTGAGGGGACTCAGAATAAGAAAGGACAGGATACTGGCCCTATATAGCTAGGTGCTTATCAAAAGAATGAATTCAGTGAGCCCAAATGTTTGCTCCCTCCCATACACAGAAAAGCACTAAATTCTTTACTTGAGCTGTCTGATTTTCTTCATTTAGCAAGTAATCTTTCAATGTTCCAAGTACCTGGTCTTTGTTGTGAAAGATCCTAGTTCCTCCTCTACCTCTTTGGAGCAGTGATTTGCGAGGCTGTCATCCAGGCTTGAGTCCTCCCGCCAAATAAAAGTTAACTCTCAACTTTTAGGCTGTAAATGTTTCAGTGGACACCTCCCTCCTTCCTATCCTTTTGTGCTTTCTTTGTTTCAGAAACATGACCCTTATAGTGCTCACTTTAATTATATGATTAGGGTAGCCATTTAACCATTTGAATACATAATACTAGGAAAACTAGTAGGATTTTATTTGTTAGGCTAATCGGTAGTCCCTATTAATGAATTTTTCTTAGACCTTCTTGTCTTTTATTATTATAGAAACTATATGTAGACTATTATTTTAAAGAAAGCCTGAACTATTGCTTAGTAGAGAAATTTACTCCAAGGTTTCTCTGTTATGTTCTAGGAGGCTCATGGTAGAAATTGCTTCCTTAGTGTCCATTACCAGAATGAAGACAAATTTAAAATTAATGATTTATTTCAGATTGATTCCCAGACCTAAGTGTACACAGGATATGATAAATAATCTTGTTTAGTCATTTATGGGTCTGAATGACCAGTAGATTTTCTACTCTGAAAATTTCTGAAGCTCCCTTTCAGCCCATTCAGAATTATCATGTGGAATTCACATACTCTTTCCACATTCTCATTAAAGGCATTAGAAACTTCTTACTGCCGAGTATTATTGACTTTCCTGTAACATCCTATTTACAATATGTATTCTGAGTTTCCAGTCTCTCTATTAATATTTCTATTAACATCTCTATACTGTTTTTATCCCCTTGCATTAATAATAGTGTCATATATACCAGTTTCAGAGTGCTTATTTTATTTCCTTACTTAAGGGATTCTACATATCCCCAAGCTTTCTTTTGTATATATATGATGGGTCAAATTTGCAAATGATCCAGTAAGATCATTATCATTTATATGAATGCAACTTGTGACTTTAATAATTGCTCACAAATTAATTAACTGTAGAAATCAGTAGCTTGTAAATTATAAACCTAAGCTCGCATATGTAATTCAAATGTAAGTTCATAGCAAGATAAATATTCTGTATATGTCCATTTACTGATTTGAATTTCCATTAAAATACTGAAATTAAACATTAGAACAGGGTCTGCTAGAATGGTTAAAGTTATTTAAATTGAGGAATGTAAGAGAGAGAAAGAGATTGGTTTAAATTTTAAATTTGTAAATATGGGTATGTATGAGTCTGTAGATAACCTCTTGGTTGGGGAATAAGGAATTTTATTTTATTAACTACAATAAAACAACAACACAAACAAATCTCATACTAGGCTATAACATCAGGAAATCACAATACAGTAATACTGAAGAAAAATAAAATAAATGGAAATATTTTAGGATAAGAAATATGTACAATCTTAAATATATGTGTGTGCATGCATAATGATCTGAGAAAGTTCTTTATTTAAAAAAAAATCTAGATTTACGAAGGAAATAGAAAGTCCACATACCATAGAACTGAAAACCAAATGACATTAAAGCTATCATCATTGGGAACATAGTAATGTTCTCATTAATAATTAAGTGGCTTATAATCAGGTCGATCATTGGTATTAAGATGATGTAGTAATAGTAGATTCAGTTAGTCACAGACAGGAAGGAAAACTATGAGCTTGAAATATGAGATTTTTTTTCTTTTCATTGTATGGAAGCAATGCAAGAAATTTACTCTTGGATCTGTAGAGGAGAGAAAGGGGCTCAGTACACCACTTTTCATTAAATGCGTCTTAGTATTTTGTTGTTAAAAATATGTAAGCAGAATAAAACGGGCCTTTTTGTTTCCATATTAAGATCCATCCTCAAATAGCTTTATATACATTCAAAGGAAACAAAAAACTAACACAGAAAGCTCTTCAAAGTAGTACGTATTCAGTGAAGGCTTTTGAAGAAGCACAGAGGGGTGTAACTAACAGAGTAACTATCACATTCAAATACCTCTACTCATCTCTTTCCAGTGCCTCACACAATACTGCCACTGTTCTAATTTCTATTCCAGTCTTTCCCTTCAAACTCCAGCACCTCTGCAATTCCCTTCTTTTCCTTGTCATGACCCTGTCCCCAGTTTTTAGATTTTTATCTTTTTACTTGTAAGTAATTTTGTGTAAATTAAAAATCAGTTTACATACCCTGAGAATAATCCAATCCACAACTTGTCTATTATCCGTTCCTGTACAACTAAGGCCTGTGATCTGATATCTGACAACAAATAAATTCTTCTTTGATGGCTGTGGGGGGAGGGGTTAAGGCTGTGAATATCTACATTTTTGTCCCTATCTAAATATCACTGCATTGAAAACATGTTTTCATTCTTGCAAGAAAAGTATCTATGAAATATGCCTCTGGGAATGGGGTGTGTGTATGTGAATGTAGGGGGCAGTATTAGGAACCCCATATTAGCAGAAGTGGAAGTGAAAATCTGATCCAGCCCAAATGAATCTGCAAAGAAAGCAGAAGTTTTGTAGGGTGTGGCCCCTCTGTAGGGGTAGAGAGGTGAGTGTGCTACATGGCTTCCTTCTCTTGCTGCTGTAAATAGTTTGATCCACTTCAGGCTCTTGGCCAAGATTAAATAATAATAATAATAATAATAATAATAATAATAATAATAATAATAATAATAATAATAATAATAATAATAATAATAAGGCATGTTCCACATAGTAAAAAGAGGGAAAGCTTAGTCTTTGTAAATGGAAAGAAGAGGTTACAGGCTTGGATAGTGAGGCAAAGCTTCAGTTGGATTTAACCTTAAAAGATGACATAACCTCTGTGAACTCATAAACTGCAGAGACTCAGTAATTAAATCGGTGACTTCTGATGAAATTGGGCTCAGTTGGAAAATTTTGGAAACTTTATTGGTGCTATTCAAGAAAAGGAAGAAACTTCATGACAATTTTGAGGTGAATGATCTTTTTGAAAATGAGAACATGACCCAGATTCAGACTATAATGATGGCTTCAGTGGATCTAATTAAATCTAAAAGGTTCCATATAACAATCAACATTGCAGAAGAACAGGCAAGATGATCTGATGAAGAAAATCCAAAAGGCAGCATTGTAACTGGTGAGCATATGAGAACTAACATTTGTATCAGTCTTTTTCAGGTATAGCAGCCTACCTGGGATTAGGGTATTGGGAAGGATCTGTATTTCCCAGCACATACTTTGACCAGTTATTAGCCTGCAGATGAGCTCTGACAGAGGACGTAAACAAGCAGGGATGGTTTAGCACAGGTATGATGGATGGAAAGAAACTAACGTAACAGTGTACAACTCTTCTATACAGATGGATTCCAAGAAATTGTCTGCCAGAAGGTACTGGAAGAACCATTATGTTGTAACTCTAGGAACTGACTGGGAGATGTATTAATATATGACTGGTGGTGATTACAATACCTAATATTTATTGAGATATACTGTGTATATACTGAGATATACTATACTATATTTTGTCTAAGGACAGTATTCTATATTGTTATGCTGTTTTTATGCACTTACTACCAATGAGAAAAACAAGACCCAGAAACATTGAGGAATCTGCTCAACCTTCTACTGCTTAGGGAATAAAGCAAAATTGGAAGGAAGAGTTTAGTGACACCAACAGGCAGGCCAGGGCAGCAGTATCAGTATAAGGGAGTCACTGAATTATCAACTAGGACTTCAGCAGGGCCTTTAGTGAGGGCAATGTCAGACAGGGACAATGAAGCAAGACCGGCCTGGGATGAAAACTAAAGAGTTAATACAGCCGGTGAAGCAGCTTTCAGGAAATGCTTCTTAACAATGGAAGGAGGATAAAAAATACATGGGAATCACTGGATTGAGAAGGTGCTTTGTGCTTTGGGTAGCACAGATTAGGCATGCATATAAGTCTAGAGGAGTGCTGGAGGATTCCAGGAAGAAGACTGAGGAAGACCAACAAAGAGTCAGGATGAAATGACAGCTACAGTTCAAGGAGCAAAATTGTATTATGTGCCATCTTTCTGAGTGGTAGAAATTATGTGAAACAAGAAAACATACCTTACTGAGAAATGTGTTAAGCACAGAGAATACAAACCTAAGGAGAATACTTAACAAAAACATCCAGAATAGAAAATTTAAGAAGTGTATATATGTACACACATGCATGTGGATATGCAAACTTTTTGGAAACCATACACATTAAAGGGGTTATAATTCGATGACTGTTCTAATACAAAAGCAGCATTTTTTTCCTACTCTTGCCTTTTTTAGCCTCTTTGATAAAACACTCCCTTAGCCTAGAGCAAGCCTTTTGTATTGAAGGTTAAATTATTAGTCTTCCTTTTGGAATTATAAGAACTTGAAAGACATACTACTAAATGAAAGAAGCCAATCTGAAAAGGCTACAAACTGTACAGTTCCAACCAAATGAGATTCTGGAAAAGGCACAGCTACCGAAACAATAAAAAAATTGTGGTTTCCACGGGTTTGGGGAGAGGGAGGGATAGAGGAATGAACAGATGAAGCGCAAGGGATTTTAGGGCAATGAAATTATTCTGTATGATACTATAGTGGTGGCTACATGTCATTATGCATTTGTCAAAACTCATAGAATGTACAACATCAAGAGTGAACCCTAATGTGAACTACGGACTTTGGTTGATAATAACGTGTCCATGTTGATTCATCGATTGTACCAAATATGTCACGCTGATGAGGGATGTTGAAGGCAGGGGAGTATATAAGTGTGGGTGAGGAGGGCTTAAAAAAAAATACATATATATATATATAAAAGAACCTTTGATAATAAATTTTGAGTATATCAAAATAGTTTCATGTTCTCCACAGAGTAAGTGGTATCAAAAAGAGATCAGCTATTTTTCAGTTTAAAAATTCACATAAAAAACCAATACTTTAAAGATAACAGTATTATTTCCATTAAAAAATTATCTCACAATTTTTAGAAGTGTTTATAGGGGATGAAAAAATTTTCCTCAACCCTCTTAGGGTCCCTGGCTGAGTCTGAGAATTAAATTGGCAAAGATATATTAACAGGAGAAAAACATACAAATTTACTTAATAGAAGTTTTACAGTGATATGGAGCCTTCAGAAGGAAATGAAGACCCAAAGAAAGAGGCCTGTGTATTTTTAACTCTAGGTTTGATGAAGGGTGTTAGTATATGGGCAAAAAAAGTTTTCTCTTTTAGGTTCTTTGGCTGGTCTGTTAATTAAATCGATATAAGACAAATTAACAGGAGAAAAACAAATTTTGTTTATATGGGAACCTCATAAAAATATGAGATTTCAGGGCAGCCAGGTAACTGAAGTGTATATAACATTCTGAGCTAAGGATACAAATGGAAGGAAGGCCATTTGCAGGAAGCTGAGAGATGTTTGCACAACAAAGGTTGCTCTGTTAAAAGCAGATAAATTTCTTAGGTAAAAATGTATCTCCTCAATAGCTCTTTTCTGTTACAGGCCCCCTTTCCAAAGTAAATTTAGGCAGTTGAGGGAGGGGGTAAAAATTTTACCTGAATCTGCTGGGTTTTGATTGCCTATAATGCAAAATACTTCTCATGCCAAAGTGGCATATTTTGGGGTGACCAAGTCTGCTCCCCTTCAATAGGTTAAGGAATATGAGATAATCATAGTAAACTGGGGGCAACTTAGTAATGCTCGTTTCCTAGGATTCTTCTTGGCATCTCTTTGTCTTTGGAGGTAAGGATGCTTCTTTCCTCTCAGGCGCAGGGAAAACAAGGTATTTGGAGAGCACTTCTCACATGAGGGTTCTGTAACCTGTTTCAGGGAAAAAAAGTGAAGGGGGAGAGGAGGTCAGAGTGATCTTCTTGCTCTTGCCATTTTCTCACACTGCTTCAATTAAAATAGTCAGTATTCCAAGGTACCATATTTTGGGGTGGTGTATCCTGAATGACATAATTTTATTTCTAAAGTTATATTAAAATTAAATAATGCATAAATATTAATTTAGTATTAAGATATATATTTGATAGAGTCAAATATTATTTTCTAGCTTTTAATACAATTATTTGACCTAAGATTTAGAAATTAAGGGTAATTTCCTAGTAAAGAAAATAGTTGCTTTATAATTTTCTTTGTATAATGAAAACATAAGCACTACTAATTTTTATAATAAAGTGAAAAACAGAATGATACCAATGTAAAAGCATTTCAGTTTTTCAATTAAATGCCTCAGTGTCTGTGTTTTCAGTGGTAGAGATGGTAAATCACAGTGACAGTTATTCTTGAAAGGGCCTAAGAGACAGGTTTCCCAAATTCAGAAAGGACTGTACAAGCACAGAAGTCTTAAGACTAGGGATGAATAATCTGCAACCACCAGTTTGTCTTAAAACCATAGATCAATTGTAGAACACTATCACATCTCCTCTTTTATCAATTTCTTTATATGCAATCAAAGGAAATAAGTGATTTCATAGTGTTGCCATCTCTAGTGTTGAATTAATAACAACAATATTTATATGCAGATAACCTTTAAAAGTTAGAGGTCATTATAACGTCACAAATGAGTCTTATATCAGGAAATGTCAAGTATTATAAATAGTTGAAAGTAATAGTCTATAGTCCCCATCAACCTACACATATGGGCCCATATACAAACACACTGGCCTTATTAGGGCTGATTCATACTCTATTTGACAGAAAAGATGAGTAGAGTGAAAAGTTTGATTTTTTTTTTAATGTTGATGTTGAAATATAAATACAGTTAATATGAGCAACATTTTAAGACATGTATGTGGGGCATATAATTTTGAACTTACAGTTTTAAACTCAAATTATAACTGAGTAAAGGGTTCCTGTGCCTGCAGTGCAGAAGTCCAAACTCTGCCAGTGGGAGTTTGCATCAAGGTAAAGGTTTGTTGCTGGGTGACAAGCACGTGAGTGGGAGACAAGCTTCAGTTCCACTCCAAGTTGGTTCTGGGTTAGGCGTTTTTAAAAGGAGAAGAACAAAGAAGCTGGGGTTAGTCATTGTCTTGTGACATTTCTTAATAGCAGTTTGGGGAATAAGGATGTCTCTGGTTTGTTATTCTCTGGCCATGTGGTCCATGGCTTGGGAGTCTCTTAATGAGCTCATCTTGCCCTGGAGAAACAACCTGAAGTTTGTACGTCAGTGATGTTACTTACAGTAGCAGTTTTAGTACATTAACTGTATTGACAACAGCAGTTTTTGTCATCTGACACTGGTTTATTAGTGTTTACTTAGCACAGGATTGAGGTCAGAGGGAACAAAAAAGGGAATAAAATTTTAGATAGAGAGGTGAATCATAAACTCTTCAGAGAACTGGGTTTTAGAGGACTCAGTTTCAAAAGTATTTTAAAAATCTTGAATGTATTGTTAAAATCTAGTCAAATTTTTCATTGTTATTTCATTCTTATTTGCTTATTGATGGTTATCATCAGTTTTTATAAATGAACTTACACAAACTGATAAGGGAAGATATATAATATTAAATATAGATATGCACACATGATATGTACAGCCTTTTTTGCTAACAATTATTTTAATGACCATTATTACTGATATTAAAGACCTTTGGTATTAGTTGAGGGTATGACTAAAAGAACAAAGTAAGATTTTCTCCATTGAATATATGTGAAAATAATCTATTCTTTCTAGCTCCAACTTTTTTTTTTTTTTTTTTTTTTGTTAACTTCAATACGTAACCAAGCAGGATCCTGTGGGGCCTTCCCAGGACAGACACCTCCCCCTATGTTATCTGTTTGCCTCTTGTTTGTAGAAGAGTTGTAGTCTCCCAGCCACTCTGTCGCGCAACCAAGTCACAAAAACCTGGTTCAAGAATTAATGATTGAAAGGATATGAACATGTAGTGACAAAAATAGCAGTTGGGCTAGGAGAACTGGTAAGAATTTAAGCCATAGGGCCATCACAGAATCTTTACTTCCTCCCCAGAATACCTAGGTAACAGTATCTGATGCACATTTCCTGAATTGTTTCACAGATGCTAAAACTCTCACCAAATGGAAGGAGTTAATTACTGGACCATGAGCACGTAGCCTCCAGACCTACTAGAGCCTGAGGATTGATATTGTTAAACCCCTGCGACACTGCCCTGTTACCTCACCATCAACCAGTCAGAGAATTGTGCATGAGCTGATGACATAGCCTGCAACTCCCTCCCTCACATTGCCTTTAAAAATGCTTCCTTGAAACCCTTCAGAGAGTTAGGGTTTTTTAAGCATTAGCTACCCTGAACTCCTTGCCTGGCACCTTAAAATTAATGCTGCACTTTCCTTCACCACAGCTGGGTGTCAGTAGATTGGCTTTATTGCACAAGGGTGAGCTGACCCAAGTTTGGTTTGGTAACAAACAGATAAAATAACTATCAAATATAGATGAGATATTAATTAGCATTGCAGCAAATATGTTTCCTAATGACCTAAGCCATGAAATACAAACCATGCTGTTGTAGCCATGTAAATGTGCTACTTAAATCCTTCTATGAAAACCTAATTTGACCAATGACCCCAACTCTTACACTCTAAAAGTAGTAAGACTACTAAAGGAAGTCTGTGTCTAGGAGGCAGGGGGCTTTTCTGATGGTGACTGTGACTCAAGGAGTTACGTGGGCCTCACGACACTTTCTGCCAGTTGCACTGCAGTTTAAGATCTTCTGTCCAGGCTCTTCCTTCCCTTTATTCTTCATAGAAATCAGAGCCTTATTGTACTCTGCCAGCTGCTTGGTCTTCCCACCTCCTTTCCATTTTCTGTCAGAGGCATTTTCCCCAATCACTTGCATATCTAATTCCATTTTGGGATTTGCTTCATTGGAGACCCTGACTAACACCCAAGTATTTTGGTATTTTGGAAATTTCACAGTAGAGTTTCTTTATAGATTTTTAATTTAGCTCTAAAAACACCATATTGATGTTTGAAATACTAATGACTTGCATAGTCAGAAAATTTGTAAGCATTATCATGGTGACCAGATGCTGATGCCGGTCTAGGCAGCCCCTGATTTTTACTTTCCTTCTCTTTAAAGAGCTATGGTTCTCCTAAAATGAATATTGGCAGTTTTGCCAATGGAGAGTTGTGCAAGGGAAGCAGGCAATCAATATGGTGTAAACATGGGCTGAAATCTTCCTTAGAAGACTGAGAAAAGGAAGATTGGTTTGTGTCATCTTTGTCATTGAAATATAAGAATATATATAAGGTATGAAGAAGAATATATGGTTGTGCCACATACAGGAAGAAAGAGTGGAGAAGGAGATATTTTACAGTATTGAGAAGAGGAAAAGTAAAATAAAAATTAAAAAGCTTTAGGGTTCAAAGAAAACTTGATAGATCATATTTGGAAAACCATATTAAAACATTTCTACTTCCGTAAAATAAGGGTATATTATTTTACCCTTATTTTATATCAGACGATCTCTGATGTGTTTTTTTAATTGAAATATAGTTGGGTTTATAAGTTGGGTTAATTTCTTGTGTGACAGTGATAGCATAGCGATTCATTTATACATATATATTCCTTTTCATATTTTTTTATTATAGGCTGTTATAAGGATATTGAATATAGTTCCCTGTGCTATACAGTAGGACCTTGCTCTTTATCTATTTTATAAATAGTAGTTTCTGATGTTTTAATATGAAGTCTGGCTCTAATAGTCTATGACTCCTTCCTTAAGTTATTAAATATTTACACAATGGCTGCTATATGCCTACGTTGTGCTGTGCCCCAAGCTGCAGGTCTCTTACAGGGAAGAGAGACAAGTAACTGATACAGTAATACAGTGTGGTAAATACCATGGAAAGGTATGCCTAGGATGTGACAGGATGTAGGATAGGGGCATTTAATTCATTCATGTGAGAAGAATCAAGAAAGACATTTCAGATAAAGGAATGCATGGGTAGAACTAAGATATGAATTCATTTCCTACGTGGTTTGGAGCAGGGGAGCATGCTTTTAGTCATCAGCTTGTTTAAAGATATTGGACCATCAAGTGACTCCATCTATTTGGAGACATTAGAGATAAGCATGTCTTGAGCAGCTGAGGGAGACAAGGGGTGAGACAGGCGATACAGACAGGCCAGTTCTCAAAAGTTTTTAGAAAAGCAGGGATTTCTTCCTGAAAAACATGAAGAGCATTGGAAGAATTTTACTAAAAGAAGTTCTATAGTCAGTTTTGGCTGTTAGAAAGATTGCTTTGAATGTAGTAAATCAGAACTATGTGAAGAAAAGGTAGGCAAATCTTTTAAAAGTTTATATGTAATAAAGTAGTATGTAATATGATTTAATATATTTTGGTTCAACAAATAAAAAATTAATTGCAAAAAGACACAGGGCTTTAGAGTTCTAGAAACTGAATACAATTTTTAAAAAAATCAGATCTCGCTAAGAAAGAGACTTCTAGTGAATAAAAGAGGAAATCTCCCTTGACTCTTCTCCTGGACTCTCACCCTGTGTTAGCCACAGTTCCAGCAGAGTTCCTCTCCTTAGCTGTCATCATTCACTGCAGTTGGCAATGATTCATTCTTACCCTAATTTGAAATCAGTAATAGGGAAGCTGGCATGGTTGAGGATTACGGCTGGACTTGATAGAAAATCATCATTGAGGTATCATTTGATAAGAAAATTGAGCGTTTCACAGTTGATCCTGTAGAAAATGAGGGGTTTTCCCCTAAAATTGACTCTTGGACAATGAATATGCCTCTCCTCCCAGCTAGTTTCTTAATATATAATCATCTGAAATTTCACTGAAATTTTTTTACCACTTGGATATAAACCAGGCTTAGGGTAATGGGGCAGATAAGGGTCCGAGGACCCTTAAACGAGGTGTCAGTAAAAAACAATACTTGAAGGATGCCTTCAAAACAAAGTCTAAATCAAAGTCAAATATACCCAACTTCATTTTGTCCTCAAAAGTTGCCAGTGGGTGGTTAGATTGATGGATGCCTTAACACCACTTTGTGCTCATATCCCTCCTATGCTGTTATTGTAAATACCTCTGTGATTGCATTATACTGTAATTATTAGTTTACAAGTCTGTGTCTCCTGCTGGACCATTGAGCTACTGGAGAACTGATACCGAGTATTTTTATTTATTTATTCCCAGCACCTTGCATCGGTCCTTGGCATATATCAGATACTCTGTAAATATTTGTTATAAGAATACATAACTTGATTGGTTATAATTTTAAAAAGAATTCAGATACCTTGAAAATGGCCATTTTATAAATAACAGTTTCTTGTCCTTCACTTGTCTTCTGGGAATTACTCTGCTAAGCAGGTAAACTTCACCAGCTTTCTTTGCTTTAGATAGTGATTTCGAGATCCTTGCTCCTGCCAATGTTACTGCTTACAGAAGTACAATGCGGTTAAAGCTGAGCCCTCAGAGTTGCTTCCTAGTGTCAGCAGGGAAGGATTTAATTAGCCACTGAACTTCCTCAGGTGTGGGGGACAGCTCTCCCTCTTCTGCTAATGAGGTCTGAGCTGCCAGCCAGCTACACTGGTTTCTCTCCTCAGGTTCAATCACTCTCACACAGCTGGTGAGCTGGCTTCCTGACGACCACTTAGTCCCCGCTGGTATGAAAATGGCTCTGTCAGGAGTTACCCTGGCTATGCTCTGGGAGTATCTTCCCCCTTGTAACTTCAGACTGGTTGTGACTCCAAAATCTATCATTTATCATTGACTATTCTACTTGACTGAAGATGAATCTTCGCATCTTCCTCCTTTTTCCCTCCCGAGTCTTCCCCCTTGCTTCCTTCAAGGAGATGCGCGTGCAGGAGTTTCGGTTAGATTTTAGGTGTCTTTATGAAAGCTTTTATGTCTGTTCAAGGATAACGTTTTTTTTCCTGAAGATAAATTTAGGTGGTTTCTGTTTATTAATAAAAATGCAAGTAATATATCATTGTAGTTTTGATTTGCATTTCTCTGATAATTAGCAATATTGAGCCTTTTTTCATGTGCCTATTGGCCATTGTATATCTTCATTGAAGAATTACTTGTTTAGGACTTCTGCCTATTTTTGAATTGGGTTGTTTGTTTTTTTTATTATTAAGTTGTATGAGCTGTTTATATATTCTAGAAATTAAGCCCCTGTCAGTCTCATCTTTTGCAAATATTTTTTCCTGTTCTGTAGGTTGTCTTTTTGTTTTGCTTGTGGTTTCCTTTGCTGTGCAAAACTACAAAGAGGTATCACCTCATGCCAGTTAGATGGCCATCACTCAAAAGTCCACAAATGATAAATGCTGGAGATGCTGTAGAGAAAAGGGAGCCCTCCTACACTGCTAGTGGTGGTGTAGTTTGGTGCAGCTGTTATGGAAAACAGTATGGAGATTCCTCAAAGAACTAAAAGTAGACTTACCTTATTATCCAGCAATCCCACTCCTGGGCATATATCCAGAGGGAACCTTAATTAAAAAAAATACATGCACCCCAGTGTTCATAGCAGTACTATCTACAATAGCCAAACCATGGAGACAACCTAAATGTCCATCAACAGATGACTGAATAAAGAAGATGTGACATGTATATATACACACACATAATGGAATACAACTCAGCCATAAAAAAGAATAAAATAATGCCATTTCCAGCAACATGGATGGACCTGGAGGTTGTCATTCTAAGTGAAGTAAGCCAGAAAGAGAAAGAAAAACACTGTAAGATATCACTTACATGTGGAATATTAAAAAAAAAAGACAAACTTATTTACAAAACAGAAACAGACTCACAGATGTAGAAAACAAACCTATGGTTACTAGGGGGAAAGGCGGCTAAAGGGATAAATTGGGAGTTTGAGATTTGCAGATACTAACTAATATATATAAAATAGATAAACAATAAGTTCATATTGTATAGCACAGGAAACTATTATCAATATCTTATAGTAACTTATAGTGAAAATATGAAAATGAATATATATATATGTTCCTATATGACTGAAGCATTATCCTATACACCAGAAATTGATACAACAGTGCAAACTGACTATACTTCAATAAAAATAAATATATACAAAAATTTTAAAAAGCTGAAAAAATTCAAGCAATACAGAGGAAGATAAAGAAGAAAGTTAAGAAAAGCACACCAGGCCCACTAGGCCCTCTGTCCAGATAGAACCATTCTCAGCATTTGACAAACATAACTCCAGATATTTCCATATGCATGTAGATACAAAATTAGATGAACCAAGGAACAGGTAAATATACGTTTACAATAAATGAGATCTTTTTGTGTGTGTTTCTAATTAAGATAAGTATTATACTTTTTCTTTTATATAGGAGACATTCTAAGACAGGCTGGACATTTTTTAAAACTTAAATATACTTTAAATATACAAATCAAATTATATCAATGGTTTTAAAATGATAATTCTTTCAAACTCACCCTAGTGACCTCACTCAGATATTATGCACACGGTCAGACTTCAGTATTAACACAGTTAGCCTAGAGAATGTCAAAAAGGATCTGCTCAAATGGCCAGAGCAATCTGAGTACAAACTACAAATACTAATAATACTAATAACTGTACAAATAGTCATTCAGAAACTGATTCTGAACCTGGGATGAGCATACAGCTCATCTGGAAACTGCATCTTGTTAAAATGCAGGTGCTGAGTTAGAAGGTCAGTGACGGGGCCTCATACCTGCAACCTAATAGGAGATGTCAGTGTTTCTGGCCTTGGACTGTCCTGTAGGCAGCAAGGTTTAAAAAGTACACAAAGTGTCAGGTACTGTGCTAGGCAAATTTGTCAGGGTTATATTCATGATCTCATTGAATCATTACAAAAACTTACAACTGCTGCATTTATGAGTATGAAACCGAGGCTCAAAAAGCATAAAATATGTACCTTAAGTCACTCTACTAGTTGGTTGCAGATAGGTGTTCGAATCTAAGCCTGTCTGTCTCCAGACAGACATGTTTTACCTTTATGAGGTCCCCTAATGTTTCATTCTGGAAAGTTGATTGCTGAGAGTGATCAAGATAAAAATCTGTAACATCATTAAATTATGCATAAACTTGAAAATATCACAAACAGTCCATAAAACTAGGACAAGGTTTTACCTCAAAAACAAAAATAAAACAAAATTCGTGCTAGTTGGAAGAACATATCAGTGAAATTTTGCATTTTTATAATGGATTAAAGAAGAATTTAAATGTTTCTCTTTAGATTTATGAGTTACTGCAGTAAAAAGTACAATTAGAAAAAGCTGGAATATACTCAGCCTTAAGTTTGATTATCAGAAAACTTTTATAGCTAATGTGCAGACCACAAACATCAAGTATTTGCCCTACAAATTATTAGCATCTATATTATTTTTATCTTATGATGTCCATAATAACTGTTACTTACCCAAATAATTGACCTTATTTATATGCCCTGATTTCACAGGGAAGAACTTTTCAGTATTTCTAAAAGAAGTCATCCTTACATATTAAATTTGCTATATTTACCTGCAACTTAGATAAAATGGACATATTCCTTGCAAATAAAATAATTAATATTGACACAAGAAGAAATAGGATATCTTAATAGTACTGTACCTGTAAATTAAAGGAATTAAAATTGTTATCAGAAACTTTTCCATAAAGAAAACCTTTTACTAAGATGATTTCACTTGGGACTTCTATAAAAAATTAGGGAAGTAATAATACAGTCACACAAATTCCATCAGAACACATTTAACAAATGAGCAAAAGAAGTCAGACACAAGAGTACATACTTACTATATGATTCCACTTAATATAAGTTGAAAACTGGCTGAACTAGTCAGTGGTGATATAAATCAGATCCGCTGTAACCTGTAAGGTGCTTGGAATGACTGTGAAAGAATCAGGAGGGAATGGTTGAGGTGGTTGTTAAAAGAGTATATAAAATTTCCAGAACTCAAAAAACTGTACATTTCACAAACTTAATTTAAGGTGAAAAGGAAAACAAATATATTATAAATATTCCTGGTTCTCAAATCAGTCCATATATAAATTAATAAACTGGAATCAGGTTTGGGGAAAAAAAATACTGTCATTGAAGATAATCGGATAGTATAAAACCAGAAACCAAAAAATGTTTTAAATGATGAGATTTTTACTGGCATTAACTATCTGGTTATCTAAAATAATTGCTTTGAAAGGAATAATGCATATTTGGATATAAAAGTCCCATTTCCCATTACATTTAGTTAATAGTTATGTTATTTTATAATTGCTACTCACATTGTACTTTTCATTGTTCTTTAGTTTTTCCTTGTTTTGAAATTTGTATTCTTCCTGATCCAAGTGTCAGTTCTTCCAGAAAGGAAATAAATTTCTCATATTGCTGATTATTACATGCTTATGGAGTTATTTTAAATGAAAACCAGATGTCACTGAACTTAAGTGTCTACCTTCTATAATGTAATTTTTATGAGGAACACAGTCCAATCTTTAAAGGCTGGTGTATTTTTTATAGCAACTTTTCAAATGTGTTTGCTAGTGCAATTTACTCCAACAAGGATTACTTGAGTGTCTGCTGTGTTCCAAGGAAGGCTCAGTGGATCCAAAGCTAAAAATCAAGTCTTGGTGTTCTTAAGTTAGAACATATACCAGCCATTAGACAGTGTGCTCCTGTGAACTAAAATAATTGGAATGATAATAAAAAACAAAAACCTATTTGGCATTGAAAAAACCACAGCATCTGTTAACGTCTGTGTAACATGATGCATATATAAAAATCAAGAACCAGAGCTTCTCTCTGTATCCTCAAGACAGACACTCATGTGGAAACCAGAACAAAGTTTAGAAGTGGTTATAGATTCTATACTTCCATGAATTATTCATTTTTAAGCAAATCTCTAGTAATACATCAGTAACCTGCAAAGGTTCATTTTAAGTTTGTCCAGTATCATCCTGAAAATCACATTTTGTTTCTGCAACCAAATAAATCATAAAATCATTTAAAATTAGTATATTGAATATGCCTATGTAAATAGAATTTTAAAATATTTTTTCTGATGTATAGGCCTAAATTAAAATATCAGTGATTATCATATCAATAAACAGGCATTTTTGAAAGTATAGTTGCAAATATCAGAAAGAGCAATTGGCTCAAAACACATATTCAACATTTAAGATACAAACTGTGCAAACATTATTCCTTTTATTTTTGGTCTGTTTTAAGAGTGGATTTATGTTTGGTTAGTCATCATCTAGACTTTGAAATAAATATTGATAAAACAAATCAAAAGGAAGGTGGGATTAGAAGCAACATCTGAGGCTAGCTCAGAGCTATGAAAATATAAAAGAAAAAATTTAACAATATTCCTTCTTTTACTAAAAGAAACTTTCTTGTTTTATCTCTCCTATAAATAGTATTTATTTAATAGTATTATTACAATCTTTCCATGTAATACATACTGAGAGCTGTTAGGGGAATTGTCATAAAATATTATACCATCAAAAAGTAGAATTCGGGTTTAGGAATGGAAATGGGTTATTGATAGTATCACTATGTTATTATTTGTTCACCAAGTTAAGACTAATGTTGCATGCACGATGTAGTTGTGTTTTAGCTTTCTGTTTTCCCCTAAAAAATGAAATAGATAGAATCATTTAGAAGAACTTTGTCTCAACAGAAGTACAGCTCTTCCTACTGATGTATGGTACCATTGAAAATTATGTAAGGTATCCTTCGTGAAATATTGCTACTGTAAAATTGACCTCACTTTTCTGATTTGGAGCAGCTTATGTCTTCTAAAGAAGTACTTTTGAGTGCTTACTTAACATTCCCAGATACATAGGTAGAAACTGAAAACACAAATAAAGGTGTGAGTGCACTCGCATGCACACACACACCTACACACACATGCACACACGCTTTATCTAAAGAGTACTGAATGAGCTGAGAAGTGAATATGAGAATTTCAGGTAAGGATCTCAGTGTATCCAGATTCCCAGACATGTAATGTCACAAAATACAAAACACTGAAGTTTTTAATAGATAAAAATTACTTCTTCAATACTTGTCATCCTATAGATATGTTCATAAAAATTGGACTTTTATGTCTAGTATGATGTGATTTGGAAAAATGTTTTCTGATATATTCCATGGAAAATGCAGCATTTAGTTTTCTATGGCATTTGGAAAATGAATATTATTTGTAGGAAGTTTTTCACAGGGCACAGAGGAGATTAAAGGAAGGAGACGTCTGATGGAAAAGCATTAGGATAAATAACGCTGTGTTCTCCAGTGACTGAAAATTGTAGCCCATTGTGTAGTTTGTTTCTTTGAATTGTCCATAATTTTTCCTCCTCCTGAAGGATTGCTTATTTTGTTACTTTTCTGCTTCCATCAGATCCAATCATGCATTTTTATACATGTTACTGATTAGAATTGAGTAGCACTATGGTTCTTGTAGCCCTATGTACAATTTGTTTTCCTTTGGTACTCAGGAGGCAGGATACGCTGTGTTAGCATATTGCATTTCATGAAACTAAGTGATGGCATTGAGTTTATGTGGCTTTCTGTGGCATATCTAGGCTTCAGATTCAGATATTTAGGAGAAGACATTTGGGATATTTTGCTACTGTTAACACTGTTACAGAATATAAAGTTTAATAGATGATCAAAATTTAAAATAAAAGTTTTAATATATTGTTCCAGGAGAAGAAAAAAATTACACACACAGTGCTGCTGGTATTTATGTGATAATAGGAAAGATAAACTCTTTGCAAACATTTTGAGCTAACCATATTTAATAGCATTACTGAAAACAAATAATTACGTACAGTGATAGTCACCACATGTTTAACACTATTCCATGGATTCTAGGTACAGATTTTATTTCATCTTAGTGGTCCTCAGTGATGCACATTTAAAATGTATCTGGTTTTTTTTTTTTTTTTTTGAGCCTAAATGACCACATTCTTATCTATAATTTGGCTGATACATAATCACAGTTACACTGTGGTACTAAAGAATCATCAGAATTAACTCAAGCTTTCTCTTCTTCATTAAAACTTAAATGGGGATTGTCTCCTCAAACCTGTCTTTGCTAATATCACTTAAATTTTAATTCAGTTATCAATTTCTGGTCATTTAAAAATAATTGTTACTTCTAAGAATGAACATAAACCAGGGATTACTATTATTTTTATTTCTTTTATTCTTATTAGTAATTTGATATTTAGTTAAAATAATTGTTTCAATTGATATATACTTTTTCTTCTTGAGTGGGAAAGATAATTTTTTCTGAGTAACTAAAATTAGAATTTAAATTTTATCTGAAGCTGAGTATACTGCTTCAGGAAATAAATGTTAAATAGATACTTATTGTTGATTAATAATAATCTGTGTGTCCATAAACTTAGATAAAGAGACTCTATGCAAGGAGACCTTGTGGTGGATTTGGGGAATTTTTATGGTCCATTTCCAGCTAGAGTAAAACAGAACTTAAGGAGGTAGATATGTGACACAGAATCCTAAGAGTCACTCTGACAACAGAAAATTAAATTACTAACAAAGAGGAAATACTGTAGTAAAAGCTCACTGCAAGATTTTCCTACTCTACATAACCAGCACAGCAAATCCATAAAAAATAGAATACCTGCAATATTCATTGCACAGTTTTAGGTGCTATTGTTAAAAGGAAAAAAAGTGAAGTAGAATATAATGACAATACCATCTATCTATCCCAAGAATCAATGTGCAGTGTCAGACAAGTTCACGTAAATCTATGGGCCCAAACTACAGGGAGTTTGAAATCGGTATGATCTTGCAATTCTAGAATATGTTCACAGAAAACATAAGTGACCTCACAGTTTAATTGGAGAACAAGTACAGAATACAAGTATTTTATGATATATTCATTGCCTACCTTTCCAGCTTAATTTATGAGCCTTTTCCTCCTTGGAGTTTATTGTCAAACCAAAACAAATTAACTTCAGGTCCTTGAAGGTGTCATACTATTTCACACTTTTTTGCCTTTGTGCATCATATCCTTTCTGACTATAAAGCCCTTAATCACCCTTGTCAACCTGCTGAACTCCAGCTCATCCTTTAAGACATTGCTCAGGGTTTATGACTGTCCCTGGTAGATCAGATTATTGTTCTTTTCTGCCACCACTGCCCCATGTATATACCTGTATTCCAGTCTTTACAGAAATAAAGAGCTTTCTTTTATTTATATTTGGTTTTTCTTCTAGCCTTGAGCTGTTTGTAGACAGGAATTGAGTTCTGTTATGCTTTATATCCCACATGTGTAACACTGGGCCTGACACATTATAAATGCTCAGCAAATGCTGAGTACATAATTTCATTATAAAGCAAATGATAAACACTAAAATATTTTATGCCAAATTGTGTCTGGTTGACTATGAATGCTGTGTAAATTCACATAAGGAGGAGAAAAGTGAAAGCCATTGCATTAAGCATAGGATTATAGAGGAGATGGGTTTCGTGTTATTTCTCGAGTACGTTAAGAATTTGAATAGGTTCAAGGGAAATACTGGGTATTCAAAGCAAAGGGAACAAGGTACTAATGGCAGGAATATGGACACATATTACACATTTCATCTATTATGCTGTTCCTGGCATCAAATAATAGGAAATCCAACTCAAGATGATATAAATGTAAGGGAAACATATTACCTCATTTAACAATCACCACCATAACAATCATGAAATGGAGTGGACAAAGCTTTGAAAGCAGTGGTTTAGTCATGGCATCAAGTTCTGACATTCAGTCTGTCTTTTTTGAACTTTATCCTTGAGATGTGGACTTGATCCTCATGTTGACTTTTTTAAAGATGGCAAGATTGCTAGCATGGTGCAAAGCGGCATATCCAGTTATGACTTTATCCAGCAGAAGAAAAGGGATGGATTCTCCCATTGTCCCTTTTCTCAGTGGGAGGAAATATTTTCTCAAATTTTCCTCAGCAGAATCTCCTTGATTGCCAGAAATCAGTCACAGCCTTCATTGGATTTGGGAATTAGATTAGCATAACTGACTAATATTTGTGATTTATTCCTGTGTCACACTAGGAGGGGGCAAAAACTGTTAGCAAGGAAAAAGGAGAGAAGGGCTATTGATAGGCAACTAGCAGTTTCTGAAATGTATTTTGAGGAAAATAAAATATATATATGAATGTGGTGAGACCAGTTTAGGGAGAAATGTAGACTTGATACAATAGGAAATAAGCCATTGGAAGTTTTAGATAATGTACATAATGTATTTTGAGGGGGAAAATTTTCTTTAGAAACAGCTGTATTAGCTCTCTTTAAGACTTGCTACACATTTTTCTCACCTGTTGAGAAATAATATTTCTTTTTCAGAAGAACATATTTACTGTTGTCATGAAGCTGTGGAGTATATAGTGAAAATGGAAAATTTTACTTTCCATGTGTATATGCAAACCCCTGAAATACAAGTTCATGTAATAGTTTTTAAACATTTGCAAACAAAACATTCCATTGCATTTCATTTTTTGAATTACTCTAACATATTTTCTTCTTCATTTCTTAATAAAATGGAAAAGTTGGCTTGTCAAAGGAATAAATTCCCTTCTTGCAGTCCCTTCAATATGTTAAGTGTTTTTTTTTTTTTTTATTGAATGGCACTCAGAAGAATCAACTGTGAAGCTATAACCTCGTTAATTTAACAAAGAAATATCCTTACTTCAATAAATACAAAGCATTGGCAAGGGTAGAGAAAAGATATCTCAGATTTTATTCACTCAAACACACAAACTGTAATGATGCTTTCTGCATTTGCCCAGGAAATTCTGTCTAGTATAATTTCCTTTTTTCAATTAATCTGTAACTTAAAACAATCAATCCCAGATGCATTTCTCAGAAGTTTCAGTTATCATACCTAAACAATGATCTCAAGGTAATATCATATATATTTATTGATCCTTCTAACACCAGCAATTTGAAATAAACCACTGTCAGGTACCACATTAATGTTCTTAGTCTTTTATTGCTTTCTTTCAAATTATCACATATGAATAAATCAAGTTTCCTTAAATGTTTGTATTTACCTTCTATCTTAAGAACAAAGTCAGTAAGCACAACACAATTTTGATACAGAGATCTGATTGTACAAATCAGCACACTGAGTCACCAGGTTAGTAAGCAGGTGGCGGTCTTGTCAATTGTTAATAATAAGGAGTTTTGAATATATAGGCCCTAGACTAATTGTTGTTACCTGTCAGAGCCAATGTCCTCTTCTTTAACCAATATTTATAATATCCACTTTATTTTCCTAAAATAAAATTCATATATAATACGATCTAATTACCCACACAACTTTTAAAAATCAGTACAATGAACTAACTATAAAATAAAGGAAAAATAAAATGAATACAAATCTAAACTAATATTTATTTCAATATGCAGATGTTCAGCAAGACTCTATGAGATGTTCTAAAAGAGGAGTTGGAAGGTTTCTCTTATACAAAATCATGACAGTGGGTACAGTTGTCAGTGCCTATGGTACCTAATCATTGTTAAGTCCAGTATCACTAAAAAAAAAAAAAAAAAAAAAAAAAGTCAACGTGTGCCCTCAGAGAGGACCACTGCCCTGGATTGAGATTCTTATTTTTAGTACAAAGAATGATGTAACCTGGGAAAAAATAAATATCAAGGATAAAACCTTTTAGCTTGCATTTTCCAATCCTTAGGGGTTTAGGATTGCTGATCTTTTTATTTACAAAGGAAAAACAGCCATACCCACACTTCTGAGTGTTTTTTCAAAAGGGTCAGAAAAAAGATGTATTTAAAATGTACTTTATGAGAATATATGGAAATTATGATGTAGTTATTATGTAGTTAAAGAGTATTATGCCTACATCAAAAATAACATTGAGAAGAGCTTTCAGTGAAATGAGAAATAGAAACGATAAGTAGAAAACAAAATTAGAATATGAATGACATTATGTTTTGAGTATGATTTCACATAAGTAGAAGTTTATGGGGGGAAATAAGCCAAATCTTAATAATGGTTAATTCTGTATTTTAGGATTACAGGTGATTATGTTTCTACATTTTCCTTCTACTTCTTGATGATTTAATGCAAATTACAACAGATGATCAATATGTTTAAAAAAACAGATTAAGTAAGAGAATTGACCTGAATTTTTGTCCAGTCATTTACTTTTTATAGTTTTAATCTCTGCATCACAAAATTTTCCTTCTCCTGTATAAGCATGTTCTGTATTCTGTGATTCTTTTTCCTCCTTTCATCTGTTAAGTTTGGATATTCCCCAGTGTTCTTTCCTTAGCCTATTTGATTTTTATTCTGCCATACTAGTATTACCCCATACCTGTATCTTCTCTGAACTCTTAAACAAGTTACCGATTTCTGCTTGCTAACTTGATAACTTCCTCTGGATTTCTGGTGGCACTTCAGACACATTACACCTTATTTTAAGCTCGTCTTTCATACATAAACAGTTGCATATTTCCCACTTAGGATCACTAGAGCCATTAAGTTTGATGTGTCAATGATCTTATTCTCTAATTACTGAATAACACCAATTATTTCTTCACAGTGACCTTCTGCAGTATGGTTCCAGAATTTCCTATCAGAGGAACTTATGGGTAGTCATTTTGTGGCAAAGGGAAAACTATGATTACACCATATATAGCATCTTAGACTTAGAAAATTTTATTTATGTTAAAATTAGGGGATGTTTCTGAGTTGGGAAGTGAGTGGTTAAAGCCTCTCCTCTAAGCTTCTTTTGTCTTGTTTTCTGTTCCTATACTTAGCACCACACTAGGTCCTGGCCCTTCATTCTTCTTTGCAGTGGTCCTCTATCTAGATTTGAGAGCTCTTAAATGAGCTCCCTGGCATCATATGTCTAGGCTATTTTTTAAAATTTACATTTTAATTATTTTTATTTTTTATTTTTTGTATATATGTATTTTTTATGAAGTATAGTCAGTTTACAATGTGTCAATTTCTGGTGTACAGCATAATAGTTCAGTCATACACGAACATACATATATTCATTTCATATTTTTTTAACCATAAGTTAGTACAAGATATTGAATATAGTTCCCTTGCTATACAGTATGAACTTGTATACCTGTTTTATAAATGGTAGTTAGTATCTGCAAATCTTGAACTCCCAATTTATCCCCTCACACCCTCTTCCCTGTCTGGTAACCGTAAGTTTGTTTTCTATGTCTGTGAGTCTGTTTCTGTTCCATAAATAAGTTCTTTTGTCTTTTTTTTTTTTTTTTAGATTCTACATATAAGTGATATCATATGGTATTTTTCTTTCTCTTTCTGGCTTACTTCACTTAGAATGACAATCTCCAGGTTCATCCATGTTACTGCAAATGACATTATTTTATTCTTTTTATGGCTGAGTAGTGTTCCATTGTATAAATACACCACAATTTCTTTATTCAGTCATCTGTTTAAGGACTTTTAGGTTGTTTCCACATCTTCAGCTATTGTAAATAGTGCTTCTATGAAGACTGAGGTGCATGTATCCTTTTAAATTAAGGTTCTCTCTGTATATATATATGCCCAGGAGTGGGATTGCTGGATCATATGGTAAGTCTGTTTTTAGTCTTTTGAGGAATCTCCATAGTGTTTTCCATAATGGCTGCACCAAACTACATTCCCACCAGTAGTATAGGAGGGTTCCCTTTTCTTCACACCCTCTCCAGCATTTATCATTTGTGAGCTTTTAAATTATGGCCATTCTGACTGGTGTGAGGTGATACCTCATTGTAGTTTTGATTTGCATTTCTCTGATAATTAGCGATAATTGAGCATTTTTTTCATGTGCTTATTGGCCATTTGTATGTCTTCATTGGAAGATTACTTGTTTAGGTCTTTTGCCCGTTTTTGGATTGAGTTGTTTGTTTTTTTATTATTAAGTTGTATGAGCTGTTTGTATATTCTGGAAATTAAGCCCTGTCAATCTCATCTTTTGCAAATATTTTCTCTCATTCCATAGGTTGTCTTTTTATTTGCTACTGGTTTCCTTTGCTGTGCAAAAGCTTATGTTTAACTAGGTCCCATTTGTTTATTTTTGCTTTTATCTGTTTAAAAAAAATCTTTACAGAGTTATTTTAGCTCGAAAGCTATAAAATCAAAGTTATCTTAATTCTACAAAAAAGGGAGAGGATCTTTGACTTCATGCCATTTCTTTAGAACCTCATCTTTTTCATTAAATTTGGCCACAAATCAAATTTTGGTGTGCCCCTGTTTTCAGAAGATTTCTCTTGCAGAAGAGGCCAGGTGCAGATATGGAAGAGTAACTGCCTAAGCAAGTAGAAAAGTGTGCAAAGAACGTAGAGTTCTGGGTTAATCTCTGGAACTCAGTCTGGATAGTGACCTTCACTTTGAGAGTATTTTTACTTTTATTTCTATTGCTTGGGTAGACTGCCCTAGGAGAACATTCCTGACATTTATGTCAGATAATGTCTTGCCTGTTATGTTTTCTTAAAGAGTTTTATAGTGTCTTGTCTTACGTGTAAGTCTTTAAGCCATTTTGAGTTTATTTTTGTGTGTGGTGTGAGAGAGTGTTCTAACTTCACTGATTTACATGCAGCTGTCAGTTATCCCAACGCCACTTGCTGAAGAGGCTAGGCTATTTTGTTTTAACTCTGTTAAGAGTTGATTGCACTCCTTTAGTGACATTATTCTTTTGTCCAAAAAATAAATACCTACAATTGCTCTGCTTATGAATAAAATAGAGATCTTTATCTTGTTATTCAAAGCACGTCAAAACCTTCTGAAATCTTATTTTTTCTGCTGTCCCACTAACTACTTACCCACGTGTGCTACACTGGAACGTAAATTAAATTGCTGTTCCCCATATGTACTTGTGTCATTTTCTGTCAGGCAGTGTTCTCCTTCCCTGCTCTATCTGTAAAGCAGTCTCCTCAACTCAAGAGCTGCCTTCCAAGAGCAACAATCTTGGAGTTTCTAACAGTGTAGCAATCGACCTGTACATCTGCTATGACTCTTGTTTCTCTGCACTATGGTTATTTATGTTCATGTATTAGAAATTCTATTTGACTCCAGGCAATTTAAGGGCAAGTCTCTGAATGATTATTTTTAATGTTTCCCAGAACATGAATTGTTGCCTTATACATAGCAGGGCTCACTAAAAATGCCTTGAATGAATCCGCAAATAAATATGAATGATAACATTTGTATTTTCCGATCTCTACTATTAACTTTTGTTAAATAACTTTACCTTTATATAAAATGTCATATACTCATACATTTGATTTTTTTCTATTAAATCTACCCCTGTGGTTTTTACATATTTCTGCTTTTATTTTCTTCTACATCTAAGCTTTCCTTTTCCACATAAATGAATTTATTTTTTCTTTTTTATCTTTCCCAAATAATTCTTCTGATTTTCTAGAGAATTGGTAATATTGTGCTAAAAGTTTGATTTAAGTTTCAAAGAATAGGAAAAAAATCTCTAATTTTTAGATAGCATTGCACTAAAGAGTTTCAGCTGTTTTTAAGATCTTCCTTTTTCTGTTTTATTTCCCACCGCTTAGCCATATTTTCAGTTTTTTTCCTCAAACAATTCAGTGTCTAAATTCTACTTATCAGGGCAGATCACATTTTTTTCTAAGATATGGTTTCCCAGGTTAATTCACATTTTTAAAAATAATGAATCAAATAGTATAGTAATTGTGGAAAAGTTTACTCTTCATTTTCACATTATATCAGCTAGGAAAAATTTATTGTTAAGTAAATTATATACCCAGGATCATGCATATAAAAATCATTTTGTATGTGACTGTCATTATATGAAAGATTACAATGTAAAATTAGATTGCAACTCAATATTCTAAATTTCTTTTTCATCTGTAAAAATTTGGAATCAACATAATAAACAGCATTGATTCACATTTTTGTTCTAGTGCCTTTTAAGAGATTTTCTAATGATAATGATGCATTAGTTTATTCATCGAAGCAAAATATGTTAAGTGGAATGAAAATAGTTTTGTTATTTAGAATTTTATGATAATGATTAATGTTTATTTTTAATAAGTGAATATATTTAATATAAATATGTTAAATCTTACGTGTATAGTATCTTTACATTGTTAATATTTATTTGCATACATGGAGTATCACAATGTCCCTGTAAATTAAATAGGGCAAGTATTCTTTTCCCCTACTTGATAGAAAAGGAAATTGAGGTCAGAAAATTTAAGAAATCTGCCCAGTGTCAAAATGGGTAGAAACAAAATCAAGATGCAAGTTTTTTTGTCAGGTTACTTTCTCTTGACCTCTTGTCTTAGTTCCTTTCAAACAGTTTGATTCTGCTGATAACACTCACTATATAATATAAAATTTTTTGTTAATTGGTTTCACAGTTTTAATTGGTTTCACTCTGGGCATATATATCAAATGATAAAGCAAATTAAACTTTTAGCTTTCTATTGACATGTTAAATAAGCGAAGGTAAAGGAGGAGACAAAAATGATGAGGATTTAACGATATAGAATAAGTTAGAAAAGCAAATAAAGGGCTAACTAAGACATAAATATCAAATCCGTATCTGAAGAATAGGTATAAGAGATTTCAGAGACCAGAGAGGTGAGAGATGATTTGAGATTAAAAAAAAAAAAAGACTTCTTCTGTAATTAAAGGGAGAGCTATTGGAAGTGTTTACATATCAGAAGAAATAGGAGGAAAAATAATGAAGTATTTCACCCAGGAATACATACAGGCATGAGCTAGAATGAAGTCACTGGCATGGAGTGAATACATGTGAGAGCTATATTGATGGGAGCAAATATAAAGGAGTCTAATAAGAACTTTAAGTTTTAATGCTGGTCCAATTAAATAATGGAGTTACAGTAATAATAATAATTGCAAAGACTCTATGAAATGCTTACCATGGGCCAGATGATAGTTTCCCAGAGCTTTGCACATATAAACTGATATAATCTCCTTAACAACACTGTGGTGGTGGTTTTACTTTGTCCCTATTTCCTACATGAAGAAGACGGAGGCCCACAGAGGTTAAGTAAACTGCCCCGGATCACACAGTGAAGGAGCGTTAAAACTTAGTTTTGAGTCTAGTCAATTCATAGTTTGTGTTCTTTCCCACTATGCTAAATAGAAAAATAGAAGTTCAGAGAGAAATTTAATTCTATATAGAACTTTGAATTGAGGAGAGCCCAGGCACTGTGTGTAGATTGTTTCTCATTCTCACAACATTCCTCGCATTAATGAACCCTTATGCTGTTAAAGGACAGAGCAAATACCTCCCTGGTTTAGACCATAAAATAAATGGGAATCAGAGCTGGAATTCTAATTTTTTTAGCAAGTGGTTTAAATTCTTTGCTTCTCCAGAAATAAACTTAAAAACAAAAACAGTTTTATGATTCTTCTCTGGGCCACTCATTTACTCATAAATTTGAAATCTTGGAAGTTTATTATACGTAACATACAATGTTAGGCACTGAGATTAATGTAATAAATAAGACTAGAGGACTCCTGAGTGACAGATAAGCAAGCAAGCAATTGCAATATGGCAGGAGCGAGTGAATGGAACAGCTAATGTGCATAGCTCTGTTACAGCATTTCCCACAGTCTAATACTGATTTCAGGTGGTGTATACAGTTCTCTCCCAAGTACTCTTTGATCTCCTTTAGGGCCCAGAGTATATGCCTTTTTCTTTTCTAATAATAAATGTGGTCTTTACAAAATAACTGCTCCATAAATATTAGTGAAGTAAGTTAGATTCAGTACAAGCTGTAGGTTTTAAAAGACTTTGCAGTTATGTCTGTTACCCATGGCTGCAGATAACAAGGGATTTTGCAATAGAAAATAGGCAAGAGGAATCCTATTTTTCTTCAGTTTCGTTCCTCCTTCTGACCAGAGCCACCTTCATGGTATGTGACCTGTGCAGTCACAGGGCTCCATGCTCAGAGAAGGGCCCAGTGCTTAGTTTAATGCTATGCAGTCACTATCATGAGATTCTTAATAATTTTTGTACCAGTAGTCCCACATTTTTGTTTTGCACTGAGCTCCATAAATTATGTGCCCAGTCCTGCTCCTAATACTTTTTTTTTTTACCTAAAACTGTGTGGATGATGTGACTAGCCTTTTTGGAGGGGTCCTGAGAGCAGATGGTAAGGGAACATAGAAGCTTTGGTTCAGGTGCAACCACTTCATCTCTTTTGGAAACCTTTCCAACCACGCCCTCCTACACATGTACCAGATTGGGGTCAGCGTCTCTCCTGTACGCATCCAGCACTCAGTGTGCATAACTGTTTTTTGTGTGTCCTCATCTGTACACAGTGCCAGTGATGGTGTGTCTCAGAGAGTAGTAATTACTATTGTGATTGGCAGATTGCTTCCAGAATACAGAGGAGACACATTTAGAATCCCCTGTTAAGAAATTGCTCTGGTGTTCTTGACATCAAGATTGTGCTCCTTAAGAATAAGTGAAAGCCTGAGACTTTTCTTACCTGTCAGGTGACCAAAACAAAAAATAAAATGAAGTGCGAATCTTGAGAAGGAATGCTGATTTTGTCAGAAGGATGCAGCTTGTGATAAAAGTTCATCAAAGTGTAATGAAATGCAGAAGGTGGGAGAAGTGCAGTAACGTTGGCAGCCAAGAAGCAGTAGAAAAAAACAGCTCTTGATGAAGGAGTGGCAAATGCATATTTTTTGTAATAATTGTACATTGAGATAACCCAGAAGAGTCAAGGATGCCAAAAAGTGAGGAGCCAAAAGAGCAAGACTAGTGGGAAAGCTGAGAAAGCACCATGTGTCAGGGCAGAAGAGAATGAGGAAGAAACAGTAGCAAGACCCTGATTTTAGCTACCTTTTTCCATGTAGAGTGGTTATTATATTGTTTAAATTGTTCATTTAGGTAAGTAACTCAGTGTTGATTAATTTGTACTCTCAGTCTCAAAGCTCAGTATCAATGCAGAAAAGAAATAATATAACATAGGTATTAGTCTCTTGAGTAGGCATCAGTGAAGATGAATCAGCACAAAAACAAAAACTGTTAAAACACTTTCATGAGGGAATAGTTATTATTAATAGCTAACTGATTCTAAATACTAAGTTTAATATTTTAACCTTAAAATTGATGATATCTGTTTATAAATATCAGTTTAAGTCACTGAAGTTTCTTAAAAAGTCACACAATAGTCGTAATTTCATGAGAGGAAATGGAAGTTATATTTAACATCAAACTAAACATAATTTCTTCACTGAGTCTACAAACATTACATTAAAAACTCTGTATTATGACAGATAACCTACCATCTTTTATTAGTCACTACAAAGACCACTTATTAATAATGGTTATACAGCACTTGCTACCTGGCAGGCACTTTGTATTAGGTCACTTTATATAAATAAAAGCACTTTGTGTAGATAACTCATTAATCCTCATTTAGCCCTTTAATCCTAAAAGATAAGCACTATCATTTTCCTCATTGTTTAGATGAGGAAATAGGCATACAGTGCTTCTGCAACTTACCTGGAGTTTCATTGCTGCTAAATGATGGAGCCAAGATTTAATCCATATTCTGTGCTTTTAGCCACTTTCCTGTATACTGTTTATAAGAAAAGATTATTTAGCTTTAAACAAATGAAGTTATCTTTCAGTTAGCAGTTTTCTGTTATTATCATTAGAACATTCTGATAATTTTAGAATAAAATATTTAACTATATATTTTAATTATAATTCAGATAAAGGATAAAGCTATAAACAACACACATACAAATTTGCTTACTAAAAACATTTGGCATGAAACTTTATTTCTTGTATTAAATTAGTAGTTAAATTTTAAGTCTGATTTTTTTTTTTGCATATGGGCAGAAACTAACTTGAATAGTCTTGAAGTTATCTGGGCCAGCTTTGACATTTGGCACAATTTGTTTGCTTACATGATAAGGCTTCCCCTAGCTGCTAGTTCGTGATGATGATTAAATGCCAGTTTTTAGATGAGATTTCCCTGAGTAGATTTTCATTTACAACAAGAATGTGAAGTGTTGTAATATGGTGCTTTTTTGAGAAACCCTGTTTGTTAATGCATTGGTGTATAATTCCTTGGGATATACGTATAGGTGCTCAATAAATATTTTTTACCATGATGATTATTTTTATTAGAAAAATTTTAAAACATCAGGAAAGGCCACTGCCTCAAGTATTTTTACATATATATGTCACTAAAAAGAGGCAGTAGGTTTGTTCATTTACATTAAGAATCACTTTCTTAAAATGCAAATGCAGATTTCTCCTTATTATGGTCCCTCAGTATCCATAGGATACTCTCAGAAGATCGCCTCACAGAAAACAAAATCCATGATGCTGAAGTCCCTTATGTAAAATGTAAAATGGCATAGTATTTGCATATAACCTAAGGTACATCATTCCATATGTTCTGAGTTATCTCTAAGTTACTTATAATACCTAATATAATGTAAGTGCTATGTAAATAGTTACCAGCATGACAAATTCAAGTTCTACTTTTTAGAACTTTCTAGAATTTTTTTCCCCATAAATGTTTTCAACCTGCAAATTGTTGAATCAACAGATGCAGATCCCAGGGACACAGCAGGCCAACTTGTATACAGAATGACTTATTTATTACACAGTAAAGCTAGATCAGCAGCCTTATGAATTTCATGTGTGCCTTTTGAGATTTATAGAATATAAGATGGAAAGAGGCATAGGAGAAGAAAGTGGAAATACAGAAGTTTTGTTAGATTTTATAATTTTCTCAGCACTAACTCTACACATAGCTACACATGACCAACATGTTATTATTAATCAGCGTCATCCCAGTGGAAGAACTTATGAAGTCCCAAACTTATTTGTTTATCAAATTTCTCCCCCAGGCAGAACAGGTGATGGAGACAGCCCAACAAACAATAAAAACTAAAGCCCATAAATCCCTTATCCTTTTGCATGTATATTATAAATTACCCGCACATTAAAGGGTCTTAGCTAAAAGGAACGGAGAAAAGTTGTAGCCTGAAAAGTGTACCAAAGGACAAGCAAACTCCTTGTGACTATCAGGAAGGTGATTTTTAACATAATTTGCTGACCAGGCAAAAAGCTCTGTGCACCTGAAAGATTCCTGACATTTCAGGAGATACAGGTAATGAAATTGAGAAGGCCTAAAGTAAAGGAAGTGATAAGGATATGACATTTATGTATTCTACATGTATTTACCTTTCTATGCTGAAGAATTTATAGACTCAGTAAATGATCCCTCCTGCTGTGGTCCATTGCTATTACTTTGCTCACTTCCCCTTTGCTCTATGATTAGCAACTATATAGAAATTCCTGCATGTAAAAGTGGAAAGACTGCACACGTTGGTTTCAGACAGACCTGGATTTGATTACCAGTTTTACTGTTGGATCTAGTCAGGAAAACAAAGTCTGTGTCGAATAGTTCTGTAGTACAAGTAGTTCTGTAGTGTCAAATAGTTCTGTAGTGCCAAACCCAGAAATTCACAGGGTAGGAAGATGTTACCATCCTAAGGCTGGAGGGTCAGAGGGCTGATGGGTGTTACAGAGCCCAGGAGGAAGGGCCACCTTTTGAAAGCTGGAACCATAGTGAAGGCTTCCTTGTAGCTGCAACCACGAAAGGAGAGGTTGTCAAGTGAAAGTTGGAATCACTCAAGAGACACCAACTTCTGGAGACACTGCTTAGAGCAGAGAGGGGAACTTACCTTAGCTTATCCTTTTTGTCATCCTTCAGTCTCTTGCCAGGTGTCTCTTTGACTAAAGGCCAGTTGGAAACAGAACTTGAGTATGGAAGTTTGCAGGGATTAGCCCTGTATAATATAGAGCAGGGGAAGGACAGAGAATGAATGGATATGAGAAGAAAAAAGCAAATGACTGACCCATTTTGCTCAGTGACCTTTGTCAACCAGTTTAAACATTTAAATTTCAAAATCACTAAGACTGTGGTAATACCATCCAAATCATAGAACTTTTATTAAGATTAAATTAAACATTTATAAAACTGGAACATAGTAAATGGTATAGCAATAATAATTTTTCTTTTCCAGTTTCATCAACACAAACTGGAGCAAATGCATAAGAAAGAAAGATTTTTTTTTCTTTTTTACAAAGAACAGCTTAATGAAAAGCCCAACCTTGATATGACTTCTCTCATATTTGATGTGCTATTTTTAAAAGTAATATCAATATTACTTATTTAAGAGTTTATCTAAGAAAGTTAATCATTAGTCCAGCTGAGATTAGAGTATACAGGTCCAATGACTATCAAATAAATAGTTTGGAAATATAATGGAAAGTGAAATAAATAAGATTTAATACCAAGTATTCTGTGTATCTCCTAAATATCTGAAGTTAGAACATTTTTTAAAATGGAAACAAACTTTATTTTCTCAAATTTATGGATAAATATTATCAAAATAAATATTTTTCACATTACAAATTAAAGATTTCAAAATTTAATTTTGATCAGTTGCACTTATAGGACATTACCTAAAATAACTGGCCAATTTGAAAGAATGCAAGCAGAGGTAAGCTAATTGAAACAGTTTACAACATTTGAAAATTGAAACCTTAATATTCGTTAGTTTGGAAACTGATTAAATAAATTTTGATACAGCATGAAATACCATAAAGTCATTAAAATGATACTTATGTACATTTAAAAATATGGAGCGTTATCTATAATATATTAATGAGTAAAATAAGCATATTATAAAATAGCATGGTGCCAGTTTTATTATGGGTATGTTTGTATTTATATACAGAAAAAAATCTGACAATAATAGTGGTTATCACTTGGAGAGGTATTATAGATTATTTTTACTTTCTCCTTTATATGTTTCAGTACTTTCTTGTATTTTTAACCAGTTTGTGCAATTAATTTGGTATTATAATGAGTGATTTTTAAAAATAAATTGCCATTTTCTGTATTTCTTTATTTTTATGTATGGGCTTTTAATGTAACTATTTTGTATATAATTGGTTTTGTAAGTCACAAAATAAATAGCAGTTAATTGAATGAAAACAAATTTGGAACGCTAGGAGCTTTATATATTGATTGCTGGCTTGTGAATAAATAGAAACAACTTTTTAAAAATTTAAACAGAAAGTTACACATCAGAGCAAAATCAGATTTAATTCTCCTAAGGCATGTTTATTTTTAAACATAGTTTTAATAGACAGTAGTTTAAAAATAAAAAAGAAATGAGCTTTAAATCTTAAGAAGATCCCCTGTGATCTCCGTTGCAAGGCATAAGGCAGTGGTCTGGAGGATTAGAGGAAAAGCATAAATAAAATGAAGCTGTCTCAGATGTGTGCTGGAAAGTCATCAGAAGATTGAAAATGTGTAGTATTTGCTTTTTGCTTGTTTTGTTTGTTTATGTTTTTTGTTTTGGTTGTCAGTATGTGATTATTTAGTTAATATGTAACCACCAGTTGACTTCTTTTATCATTAAATATGACCTATTTGGGAAAGCTAAATGCCAGCTAAATTTACAGTGCAGCGGGTCCGAAAAGTAAACCAAGATCATGAAGTTGATGAAACTGAGACTAGGAAGGCAAGGTCAGGGGGATGCCGTTGTGGAATTAGTAGTGACAAAAGTAGGGACAGTTTGTAGTAACAGCCTTTGATACAGCACTTTACATTTATCAAGTATAATATGTCATTATATTTTTATTTTATATTAGTATGTGAGGCAAGTTAGGGAAATACAAGTTAAGATAAGTACAATTATCTTTATGACAAACCTGATGCTCAGAAAATTTAATAATTTATGTAAATATCTAATTTTCTAATTAGTGCCCTTTTAAATTTGCTTCATGATTTTCAAGCTAGTGGGCCATATAGGATGGCTTCATGTAAGTATTTAATACATTGTAAATCATTTTGAAATAACATAGTGATATAGAAAATGTGAAATAATTAATAAAATTTAGTATATTTCTGACATTAATGGTTTGTACTCAATCAAGTACTGTCAGTACACTTATTTATCTTTGAAGAATAGAGCTTCAAATGTGCCCACTCCCCATTAAGGGTCTGTATCTTTTGTCATTATATATTGAATATTCTACAAGGATAAGTCATTTTTGTTCATTAGTATCTATAACTATGATAAGAATAACAATAATAATTATAATATATTGTCAATATAATGCATTATTGATTAATCTCATTAATATGTCATTATTGTTAGTAGCACTATCCATGTATAATTTAAGTTAATGTGTATCTAAAAGATTGATCCAGTCTGAGGGAACTTGAAGTTCTACTTGTAAGGAATTATGAAATATTAACAACCAGAGCCTAGACTTTTGAAAGATATCTAGAACACTGAGAAAATAAATAAATAGATAAATAAATAAATAATGCTCTTTTGATATCAGAAAAACCATTTCTGGCCAACAACTGACCATTTAAAAGCAGAAATAAAATCCCAATGATAAAAGCACTGCTCTGTTGAGAAGGATAGAAATGTCTTGTAATAGCTTTAAAAGATAAGACAGCTCAAGCACATGGCAAGCATGACAGAAAACAGCTATGACAAGAAAAAGGAAAAAATTACACACGAAGAAGAGCAATAGTGACAGTATTATTAATGGCAAAAGATGTGTAGCTGCTTATGGAGAACAGGCATACTCCTGAAAGCAAGGAAGAGAAGTCATGGGTAGGTGGGAAATTACTGCAGTATTTTATCAGTCTCTCCCCCTGTGAATATCACAGAGCCTCTAGATATTAGTACATTGAGGATGTGTGAGAAAGGAGATTCACAGTAAGTAAAAATGTATTATTGATTTTCCACCTTGTGTACTAGGTAGTCTCTACAGCCAGTCACATTAGAACCCACTTGTACTCTGGGAAATGTTTTACCAAATATATAGTGGCTATTTAGGGCCATCCACTTTCACATTTCCTGCTACCCCAAGCAATCTAAATCCATCCTTTATTCTTGCCTCTGTAAAGGAGATTTTATGACCTCTTCAAGAATATCAAATTACAAGAAATATGAGTCCGACTAGTGATAATGTAATGAGATTAAACATCATTATAATTATATGTTTTATGGAAGCTATTAACTTTATTTGAGGCATTTAAGTAAGACTAGCATTTGTTGTGGACGTTGGGTGACAGGTGGAAAGTCAATCAAGAGACGAGTAAGAGCAGAAAACTGCCATGAAGGTTAATGTGGAACGTGAGACACGAGACATAAAAGTACATTAGTATCAGAGTAGTTCAGTAGGATGGAGAAAATAAGAGATGCATGTGTCTGTGTAATGGTGGAATCTGAGATGCATAATGGTAGGGTCTATAAGAGTGTAAAGAATTAATTGAGAAATGAAGTTAGAACTGTAGTTGTGGGGAAAGATTTGGATGACAGACTAAGGACTTTGAACTTTATTCTTAAGCAGTTAATTAGGAGCCATGCACTATTTGTTAAAAGAGTGACAAGAGTAAGATAACTTTTATTGAGAGAGATGATAGGCTTTTCTAAAAATACTTGAGTATTTATAGTCTTTCAACATGTAAACGGGTAACATTTCTTTTTCATCTATTCTGTTTAACTGCAGTGGTTTTAAACATGATTTAATATTCATTCAGTTGTATTCAAATAGAATCAATATTTAAATTGTCTTTAATTTACACAAATAGTTAAACAGGAATGTTTTAGTTGAATTAACAATTTGCAATAACTTTAGTAGAAATGCTTTTGTTCCTTTAAAAAATATTTACTGGTTAAATAAATGTATCCAACTGTGAAAATAATGTGATAAAAATATCTTAAGGTACATTAAAGTTCATTGGTTTTGAAAAATAATTGGTTTTAGATAAAAAGCTATTAGAATTAGTAAAACTGTCTACTGTAGAATAGAATTTGTTTATTTCTATACAATTACTTTCAGTTATAATAAAATGTATCAGTGATGAAAATGATAATATGATTTTGGTGACAGTGAATAATGCTTCTGTTTTAGGAAAGATGCAATGGATAAGATTTATGAATTTAATGAATCAGTACTTTAAATAGGTATCCCAGATGGGAAGAATATTTAAATAAATGTTGCTTTTTAACTGGAAACATGCAAAATATAAACCACAGGGTTGTCTAGTATTGTGTAGATTTGGAAGTGTTTTCATAGGCTTTACTTCATTTGATTCCCAGAGTAATCCTTCAAGATAGGAAAACCACGCAGTGAAACGTATTGCTATTTTAATGACTTGCCCTAGCTTTAGATCTAGAGATAGGACTTAGTTGTGTTCTTCGTTGTGTCTTTTTACTAGGACTAGGCTATGATTAGGCTTTTATTTATTTATTTATTTTTGGCACAGGAATATTTCAGTCTTCTTTTCTTAGTCAAAGCATTCAAAAACTCAGTCAAGAGAGTAAATGTGAATGGTGTGTCAGATATTTCTCATTGTCATAATGCTTGAATAGGCTATACATTTAGACCTAACTTTACTATATGGCGTACTTTAATTTCTTTTCTGTTGTAATTAGCAGGTAATGATTTTAAGACTATTTCAAAAGCATTGCAGTTCTTAAGTTAGAAATTTAATTAGGAGGAATGTCCGGTGGATGTAAGAATTACAAAGCTACAGTTATATTTGTTGTATATATATAGCAGTGCTATACTTCATTATATATTACTACATCCTGTGCTTATTTGCAAGTAGTGTCTGCATTTAAGTATTTATAGCCTTCAAACAACCTATATTAACTACAATTCTTTTATAATCCAGAGAATTGATTCAGAGATGTTTGTAGAGGAAACCATTGCTTTTATCCCTTCATTCAAATGTTGCCTTCTGAATTCTAATCCAGTATCCCTAGTACATAATACTAACAAATTTTTAGCCCTGGGGAGACATACAATGTGTCAAAGTGATTGACCATGAGATAATGTGGAAACAAAGTGGGATGGACTTGGAGATTATAAATGTTCCACCAGGAAATAAAAAAAGGAACAAAGCAAAAATGACTGTAAAGTGATTGTAATATCACTAACTAATTTAATACATGAGTATATCTATAAGAATATATTTCATTTGCCTATACACTATTACGTGGATTTAATTTTGGCTAAGACCATAGGGCAGTTTTTTCTAAGATATTTGCATGTTTTTGAAATCAAATTAACATACCATAGACAATAACATTTTATAATGTCAGTGTATCTACATCGACATTAGTACATGAATATTTAAAGGTGCTAAAATTTCTTTACACTGAGTGAATCAATATTAGAATGCCTAAATAAAACCTTTAATTGCATCTGTTTTTGAAAACTTAAGTCAGTGTCAATATGATTAATAATTAAGAGGGATATTTATTATTTTGAGGAACAGTGTTTACTTAATTTTAGTAATAAAAATTGCCTTACTATTAGATAGTAATCCTTTCCCTACATAAGGAAAACCATTGTATATTTTAATTTGGATGACATCTTCCTTTTAGGGTTGAAAACTATAAGCTGAAGGTAAAAGGTTAGTCTGCATATTAAGAACCATAAAGAAAGGAAGGAGATAAGGCTTGAAAAGTCAATGTACCATTAAGCTAAAAGGCAGCAATTTTTAGGAAATTATACTCATTACGTATTTTCTGAGTTTAAAAAAATCTATATTTTAATATACAACAAATATGATGTGCTTGGGTTCTGTTAGAAATGAGCATTTACTACTTTTTGAGAGGGAAATAAAGAGTTCTTTCTCCATGTAAATAATTAATCAGCATCTACTAGACCAAATCTAACACGTTTATCATTCATGGATTAATAAAATCAAGAGTTAGATTTTTTTGACCATAAAAATATTTACTGACTTACTTATTGATGAATGTTTAGGACTACAGCTTGGTCTAGGTTGGACTAGGATTGGAGCAGATGAATTTCCATCATGCATATGTCATTACTCCTGAAAAAGCAGGTATTAACCTTGAAGAGTGACACATTTGACAAAGTAGGCTGTGTAAGACAGTATAATCAGAGCAGTGCAGGTCACATGTCTGCTGTATTCCTTGAGGTAACCAGAGCTAGTTTCCACTTACATGGACCAGAACACCAGAAGCCCGTGGTGCTGAAGACTTTATGATAGGCTCACCAAACCACAGGGGACAGCTGGGTGAAAAGGGAAAAAAGTCAGCTCGCTATGACATTTTCTTAGTCTGACCTTGCGGCAAAATAATTGCTAGTGACTGCTGTTCTTCTCAGAGGGAAGAAAGCTATAGTCCTGGACTGTTTAATTGAAAATATTACTTGTCTGATTCATGAATTCTGTCTAAATACAAGGGGTCACTCTCCTTTAGTCTTTCAGCCTTTCGTGCACATTTTCTCTTTCATTTATTTTATTCCATATCTCATATTCATAGCATGCTTAAATTTCCCATCAGTCTTTAATAGAAAGTGTTTTTCAGGGACTAAAAGGTTTCCACAAGAGATACTAATGGTTTCACACTAGTCACCAACTTGATTTTTTCTGCTTCTCAGCTGTCTTTAGTTTCACAGTCCAGAGACCATCTGTCTAGACAGGTGTTATCTCACTGGTATCTAAAAGTAGAAACTGAACATCATTATTTTTGAAATCTATTTAGAAACTGCAACTCTAGTGATAACACAGTACTGGTCTAAGCTGTGCATTGATACACATGTCTTCCTTAGCACAGATGGACTGCAAAATGGCTTATTTTGCATGGACCAGCTGTGAACTTGAGTAGCGTATTGGAACTGTGGGTGCCACTTGAACTGCACAGAAAAATCAAGGAATTTAACACATATATATATATAATATATATCTAAAATATATATATTATATATACAAAATATATATATTATATATACACATCTGTGTGTGTGTATATATGTATATGTATGTGTGTGTGTGTATATATATTTTTATATATATATATATATAAATATCAAAAAGTGTTCTCAGTGAGACATTTATTTAGCAGATTTATTTTTCAGAAAATATCCACTGTCTAAATACGGGAAAACAAATGTAGGCATCATTTGTCTTAAAGGTATCACTATAAATGTAAATACTGCTAAACAGTATTTTAAGGCCTACACATTTATGGGACCATGACTTTTAGTATAAAAGTTATAGTTCACTTTGTTCCTAATTCATAATGCCTGTATACTAATTGCTATGAGTATTTTTTTATTGTTTAGCACTAAAGGACTGACTTGTATGATCATAAATGATTTAAAGATACTGATACAAAAGGATATTTAATGTGATCATGGAATCATACTCTCCCTCCCCACAAGGCTCTTGCCACACATACACACACAGACACACATACACACAAAACTTAACAGAGGCACTCACTATCCTAGAGATGCAGTTTGTACAGTGATTCCCTACCTGCAACCCAGCATCCTGTTCAGGGCCCAGAGCCTCCAATTCTTAGCTGTGCTACCTGGAGAAAGTTACTTAACATATCGATGCCCAAATGTTTGTTGTCTTCCTACGTAAAATAGGGATAATAACAGTTCCTAAATCATAAGGTTATTGTGAACATAAATTACATGATGTGTATAATTTGCTTAGGAAAAATCTGACATTTGATAAGTGGACAATGAGCATTAGTTGCTATTATCATTTTTGTGTTCTCAGTAGGTTAATGTGATTTGTCACATGTTACCTGAACTCAAAATATTTTCCTGAATGAAAAATAGATATCAAGTGTGGACAGGTGAAGTTTAAATTGTATTTTGTTATTTCGCAGTTTAATACCATTTGTTTTGCTATCTTGGGAAATTAAGTCTTAGTTTGAAATGTTTTTATGAGAAGGTACGTATTTGAGTTCAAAAAGTCAAATTAAATTGAATGCTTGGAAAGAAAAGTTTATAAATTAATGAGAAAGACAGAGTATTTTTCTGATCTATATATGGCCTGAAACAGTATGTTTAAAGGGTGGAAACAACCTGTGTTCCTAACTAAATATTTTTCGTATATGACTTGAAAGGCTTTTCTTTGACTTTTTCTCCTTTGTTTCCATGCCAGCCCTGTTTCCAAGGAAAACTATAGGTAAGAAATTGTGTATTATAGAATGAGTCCTTGAGTGGTAAGGGAGCACAGCGTAAGGAAGCAAACAGATCACATCAGACCAGTGTTCTGAACTTCTTGATCTAAAATAAAGGTTAAATAAATGGCAGCCTGTCTTAAGCCTGGAGTTTAGGCAGACTTTAAATACTAAATATATTTGTGTTTTTGGCTTTCTTTTATCCTTCACCTATATCACAGCTTACTATGTTTAATTAAAAATAATGAAATCATAAATGTATTAATTGGGTATGTTTTAGGATAGCATTTATTATTTATTAGTAGTTAACTTTTTGCTAAGCTTTAACATGATCTTAGGGGCTGAAACAAACAAAATGAGAAAATGAAATTCATCTCTTAGGCTCAAATTTAAATTAGATGAGGAGAAAATATAAAATAGGTTGAATAAAGATTTTTATATCCACAGCACATTATGAAATCAGTGTAAAATTAGTTTAAATTTAACTTAAGGGAAAAAATGAAAAAAAAAATTTCACCAACTTACAAATATATTGTACAAGTACATAAAATATAAACTAAATAACACACTAAAGATAAAATGTGCCTAGAGATCCAGAATATGGAATTAGCTCTGAGTCATTCTAGAATGCACTAAAATGTGTTTCTTATATGACTTTTGCAAAGGAAATAAAATTTTATATGAAGCATTTCTGTATTGCTGCTGGAAAAAAAAAAACTTGTTTATTACTGCTTCTCTTTTGGAATAGATGGTGTAATGTATGTTTATAATAGCGCAGCACCGAGTAGTAGTGGGCATTCCATAAATATTCATTCTCTTTCCACTCCTGTCCCATGCTATTGCCTGTCATTTTAGTCTACATCCTATCCCTCAGGTCAAAATATTTTGGCTGTTTTAATCCTTCAACATGTTTCTTAGCATCAACATTCATTTTTACTCAGAATATCCTCTGTAGCCATTGAGAAAATTGTTTTCATCATTTCGATTCAGAGTGAGTTTCATAGTATGGGCCAATAGAAAAATAAAGGAATTTTGCACTCAATACTAATTTCTCAATCTAGCTGATTGAATTGTTCCTCCCCAAAGTTATCCAGGATTAGCACCTGAACGTACGACTGTGTCCTTATTTGGAAAGTCTTTGTAGTTTCAATTAGGTGAAAGATCTCAAGATGATCATCCTGAATTAACTGAGCTGGCCCTAATCTCATAGCGTGTGCCTTATATAAAGAGGAGAATACACAGTCAGAAGAGGAGACACACATGGAAGGAGCCCTACGAAGATGCAGGAGGAAATTGAAATCATGCAGCCCTAAGCCAAGGAATGCCTGCAGTCACTGGAAGCTGGAAGAAGCAGAGAATTCCCCCCTAGAATCTTTATGAAGACTACTGCTCTGATGACATCTTAATTTTGGTCTTCTGGTCTCCATAAGTGTGAGAAAATACAGTTCTGTTGTTTTAAGCCTCCAAGTTTGTGGCACTGTATTTTGACAGTTCTAGAGAACTAATAACGTGCATTTTGATCTCTATATGCCTAGAAATAAACATTCCAAATAAACATCACAGCAAATGTGGAAGGAAGAAAAATGGAAATAAAAGTAGGATTAAAAGTATTCTTAAATATCATCTTACCTAGTGGTCGAATCAAATAAATTCTCAAAGCCCTTTGTAATTCATAAAGTGCTTACCAACCGTGAATTTCTAGCAGGGGCACTGCTGGCATTTTGGGCTGGATAATTTTTTGTTGTATGGAGCTGTCCTGTGCATTTTGGAATGTTTAGCAGTATCCCTGTTCTGTACCTAGTAGAAGCAGTAGCACTCCACAGAGTGTGACAACCAAAAATGTCTCCAGAAACTCATGACTAGGGTGAGGTCAATGAGACA
Organism: Camelus ferus; assembly: GCF_009834535.1. Lineage (NCBI taxonomy): Eukaryota > Metazoa > Chordata > Mammalia > Artiodactyla > Camelidae > Camelus > Camelus ferus. The sequence goes on along the minus strand of NC_045705.1, from coordinate 5,685,673 downwards.
CTCCCTGTAGACTCAACACTAATGGGACACCAAAAGCTGAGTAATCTAGATAAGTAATAATGTAATATGTTTAAAATACGAATTGATGCAAAAATTGACAAAATACCAAAATTTTAAATGAAGACAGAATTAGTACCATTATTAAATATCCCCTGGGGGTAGGGCAGAAATGCCCTCTGTTAAGAAGTACTGCACAACCCTAAGACAAGTGATGTTGTTGTGATGATTATTTGATCTGTTTATCCTTCTTATTAATCTCCTCATTACTAGGAGGAAAGATTAAACATTCTGGCTCTGGAAGCTGATATGTCTTGAGTTTGAATCCTTGAATATCCTGTGCTTGTGATACTCTGTATCCTAGGTATGAGTTAAGTTCTCAGCATTCTTATCTGTGCTTTGGGTTAATGAGTACACCTATCGTATAGAATTTAGGTAAATATCTGAGATCATTCTTGTAAAGTGTGTAGCACAGTGTTGAAGAGTACTCAGGCAGTGGTGGCCATAAACATTGACAAATAACAAATGGGAAACCTTCCTTCTCTAATATTCAAAGCTTTATTTAAGCTTTAGAAACCACTTGTGCAAAAGCCATGATGTGTCTTAGACATGTAAAGTGGGTTAAACCATGTTAACTGCTATAAATGTTATTCATGTGGTATTGAATTTTATGTCACCTAAATACATACCACAGAATCTTGAATTCAAACCCATCCCCAAAGTGTGATATCCCTATGGATATTTAACTGCGTCTAATCGTGCAACATCTCTGAAGGGATTGCTTCACTGATGTTGTGAGTTATCATATTGTTTTTAGCTCCACTCCATACTTCCAAGCGTGAGCAAGACAACAGCACCTGCTTTTCTACTATTTTCTGATGAAATGGTTGCAGTAAATGGAAAGCAAAGGCCCACCTCCAGGGTAGTAACAGTAGTGGGGGACAAAGGGAGTTGAGTTTAGAGTCTTGGGAATGTAAATTCGGGAGCTGCTTTGAGAAAACTTAAATAAAAAAGAAAAAAAAAAGAAAACAAAAACCCCTAGAATTAATAGGGAAACCCTAGTATCCATGAGACAAAACTGTAATCTGGGAACACCCTCCGAATTCCAAGTTAATTTAGTCTTGCTAATAGTTCCCAGCTTTTCATAGTTATGAACAAGAAGAAAAAGCTGCTCTATTTGAAAATTTAAAACATTTTTTCCTGTAAGAAATTACATTGTTACTGTTAATCATGCATGAAAAACCTACTGAAAAACATTTCAGAGTAGGTATTATCTGCAAACTTTATGTTCCTAGAAAATCTCTATTAATTGTTTTTGTAAATAGTTTCTAAAAGAGAAACAGTTGCCATATGAGTGTCTTTGAGTATAAATTTAAAAGACAGGGTTTAAACTGTTACTTTTTACAATAGAAAAAATTAGCCCAAAGTCTGAAATAGACTTTAACACTGATGTCACACTTGCAATTGTTTAAAGAGAATAAATGGCCTAGAAAGAATGAAAAAAACAGGCAAAAACATTAAGAATACATTATAATAGAAATAGAGAAATAGTGTGGCACACAGTTCAAATGCATTTATTAGTATAAAAATTGCTTTTCAATTTATATATTAATACTTATTAAATAAGAGAATATGTTTGGGCCTTTAGTTTGGAAATAGTTTGGCCATTAGAAATTGTATGCAGTATTATAAAAATTATGACTATATGGACGAACTTATTGCATACATTAATAATAAATATATTATACATATATAAAATTATGGAAAATATTAGATACAATGTAGAGCCTACAATTGTTTTCTTAAGACTAAAGTTTGGATATTAGAGTAATATATTTGGATATCATTTATGTAGTATATTAAAGATTAGTTTTATGATTTAGATGCACACACAAATATATAACCATGTTCTTATGGAACTTCAAGTGAATTAACATATAATTAAAAAATTAAATAATATATTAAGCCTATAATAGTTCCATCTTTCAATTATTTGGTTGGAATGCCTGGAATTGTTGAAAACATGGATATCAGTATTACTAACGAAATTGGTTATGATATCCTTTTGAAAACAAAACATACCATACATTTAGATTGTAACATGCTCTTTTTTCTAAAGAGAACTCTTCAGATGTCCACTAAAAAAATATGATATGGGGAATACAGTTTTTCTGATGTAGAAAAATATAAACACAATATTTTATACATGTTTTTTAACATCAACAATGCAAGATTTATTCTACAAGATCAAAAGCCACTGAGAAAAAGATAAAACACAGAACCATAAAATTCAACTGGAGAACAGAAATTTCACCTTAGAAAGTATCTATCTAAAATGCTATCTGTTATCGAACAAGTGATAGCTATAAATGTTTCCCATTTTTATTATCCATGCCTTTCTTATAACTCATAAAACTATATAGATTTTTTCATTATATTGCTAGGAATACTGCAGAAGGATGCTCCCAGCACATTGCAGAATAATAAAAGAGAAAGATGTTACAACCTTGTTTAATAAAACTGACATTGGTACAGAAAAGTAATTGAATATGTATATGTGAGTGTATATATATAATTATATATATATATAATAACTATATATATATATATATATAGTTCTCTATTAAAGTGTACCTGTAAAATGAACAGATTTAGACAAAATTAATATTAAAATTACCAGGGTTTTTCTTCAACTATTTTTGGAGAACTTTTTACTTTTTCACTGGAAAATATATGTAAATACTATAATGTTTTTGGTTTTATCTTTCAAAATTCTATATTCCAGCTTTGTTTTAGTTCAGTCTTTATGTATTTAATAAATAATTTTGCTTAATTATCTCTCCATGTCAAAAGGCTTTAAGTAACTTAATTTTTGATCTTCCATGGGATATATTATATTAACTAAGAAACATTGCAGAAAGAATTCAGGACAAGATGGGCCTTGAATGGAATCAGTGTCGTAATTTTTATCTGGAGAGGGAGGAATCTGGTTGTATTTAACAGCATTGGAGTGTGCATTGTTTGGCTACTACTTATATTCTTTTGTATTCAGTTCTATTTCCTTGTAATTTAAAATGATAAAGGTTATTCAGTTGTGGTAGTTTGTGGTAGACTATCTGAAAGGAAGGATGGCTGCACAGGAGATTAAAATGGACTAGTTTTTTATATGGAAAAGGCTATTTTAAAAATTCACCCTTCACCAAAAAGCACACTGACCCTAGAAGTACTATAATGCCAAAGGCATACTTTGAAATTCTGAGTTGGTTTAAGTCTGATTCAGTTCCTGAAAACACCAGTCAAAGGTGAAATATACTGGTGCAGCAGCAAGATGACCCAAGTCTCCTGTCTTCAGTTCTATCACAGGCATGGGAAGGTGTACAATGGTGTGGATTCAGATATTTAGCTGGAAAGATAAGTTTTCTTAAGGTTGAACCTTTATGTCTGTAACGTAAGTGACGGTTCCTGGAGGAGTTACTAGAAATGTGATAAACACTCTTTCCCTGTATTTTTAAACTGTATATCCTATGATGTGCATGTTTCTTTAAAAACAAATACCTTCTAATAGCACAAGTAACATAAAATTTCCAAATTTTATAAAATCATAAAATTATAAAATTTATAAAATTATACATACAAAATTTGTATTGACAAGAAATCCCAGTGGGTTAGATATTATTATACTTATTTTCAGAAAAGGAAACTAAAAATGAAAGTACGTGAAGACTTTCCAAGGTCAGACACAAAGACAGATTCAAAACTTGTAATTACCTCTTTATACTAGATATGCTATTATACCCATGTATCCTATTCCATCACTCTTGTTTTTAAAATAAACAAAATGTGTCTAAAGAATACAGAGTGATTACAGATAGTTGTAGATCACCTTAGAAGCAGAGAGGTAATAGAACCATCAACATTTGAATTATCAGTTTACTTCCAAGCCGCTGCTGGATATTGCTTCCCTAGGCATAATGGCTTCCAGTAAAACGTAGTCTGCATTGCTTATATGTGATGGGAGTAAAAGCAGCCATAAACAATACTTTTTCCTTTAGTTATAGCAAAACCCCCATATAAACGTGGATATATAGAAACACATAAAAAAATTATTATTCTCAAATTATAAAAGAACATTGTATTCTGTTAATTCTTAGAACCTTTCATAAACTGAATCTCTTTTATTCAATCCAAATAACATTTATTGTAATAAGGGCTAGATGTTTAATGATGAAAAAAATAATCAGGTCCCTGTCCTCTCAGAATTAATTGCCTAATAATCCCAGGCGAGTACACAAACGTTTGAATAGATCAGAAAACGTCTGCTATGATAGGAATAGTAGAGCTTAAGATAAGAATCTAGATGAGAACAGCTTACTGGGACTTTCCTAAAGAATTAAACATTTAGTTGAAACCTGGTGAATGCAGTATTCACACAAGAAGAGTAGAGTTGTCAAGGAGAAAGGAAAGGAATACTCAAGTACTGAGAAAGAGGGAACAGCATGTGCAAAGGCAAGAAAATGTATCATTCTGAATTGAATACAGTGCCAAGTGGCTGGATTATGTACTAGGGAGTGGTGAAGAGCAATAATGAGACATCAGGTCAAATTCAGTGTGGAATACCTCACTTTTGTAAAGCATACTCAATAACATTGAGTAACAGTTCCTTTTGGAAATGTTAAAAACAATGTTTACCTTGAAGAGCAAATAGCTGTAAGAACCTCACAATGCTATAGTAGATTTGCTATTATTGGGCTATAAACATTCAAAAATACTCTATAATTTAGCATCTTAGAATATCTTCAACAGCACACATATCATAAGAGAAAATGTCCCCTCTTGTCTTTCATTCACTCATTAATGAGCAGTGAATTAGTAAAAGAGTTTTGATAAAAGGGAAGTTGATGTTTCTCATTATTGAAGATTTCCTTTCTACTGGCAAGGAGTGCTGATCACTATAACCTTTAATCTCTATCCTATCTTAAAATGTTTAGAAATAGAAATCAGGAATAATAAGGTGATATGAAACAGAGTCCCTGGGTGAGCATATAACCTGACTAAGAAATCAGTCTTTGTTTTTTTAAGTCACTGAGATTTTTGTTTGTAGCTCCAGCATAGTTTAGCTCATCCTGACCAACATGGATGTTTTCCTGAAACAGTCCAATTTGTCTAGATTTTATTACATAATATTAATACAAGTAAAGAAAAAATGTGTCTCTCTCGGACCACCTATGTATCTTTTCAGGGCCCAGTTCAAAATGAAAAGTGAGAGCCTCCTTATTAAAATATTAAGAATTTCAAGATGGTGATGGCAGACTATTAAAATAAGCATGAGGTCCTAAGCATGTGGCGCTATGTAACTGCACAGGTCACACACCATGAAATCTATCCAGTGTATATCAGAAGTTGGCCATTTGTCTATAAGATGTATGGATGAAATCATGTGTTTTGTGTATATACTTGTGGATGTGGTATGCGTGTAGGAGTCAGTGAGCCAAGAAACTTAGAAGAGGAGCAATTTTTCTCTTCAGTTTTCTTTCTTTTAAAAGAACATTTGAAAGATGTTCCCCATCTTCCCAGAATATAGATAGTGATATTATCTGCTAAACTTCTTTTCTTTTGAGGTGATACATTCATCTGGGGATTAAGGGATGTGGAAAGTTAGGTAGAGCCACTGGGGTATAGAACAGCTGAAATTCAGTAATGTAGGCGAGAGTCTCTTTTGATAGATGTGCATAGCAGGAATCTGCATATTGAATTATGCCTCTTTTAATACATCGGATTATAATTACTTTGTATATTTAATTAAAATTTTGCATTAGCATTTGAGAAATCCATGTAGAAGTAAGGTATATATAATACATATAATATATGATTTTAAGATATATAAGATATACTATAAATATAAATTTATAGTCTTAGAACTTTTAGATAAATTAGGGTAAGTGCAGTAACCTGCTGAGCTCTTGAATACTATGAATTTTTTAAATATATTTTATAAAAATTTCTGAATTCCTTGTGGGTGCTAATTAATAAGACTTATTCTTGCTGCTTACAGCACTTGAATTAACATGACCCTAGGTCTCCTCTAGATAATCACATTTAAAAAACTTTATTGGCAAAAATACTCAACTGTTCAGTTCACTGAAAATATTACTTTGTGTGCTACTTATATTTCCTGCAAGGAAATTTGTTAATTTTCTTTCACAAGGAAGTGATGAAAATTATTTTCTATCACTTAGATTAATATTCTACCTGAAAATTACATTCAATAAGATGTAAAATATTTTAATAAAAAATGTACTAACAGAGCCTGCACCTAATGTTGAACAAAATAAAAAAGACATATGTTAAAACAAAGATTTCAGCTTCACCCTGAATTTTCTGCTGTTGCTTTGGGTCATTGCAATCTGTAAATTAGCTTATTTTTCAATATGTATTGGAAAAGTTCAATATTTCAATAATTGTTAATCAAATATTCATTAATATTTATTATACACTGCATATCTAATAGAAACACTACAGATTGTAACAGAAAAATAAATAAGGGATTTCTGTCCTCATCTGAAAAATGTTTTTCATAGAAAATGAACTGATTTGCCATAAAGAGAAGTAGCATATTATTCTCACGTCATAATTATAACGGAAAATGTCAAGACATGAGTTTATCAAAATAGAAATGATTTAAATGAGAATTTTCTATTATAGAAATAATGAACAAGGAAGACTAGATTCTAAGTGCATAGGCTTCTTTTGTTGATACGATTATTGACTAAGATATTTATAGAGATAATACATTTGCCATTTGCCTGAAAGCCGTAGAATCCATGAATGATACTTAAGTTTTGAGAGAGATAGTTAACCAAATTATATTTAAGTGCCCTTCAGGGATCTAAACCCAGAGCTAATTTCAGTATTGTAAAAGTAACATTGAAGCTACAGCACTGGATTGTGCTAGCTTACTTTATTTTTAACACTAAATAAAAAAGTGCCTTACCAATGTTCAGCAGATAGTCACTGAAATTTTGTCTAACTAACATTGATTTCCAAGTCAGGTATAAGAAACTTATGCTGACTGCGCACTCTTTTTGCTACCCATTTTCCATTCTATCCCTTTATAACTTTAAGTGAATTGCACTAGACTTTACAAAGACAGAGATTTACAAATAGCATTCATTCATCTTTTGTAAATGCCAATATTAAGGCTAAATGTCAAATTTGCCTCAATAGTGATATAAAAGGCAGCCATATTAGTGAATATTCTTACATTCAAGGAAAAAAATCTGTATTTACTAAAATATAATGTAAGTTACTTTTCATAATACATACGCACGGCATATAGAAACATTGTCTAATCAAATCTACAAAATTGTGTTCTTTGTAGGTAACAGGTATGCATTGTATGCAGTCACATCAGTGATATTTAGTCTTTAATGGTGGATACAGGGATTAACATCCCCATATTTATCAGCCCTTAATTTGTCTAAATTATTCTTTAATTTATTTCTTAACACTAAACCACCTATATTTGTAAGGATTGCCTTGAAGGCAGGACCCAAGGCAACATCTTACATGCAGGAGTTTATTTTACAGGTAATTATGGAAAGCAATAGTGAGGAAGTGGGGGGAATAAGGCAGGGAAGAAGGAGACTAGAGTGTATTACTGCCTTGGTTAGCATCATGAGCACCTGGTAATCAGACTCCTGGGAGCACCCTAAAGAAATATAAAAAACTACACTTCAGAATTGTTCATTTGAAATCAGGAGGCTAAAGCATTTCTCCAATAACTCTGGGTACTTTTGGTTGAAGGTTGTGTCAACTGTCCTGTAATTCCAGGTAGTCCAATGTCCTTGAAGTGAAATACTGCCAGTGGGCTTGCACATTGCTCCCAGTGACTGTGGCTGAAATAATCATAGGTGAGTGAGCCAGAGGAGTGTGGTGTGAGGCACAGATAGCATCTGCTATTATCACTTCCTTGGAAGAAAAGCTTTCAACTTATTATATTCCAGACTTAACTCTTGTTTTATTTATATTATAGGTCATAATCCTTGGAAGTAGGGTCTTATTTGTTGTTTTTATGTTCAAAAATTCACCTAATTAGCCTTTAAACTCCTACTGAATTGAATTGCACAGAGCACCTTCAAGAAACACAACTATGTGTTTTCATCAAATTGTTCTTTACCCTTTGTCTTACCAGCTTGTTCAGTGCTGATTTATTTTAACATCGCCTTATATGGGGGCTGTTTAAATTTGATTTACTGGCCTTTCATCAGCCCCTTTCTATCGTTCTAGAGATGTAGTGTCATCTTGTGTCTTATACCATAGAAGTATGTTACATCATGATACTGATAACCTTTTGGAAATGCCTAGAATTATCTTTCAATTATTCAAGCAGTTTGTTTATTGATACAATGGATCAGTATCTTTAAATTTCTCATGAATTACTTCATTAGATGACAAAGTTTTAAATCAAGTCTTGAAGCCTTAGTACAGAAATACCATTTTTAATCCTAACACATTTAAGAAGAAATAAATATTTGCATTGAAGTCATTAACTCTCTCCTCTTTTAAAAATGGTATCTATTACAAAAAAGGAAAAAATTCACTTTTCCTCTTCCTATTGGGAAGATACTCAGTTCTTTTCTACTGCATTTCTCTTCTGTGTGTCTCCTTTACTAACACAAAACACTACACTTCTGACACTTCTGGTCTTCAGATCACCAAATGTGTGAGTTTTTTTTTTCCCCCCGACAACAATAGGAGCAAGCATCTGACACCAAGTAGGCATCTGACAAGTTATCTCAATTCTGGCAGTATGTACCTGGAAATAGTCTCCTTTTCCACAGGTTGAGGGCTCAGTCCTGTACAACTGTCCTCCCTCCTCTGCCGCACACACTCCAGATCCCATTCACAAGTTCGGGTTATCTCATGTGCTTCTGACCAACTGGCTATAGATAGGTCCCAGTGACCCCCTATTTGGGTTAGGTTAATTTTCTAGAGCTGCTCTCAGATCTCAGGGAAACGCATTTACCAGTCTGTTAAATGATATAGTAAAGGACACAGATGAGCAGCCAGATGAAGATGTACATAGGGCGAAGTCTTGGAGGTTCCTCTGCACAGGAACTTTTGTCTCCGTGGACTTGTGGTGCATCACCCTCCAGGTGTGGTTGTGTTCACCAAACTGAAAGCTTTCTGAACCCTGTACTTTAGGGAATTTTTGGAGACTTCATCACATAGGCGTGATTGATTATTAACTCCATGTTAAGTCCTTCTTTCTCTGGAGAATGGAGGTTGGGGCTGAAATTTTCAAGCTTCTAATCATGGCTTGGTTTTTCCAGTGGCTAGCCCTCATCCAGGAGCCCACCCGGAGTCACCTCTGTAGAATAAAATATGCTTCTAGTGCTATTATGACTTGGGAATTCAAAAGTTTTAGGAGTCCTGAATAAGGGACAGGGTTAGAGGCAAATATTAGTACAATAGTTGCTCTTTCGTAGTGTTTTTATCATTTAGGAAATTACAGGGATTTTAGGAACACTTTGCCATGAATCAGTGGCAGAGAACAAATATATATATATATTTTTCTAATATCTCGTAATTATCTTGCATATAGTAGTTATCAAAAACATATTTAGTAATTGTTTAATCAGCAGTCAGGACTAGCCAGGTTTAGTTTTAGTGAGCATTAATCTGTCAGGCAATCTCTGAGTGTATACATATCTGCAAGGCCACATATTACAGGTTGTCATGACAGCAGTGCAGCAGAGTGAATATCAAACAGACTGGGATTACATTCTGGCTCTCCCTGCAATTAGTAAACGGTGTAGCTTTTGGCAAAAGACTAATTAATTGAACTTTCATTTCTTCACATGTTAAGTAGGCATAAAAATAACCACCTTAACGTCTCTTATAGGACAAATTATTTAAATATAATAACACATATATAAACGTGTTAGCATAATGTCTTGCATAAAGTATACAACTTAAAATAGGTAATGGTAAAATATAAATTAGAAATCAGTGTTGACATCAAGGAGCATATTGTTCTTAGAAAAGAAGAAATACCAGCACATAAATCCCAGCCCCACAAGGTAAAATGTGGGAAGCAAAATAAGGAAGGAGACCCGTCTAGTACTTGAATATTCAGAAAAAGAAATGAGCAAATGTAATTGTTGAAAATTAAGGAAGATTTTGGAATGAGATGCCATTTAAATGGGCTCAGTTATGAAAGAGGAGGTTTAATGTGAAAGACACTGTGAAAATTATCTATTTTGAGAACAACCCCAACGTGCTATATTGAATTTGTTACCCTTTTCATACATACGGTCAAATTTCCCTCCAGCAGCATTTATTAATTTTTACCCTAGAATGACATTGGCATTATTCCTGAACCTTTCACAATACAAAGACCATAAAATCACAAATATTTGCATATTTTATTTCATTTCCGTTTTCTTTGATTGCTAAGAGTATTTGAACATTTCCACATTTTCATTGATCATTTGGATTTCCTCTTTCGTGAATTTACTGATTGTGGCTTGTTTTCATATAAATTAATTTTATATGAATATATATAGTTTCCCCTCAGTTTATCTATATAATTAACACTGTGAAGAATAAATTAACAATTGGGGGATAAAACCTGAAATTCTGTTTAAATTCAACTCTTTTAGGTCCTTGTACTAACTTCATTTGGGTATGTTTACATCTCTTCTCTATATTTAGTAATTTAGTTCATATTGCTTCCTTTATTTTAAAGTGCTTGCTCATTGGTTTCATTTATTTCGGGTTTTATGTATACAGTAGGCATGCCAAGGACCAACAAAAGAAATACTACTCCTGTCCTCATAGAGTTTTTATTCTAGTGACAGATGTTTTTAAAACATAAAAAAGTAAAAAAAAAAAAAATCAAACAAGTTGAAGTAACATGATCCGATATATAATATAAGAATATTATTTTGTTCATGTCTAGAAAAGGTACTGACTTGAGAAACTGGGTAGATGGCAGTGCCATTTACTGAGAAGGGAAAAACAAAGTTTAGCAAATTTGGGGAGTGGATGAATCCATTTGGATAGAATTAGAAGTTACTTTTTGGGCATATTGAACTTGAATTGTCTATGGGACATCCAAGCAAGTGGAGTAAGCTGTTAGATGTGTAAATATGGAATGCAGATGAAAGCGAATGTTTGACAATTTAATTAGAGAATCATCAGCATAAAGATGCTTCTTAAATTCATAGGAATTTGATATGTTACATGACACTGGGGATGGAAGGACTTAAAAATTTAAAAGTTTAGTAAAGGAAGAGGGCCCAACCAAAGATGCTTAAAATAATGAGAGGTGAGGTCAAAAACCAGAAAAGAATGGTACCCCAGAATCTAGAGAGGATTTTAATTCAAGAAGGAAGAATTGGTTCGCTTAAGCAAATTGCTTCTGAGAGTTTGAGTAAGGAGAGCTATTGGAAGAAAAAGTTGTTATATTTATATCTTTCACCACTAAATTAATATTTGAACTATTTATTAGATAGGGAAGAATGCATGAAGTATAAAGCATGATGATATTTCACAAACTGAACTCACTCATATAACCAACACATGGATTAAGAAGCAGAAGCTTGCCAGCATCTCACTGACCTCCTTTGTACTGTGTCCTATTCAAGGATATCCACTGTCTTGACCTTTAACACCATAGATTTGTCTGTCCTGTTTTAGAAATTTATATAACTGTAGTTATACACTATATATATATTTTTAGGATAGCTTCTGTTGTCTATTGTTATAATTGTGAGATATATCCATGGTGTTGCAAGTATTCATAGTTCATTCATTCTCATTGCTGAATATTTTTTCCATTGTGTGAATAGATTACAATTTTAGAAATGCTTTCTCCTGCTAAAGGGTAGTTTGATGTGAGACACTATTATGAATAGTGCTGCTATGAACTTCTTTACATATATATTTTAGGAAATATATGTTCTCATTTCTGTTAGCATATACATAGGAATGGATGGATGGGTCATAGTGTAGATATATGTTCTGCTTTAGTTGATATTTATAAACAGTTTTTAAAATCTAGTTGTATCAATTTATATGCCCAGGTCAGTATATGAGATTACGACTTGTTTCAAATGCCAGCCATAGGTCAGTCTTTTTCATTTATGACATTCTATTGGATGTGTATCAGTTGGTGTCTCACTGTGGTTTCATTTCATATTTTGATGATTACTAATGAAGTTGAGCTGTTTTTCATGCTGAGTGAGCACTTGGTTGTGTACTGTTTGCTCTTCTCCTCTCTTGGTATTGCTGGCTTAAAATTAACACCATTAGTTTACATTGAATGAGGGTTTAAGACATATTAAATGACTGTTTCACATAGCTGATGCATTTTGAGGGGCTTGTGCTTCCATTGGTTTATCAGTTGTATTCTAAGGATTTTCCTGAAGTTGGATACACATTCATCTTAGAATGTATGGAAGGTGTATAGAACATTCCTTTTTTAAAGAATAAAGTTGCAAAATATTTCATAAAAAATAACCTCAGTCACAGCTACCTGACTGACCCTTATGAAGTTATATTTTTCTAAAATATCTAATTATTTGAAAGTAAATTAAATTTAAAAAAATTTTGAATAGCAGTGCCTCCAAAATAATTCTTGAAATTTTGAATCACTGGTGTTTAACCTAATTTCCCAATAATGTTGAAAAATAAACAGCACAACTTAAATATTTCTTATAAATACTACAGATAAGATTTTTGGTTAAAGGAATAATTATCACTGTATATCAGTAGAAATATTTTGAATTGCTTTAACTTGTTTTAAAAGCCTTTAAATGAATGTTTTATATTTTAAGTATATTAATTTCATCTTTAGCAATCCTTTTGCCAACTAAATATCCTCTCTTGTTATCAGTCTTGTGGTTAATGGGATTAATCATATGCCCAGATGCAGAGAAAGACTATAACAGCAGAGGTTTAGAATTGGAGGATCTCTGGATCCTGGGCCCATGTTTGGAAAGTAATTTTAGTAGCTCTAAAATACTTGTATGGTTTTTCACATACCATTATTTTGAAATAATCTTCATTTTATAGCAAAAATAAAATGTAGTAACCCCATTGATATTTATGTCCTGTTATCTCTGATGGAACTCCACAGTAATCTAAAGATTATACAAGGTTTAGTAAGTGCAGTTTGCACTAGTCAGAGTAGTTTTTTATTGCACATGTCTCTTTATGACAAAATTTCAGTCAGTGATGCAGATGCACAAAATTTGGTCAGTTTTCTCAGTTCTGTGAAGGTGGGATTATTGGACTGTCTAAAGCAGTCTCAGCCCCTTGGGGTGGTAGAGCTCACTTAGATGGAGAGCCTGTCAAATGGGTTTGCCCACAACTCACTACAAAAGCTCTAGCGCAATCTGAAACTTCTTCAAAGGTAAACTGTGTCCTGATCCATTTTATTACTTGCTCTGGGGCAGACATTGAATGCTGAAGGTGGTGTAGAGTCAAAACTGTCCGTTTAAAGTAGTCTCAGTGTTAACATTGAATCATAGTTTCTATGTCTTCTTTGAGGCACCAGGGATCAGATTCCTTTATTTATTTATAGACACATTAAACAAGCAAAACAAAAATGCAGGAAAGTATCACTTTTAAATAAAGGGTGATTTTTTGACAGGAATTTTGTATTTCTCTGTGTTCTTTTTTTCTTTTAGCTATAGATCTAATTTATTTTCTGGGAGGGGCCATACAGAGTTTTGCCTTACCTTGCTTTAGGAACAGTTGTCACAGTTTATTAATCCCATTTATTTTCAGCAAGAAGGAAGACATGTTTTTGGAGATATTGAAGATTCCCAAGTACATAAAACCATCTTCCATGAGTATGCCATAACAAGAGTGAAAGGCGAAAAATCTTTGTATTAAAAACTTTCACTTCTTAGTGAAATTTAAACATATTAGAATAGAGAGTTAGGTATAATATATGGAAGCATATTTTTAGCTCAAAAGCAATCTGAATACTATCTTCATTCATAAAGGAAGTCCCAGTAAATTCAGGTTCAGATTAGTTTTTAAGGTTAAATTTGCTCCATTTCAACAAATACAGTGTATATTTTATCAATTTCAGTTTGAAAATTCTTATTGAAAACTATTACCACTAGTCAGTGATTAGAATAAAAATTTTACTACCTGCATCCAAAATAAACCACTTATCAATCCCAATAATCTTCTGTGACAAATCGAACACATATATCCATTAAACAGATTTTTGAGCATTTATATTACAATCTTGAATGATTCAGAGAGTAATAAGATAGTAAAAGTAGCATGTAATAAATTAACCTATAGAATGGTAAATAAAGATGAGGCTCTAATCTATACAATTTCATTTACATGTTCAAAAACTGGATTTAGCTTCAGAATTTATTCCCTTATAGAATTTAGAAGATGTCGAAGATGGAAAAGAATTCAGAATGTTTCTTTCTTTTTGGCTTACTGAAGTGTAACTGATAAATAAAAATATAAGATATTTAAAACATACAACATATTGATTGATGCATGTATCCAAAATCTCATTGCCAAGACCAGTATCAAGGAGCCTACCCTCTATGTTTTCTTCTAGTTTTACAATTTCAGGCCTTATGTTCAAGCCTTTAATCCATTTTGAATTGATCTTTGTGCATTGTGTCAGATAGAGATCAAGTTTTATTCTTTTCCATGAACTTTATTTTTCAACTGAGCTTGAGCTCTTTTCTCTCAAGTCATTGTGATCTTCCAAGCTACTGTCTTTGTTCTCAGTGGCTCTCAGTAGATGGTTGTGTGACAAAGACTCATCAGTGTCCCAAAGGGGAGGATTGCAGTCAGCACCTAAATACAGACAAATTAGGGACTGAACCCTCAGGTTCCTTACAAAACTAAAAATAAACTTACCATATGATACAGCAGTCCCACTCCTGGGCATATAATTTGAAAAGATACATGCACCCCAATGTTCATAGGAGCACAATAGCCAAGACATGGGAGCACCCTAAATGTCCATGGAGAGATGAATGGATAAAGAAGTGGTAACATATATATATGTGTGTGTGTATGTGTGTACATAAAATGAAATGTCACTCAGCCATAAAAAATAATGAAATAATGCCATTAGCAGCAACATGGATGGACCTAGAGATTATCATACTAAGTGAAGTAAGTCAGACAGATGGAGAAAGAAAAATACCATATGATATCACTTATATGTGGAATCTGAAATTGAAAAAAAGGCCAAATGAACTTATTTACAAAACAGAAATAGACTCACAGACATAGAAAACAAACCTATGGTTATCAGTGGGGAAAGGAGGTTGGAGGGATAAAGTTGGAGTTTGGGATTAGCAGATATATACTATTATATATAAAATAGATAAACAAGAAGATCCTGCTGTATAGTACAGGAAACTGTACTCAATATCTTATGATAAACTATAATGAAAGAGAATATAAAGGGGAGAGGTTATAGCTCAAGTAGTAGAGCACATGCTTAGCATGCATGAGGTCCTGGGTTCAATCCCCAGTACCTCCTCTAAGAATAAATAAATAAACCTAATTACCTCCCTCCACCTAAAAAATAAAATAATTTTTAAAAATGAAAAAGTATATATATATAATATATATATAAAATTACATATATATATAAACCAAATCACTCTGCTATACATCAGAAACTAAAACAGCATTGTAAATGAACTACACTTCAATAAAATAAAGAAAAGAAAAGAAAAGAAAAAGAAAAAGAAACTGAACCTTCAGGCAGCTGCTGGAAACTATGCAGTTAAGCCCCTTCCAGGGAGAGAATGGGAGATTGGCATTTTTACCTGCTCTTTCTAAGGTGGGCCCAGATGTATAGCTGCAGGAGAGTGCTTCTGTGTCCCCTAATGCAAGCCCAGTGGCTATCAGAGGCAAGCAATCCAGGACTGGTCTTCATGCAGCAGCCATAAAATTGGGCGCATTTGTGTGTACAAGCTCCTTCCAGGTAGTTGCTGGCAACTTGGAGCAGGCTGTAAAATAGTGTTCAGCCATCAGAAAGAAGGAAATCTTGCCATTTGGGACAGCTTGAATGAACCTGGAGGATGTTATAATAAGTGAAATAAGACAGACAGAGAAAGACAAATTCTGTATGATCTCATTTCTATGTGGAATCTAAAAAAAATAAAAAATAAATAAAAAATCAAACTCCTAGAAACAGAGAAGAAATTGGCTATCAAAATTGAAGTGAAGATGGGATTTATGGGGAGATGCTGGTCAAAGGGTACACATATGCCATTATATAGGCTGAATAAATCTAGAGCTCTAATGTGCAAGCATGATGACTATACTTAATATTAACTGATTTGAAATGTGCTAAGAGTAGATGTCAGATGCATTCATCACAGAAACAAAGTGATAACTGTATGAGGAGATGACATTAATTAGCTTGACTGTAGTCATCACTTCATTATATATATTTATATCAAATCATCGTGTTGTACACCTTAAGTATATGCAATTTTTATGAAAAGTTTTAAAATTTAAAAAAGAATGGAGTGAGGTTGAGTAAAAAGGCCTGATTCTGTTTAGGGTGGCAAGTTGCTCCTAAATATCGAGGTAAACTGCAGTGCCCCTGAGGTCCCGGGTGTGCACACACTGAAAAGTATGGCGGCTCTTTCCCCAGCACGATGTGTTCACGTTCGTCATTCCTGCCACTCTAACTTCACTGTCGGCACTTCACTTCAGCATTCGGCATTTCACGCTAATTGATACACAGGTTAATGGACTCTACTGTAGTTCCTATTAGTTTCCTCATTTTCCATTAAATCATTAGCAGAATGCAGTTTGGCTTCTGCTTTCACTGCTTCAGTGGAGTTGTGCTTGTTGTTGTAATAAAATGTCAGTGGATACACATCAATCCTTTCCTTCCTTGACGTATCTGAAGCATGTGACATGCTATCATTTCCTCTTTTAAGAAAACCTCTCTTTCTGAGCCTTTTATGAAAAGACATTCTCATGGTTTTCTTCCTGCTTGGGTCATAGATTCTTCTAAGTCTTCTTTGCTGGATCATCTTTTGAGCATCACCTAAACTTCACATTTTCAGAGTTGTATGATCTGCCCTCTTTTCTATTCATGCATTTTACAGAGTCCAAGTCCAGGGGGAATTTGAATCTAAGACCCGTTCTATGGAGCAGCACTTCCTGTGGGCCGTGCTAGAACTGTTTTAGCCTATCAAGTTTGCCCTGACCCACAAACTTAATCCGTTTTCTCTTTGTTGACCTCTCTTTCATTGATACTCAGTATACGAGGTAGTTTCCACACCACTGAAGTCAAATAAGTACAGAATACTTTTAATTAAGCCAGAGTAAAAGAACAAAACTAGAGAGGGCCAAGAGAAACATTTTAAAAAGTTACATTTAATTAAGTTTATTTCAATTTTTTTGCCTAATCTATTTTTAAAATTTTCTAAAGAAATAAATATTTTAATTATAAAGACACACATTGCACCACTGCTTCGTTTCTACCCATCATTTCCAGAAATAGTTTCACTTTAAGACACTCTCACCTGACACTTAAAAGCTCAAAGCACTCCAGGGTCTGTCAGGTCTAAACACTAATTTAACTGTGTTCTTTTTTAATTTCCCTAGAAAATCAGTGGTGATGCATAAAACAACCAGACATGGAGACTATGAGAGCAAAGGAGAAGAAAATCTTTTTTCCCCTCTTCTTTAGCACTGAGACTGTCAGATTAGGGACATCTTCTTGGACTTGGAAAAAAAAAAAGACAATGATCGACTTGTGCCACTTTTCTGTCTGTAATATAAAACCAGTATTTGGGTCTTTCCTTAATTTAAAAAAAACCACTTTTCATACAGTCATTAGAGTTAATCTGATGTTACACTTGTGCTAGCAAAAGTTTTGAATAGTCTTCTTTTGAAATGTAACTTATTTATGCAAGGTAGTTAATTTTATACTGTAAATTGTGTAAATGCATCCTTTCTCTTTTTATTATCCCAATATATCTCCCAGAAATATTTTAATCGATACATATACACATGCCACAATTCAACATGATAGTTGTTAGATGTGTCTGTTTGTTATTAGCATTTTTTTCCTTTAACAGCTTTTGCTTTTTTTCCTTTTCTCATTGTATACTCTGTATTCTAGATATAAATCCTTCTAAGCCCATCAGGAAGATGGATGAAATGTTAAGGAGAGAACTAAAAATTCCTATTTGGCAGCTTTGATGTACAAGCACTTGGCAGTTACGTTAAATGGGAATGAGTGATTTTTAAAAACTGCATATATAAAGCTAGGTACATTTTAGAAAATTTACTTCAATCACTTATAGCTTTTAAACTAAAGTAATCTTATTCTTTATTTTCAAACCATGTTGAGATACATTATTGGATGTTTTTGACATTTAAAGCAGTGGTTGCTTCAGCTGTTGAATACTTATCTATGATAAATTTATTATATATTAGAAGTAAAGCTTTTGTGTAATGAGATTTCCAACCTTGTTAAAAGGAACTATTTTTCTTTTAGTATCTCTTAATTTTGAATAAAATAATTAGTCACCCAAACTCACAAAAAACATTAGAAAGTCAACACTAAAACATAAAAGAAAGCATCCATTTGCTGAATAGAGACCTGATTCGTTTAAAGATACTCAAAAAAAATCAGGCATCACAAAACATATACAAAGCTACCCTTCAGTCATATATTTTACTTATAGAAGATTCTTTTATTCTCTTCTGAGCAAGAGTAGATGTTGTAGCAGAGAGGACGCAAATGAAATTGCAGCTACTTTGCTAAAGAACGGGTGTGGCTTTTGCAGAGAAAGTAGCAGCTATCAGATGTGAATAGTTGTACAGAAGAAAGAAAATGCAAGAAACATTATATTTGTTACATTTCCTATTGAAGGGTTGTGTGGAATGTGGAATGCTCTGAATACAAAATACTAGTTGAAAAGAAAGTAACATATTCTATATGTATATTGTACTAATAATTAATCATATCTTATTATTAGATACCCAGGCAGCTAATTTGACATCAATTAAAGAGTATTTGAAACTCATTTACATGGTTAAATGGAATTATTTTGAGACTCTTCCAATTTCTTGGTGCTTTATTTTTTCTATTATAATATGATATGTGTTTAATGTTTTGTTAACTTTCATTTTAAAAATGTCTTATTGAATGTTTAACTAGTGAAAAGTAGCTTGAAGAAATTGATGTTTGATGTAAAGCAATAAAAATTCCTATTTGACAGTTTTGATGGTGCAGTCACTTGGCATTTATGTTAAATGGGAATGAGAGTTTTAAAATTTTATAAACAAAACCAATTACATTTTGAAGTGGATAAAACCTTTCATCATTTATAGTTAAAACTGATATGTTAAACTTTCATCCTTCTTTTAGATCTAAAAAAATGCAATTGATAATATTTATCCTATTTTGTTTTGGAAGCCAAAATTTTCATATCAAAAATAAATATTTTACTAAATCATATTAGCTCTCATGATTCCCATGACTGTTCTCTTTTTGGTCATGATTTCAATTTTGTATTTCTATTTTAATATTTTTAAAAACTGCTTTAAATTAAAATGGAATGGCCTAATCAAATTAGCAAAATGTCATGATTTTGAAATTACATTAATGATGTACAGGAAATCAGTGAAAATATGCGAAGCATTTAATATGGAAAACTTAGAAATGTACAACTTTATACCAAAAGCATTGTTTCTGGTGTAATCAAATCTTATTAGAGGACTTCAATGACAGAAAATTTTTAGAAAGACACAAAGAGAACTATATAGGCTTTAAAACATTCTCCATAGAAAAACAGTAGATACCAGTTCACTTCCCATATGCAGCTTGGAAATCTAGTTGTTAAAAAATAATACATAAACTCGTGAAGCGTTTAAAGAAAATGACAAAGCAACAAATTAACGGAGCCAGAAATCATGAGAGCACAAGAGAGATTGTGTTGTATGTGCCAGCACGATCCCAGAGGCTAACGTATCCTTCCTCCCTTCTTTTTTTCCCTCCCTCCCTCCCTTCTTTCCTTCCTTTCTTTGTTCATTTCTTCCTTCCTGCTTCAATTTATTCATTAAAACACATGGAATATTTCTGTATGTCAGGAAGCAAAAGCTGTGGCTAACTATGTAGTGAAGTGTATCAAAGTTTTGTGAGATACTACTTTTACCACTTTTTGTCACTTTAAACCTAACATTTTGGAGATTTGGAAAAAGATACTTTTAGTAAGTAGAAAAATTCTTTCCAGATGTCATTCAACCATTTCCATTCACAATATATATTTATTGCCTTCTTCCTTTAGATAACATACTTTCTATACTGCTATCCTACAGTATAAAGATCGTTTAAAACAACTGTTCCGGAGTTCATGGAAGAATTGGGGATCAGAAAAAAAGTTAAAATCATATTCTGCAAAACTTTTGCTTCATTTTCAAATTTATAAAAAGCAGGATCTTAAATTGAGATACCTGATTCCAGTGACCGTGTGATATTTTCTTATTCTTATTTTCCCCAAACCAGAATGTTTCATGAAGAAATGCAGTTATAAGAAAAGCATGTTTTAAACAGCCTTGTTACCCATTCCTAGAGCTTTAAATGTTAGAAACAAAAGTCAACATCCTTATAGCATTATAACTGAATAAATCACATT
Source organism: Camelus ferus (assembly GCF_009834535.1). NCBI lineage: Eukaryota > Metazoa > Chordata > Mammalia > Artiodactyla > Camelidae > Camelus > Camelus ferus. The sequence continues at coordinate 5,664,998 of NC_045705.1, read as the reverse complement.
TTTATTACATTTTTAATTTTAGAAACTTTTTAAGAATTGACATTTATTTAGTCTTTTGTGAAACATTATTCAGAATCTCAATCCAGAATAAATACCTGTTTTGTCACCTATAATCTAGGCAAAATTAGAAATTTATAATCATCCCAGAAAATAGCATAAGCGTCAGGGACTGTTTTACTAAATGTTTTTGGATATTAACTATTCTAAATTGAAGGAAGTTCTAGAGGCCATATTTATAAGGAAAAGTATTTGTCTAAGGAGAGATATTGGAATAGTGCAGCATCACAGATCCGTGTCACATATAGAAAGTTAAAGCAACTAAGATTATTTAAACAGGACAACTGAGAGAGAAAGGTAGAATATCAACCTTGTTTTTTAAATCCAAAGAAGTATGAAAGTAAAATTATAATTTGCCTGTGAACCTTTTGAAATAAATAACCAGGGGCAATGATTTAGTTCATGCTCTACATGTGCATGCTTACACATGCGCGCGCTTGCGCAAACACACACACACACACACACACACACACACACACACAGACGACAGACACAGACACACACACACACACACACACACAGAGTGAGAGACACAGACACACACACACACACACACACACAGAGTGAGAGACACAGACACACACACACACACACACACACACACACAGTGAGAGCGAGAGCGAAAGCGAGAGAGAGAGAGAGAGAGAGAGAGAGAGAGAGAGAGAGAGAGCGCGCGAGAGAGAACTAGGCAAAGGTAAAAGATACTTTGGCTGTTATGTGGAAAATAAACATGAGGAAGAATGTCAGCAAGAAGATAGAAGGCTGTATTATAGTCCACATGTGAAATTTTGCTTGGTAGTAAGAGTAGTGGCTATGGCTAAAGTATACATGTTCTGTTAATTTTTGTAAAGTCAGCAGGATTTGGTGATTAAATGTGAAGAGTGAAAGGAAGAAAGAAATGAAAGATTATCTCTAGGTTTTTATTTGGAGCAACTTTGTGGGTGGGAATACTGGTTGCTGACAGTGGCAGTATTGGAGGGTATAATAAGTTGGAGACAGAGACAAGAGTATCTTTTTAGATGTCGTAACTTTGGGATGTGTAATGTTTTATTAGATGTAGAATTGATAATATCAGCGCCTGGACATACCTAGTTGGATGATGTATCTAGAATTCAAATAAAGTCAAGGCTTGAAATAGACATTTGGGGATGATCAGCATTTAGAAAGAATTTTATATCATGAAGTTGGATAAGTGCATCTCAAGAGAGCATACATACAGTTAGAGAAGAGAGTGAATTCCAGAATAGATTGAAGAAAGAAGCCAAAATTTAAAGGCTGAACAATGGAGAAGGGAGAGAGAGACAGGGAGAAAGAAAGAGAATTATTAACAGGCTGGAATTAGCAGTCTGCATGGTAGCAAGAAATTGATGGAAATACCTGTCTTGGAAGATTTAATCTTGAAAGATACCAAATTCATTAATAAACAATATTCAGACTGATAGTTCATATGAAATGATACAGTTTGCAGGAACACTTATCCCCAAAGATACTGAAAGTTGTTATATTATGTATTGCTACATACAATTACTGTGAGGTTAATGAATATAAATAAGTATAAAATGTCATTTAATATTTTACTTTTGATTCACAAGCATGTTATTTCACTCAAAGGGAAACTTGTGATAGTGATGGTAACATCTAGTTGATTCTTTTTGAGGACTATTTAGATAAATTTAGAGATGAAGAAAATGCAGCATGAATTTCATAGGGTCATATGTAAATTAAACAATTTGATGATAAAGTGAGATATTTTTCACGCTCATTATATTTGACTAAACCTAGCCATGAAGTACATTACTATTTCTCATTTTCCCTACATTTTCAAAAACAGATCTTGATTTGCAAATAATGATAAATGAATTCCATGCCACTAGTTTTTATTTTGTTGATAGCAGCCAACAGTTGATTCATTCAGATTCATGGGTGACCTTAAAAAAAAAAAGAAATAAATAGAAACATTGAGGAAGCAGGAGTATGGGGAAGAAACAAGTTTAACTGATACATGTTTGTATCTGTCTAGCTTAGAATAATCCTCCCACTTTCTTACCCTGCAATAGATGTTTCTAATATATTTGTCACCTCCATTAGACATACTGTTTTACATGACAATAACACAGGAAGCAGAAGGAATGTGCTATAATTTCTTGTGTTTGCAAAAAATTAGACTTACAGGCCAAAACCAAGAAAGAGCATTTGGAAATAAAGCAGTACATAGGCAGAACAACACATTCATCTATTGATCCAGCTACAAAATAAGTGATGTCTGTTTCTCAAGTTTTCCTTCGTTTACTTCTAGATGTAAGTTCACTATATTATCGTACATTGCCCACAGCATGGTAGAAAATTGGTAAGAACAGTTTAAAACAGCAATTCAAGAAGTTGTGATCGTTATAGCTGAGAAATTAAGATTATATTGTTAGAATGAAATTTGGCTACTTTTTTCTTCCTCTGCTAAGAAATCCATGAAATTAGATGACATAAATAAAAAGGAATCATTTCAAATTGGGAGTCTCAGCTACTGCAGCTTTACAGGAAGGAAACTTTGATAACACATTATATCTCAATAAAAACAGATGTCAGGAACTTTGTAAATTACAATGTGAACTTTGTAACATGTCACTCACATCAGTGGATAAATTTCTTGATTATATTGGTTAACAAATAATGTTCTGTCAGTGAATTTTAAGACCAGAATGTCTAATTTTACTGATGAGCATTTCTTTTCCATTATCCATTTCGTGAAACAGAGTAAAAAATTCTATGGGATTTATCTATTCTGTGTGTGTGAAAGTAATTCCTTTTTTTCGTGATCCTAAATTTATCTTTATTAAAATTAAAATTTAATGTCAGTGCCATCTAGGCAATTTTTATGTTACTCTGAATTGCATCTAGTTGTAAGTAGTTAGAATAATTTATTTTACACTACTTATCTGCCCATATTAGATCTTGAACTTCTTTTTGGCAGATAAAAGACATACCAACTCAACCACAGACAACTGTGACTACTGTTTTCACAAATAATGAGGGTGAAGATGGTAATCATGAGAGGCTGGGACTTTTTAGACCATAGAACAAGTGCCTGTTACTCAAATGATTAGCTCTGTGACCTTGAGCAAGTTAGTTGAATACTCCCAGTTTCAGACTCTTCAATCCAGAAAGAGGGTAGGATACCATTTCCTAGTTTAAGACGTGTTACAAAGATCAAATGGAGTAACATGTGAAAGCCCTCAAAAACAAGTATAAGTACACCTTTCAGAGGTGTTAGATTTCAGCAGCCATCTCTTCTTTTACTCTCACATAGTATCTGAGCAGTTTAGCCCCACAGGATGGGTTTATTTTATATGTAAGCTTAATGAATGCATGTACATATAAAAATCTTAACTCAGGGCCCTGAAATAATCAAGCTAGTCAACCTTACCTTGATATTAACCTTAATTAATATCAAAATGATACATTGATTTATGTAAGTTACAAAGTATTTATAGGATGTTTTCACAGTACTTTCCACTTCAAAGTAATATTGAGGAAGTACCCTAAGAAATTCAAGAGAAGCAAAAATAAGTTATATTGAAATTCTATAAAGTAGGACTATACAGCAGTATAATTCAATTATCCATGTGCAGAACGCTATAAAGATAAGCGGAAATAAATTGTGTATTATAAAAATTTGGCCTTTGTTCATATTTTATTTGAATTGTACTGAATACAAAATTATATATAATCCTTAGAACTCATACTTGAAAAATTGAATCTACCACACAATGTACCATGTGTATAGACATCAAATAATAGACTAATCAACTAAGGAGGGATAGAGGTTATAATTACAGCATCGTTTATAGCAATTTAGAAAGTTGTATGCTAAACACAACCACAGTCAATCCAACACCCATTTCTTGGCAGTGAATATTTTCAGAGATAAAAAAAATATTTTAATATTTCCTAATATTAGTTATTCTCCACGGAATGGTCCTGTTACCAGGAGGAGGGGAATAAAAGTTACCTCGATTCTTAGTCACCTGAAAAAAACAATGAATTTTTAAAAGGAGACAGAAAGCATGATATAAACAGAAGATTTTATTGGTGAAATAAAAAGGTAGTGAAATCTAGTACACCCACCTAGAATTGGGGGTGGGCCAATCCAAGAGAGGAAAAATGGCACCACTGCTTTGTTTTTTCTGTTCTTATATCCTGGCTTTCGGGGATCATTTTTGTGATCGATTGATAGATTGATTGATGACTTACATTCTTTGAGGGCTCAGGGTGATTGATTGACCCCTCACTTTCCTTGTGCTCAGGCACGCCCATCTCTTTTACAACATGTTCTTACCCATGATGCATACAGAGAAACCTACAGGAGGAGGCTCAGACTGCAATGCTAATTACATTATAATGAGCATTGGGTCAAGTTAAGCCGGGTCCTTTTCTCCGCTCTACAGCTGCAGCGTTTGATCCTAGCCGGCTTCTTTGCTGGCCTTCATCTAGAGAAAGTGAAAGTTTTTGGAGCCCCTTATCCTGAGTGCAGGCGTACTGTTATTTTCTGGGTTGCTCCCTCCCCCCTCCTCTCCCCTTGCCTTGTGCTCATTTCTATCTAACTGCCTAACACTGCTGTGTATTTCCATTGAGAGAATGTTAATGGGAAGTGAACATTTTTCTGTTTAAAAGATGTGTAGAGGATTAAATAAAAAAATTTTTTTTTGTGAAATACTGTGTAAGTACACTTTTTTTTAACAAGGTGATCCTGTTCTTGCTTTCTTTTTTATTTTTTATTGAAGTATAATCAGTTTACAGTGTTGTGTCAATTTCTAGTGTACAGCATATTTCAGTCATGCGTATACATACATATATTCGTTTTCATATTCTTTTTCATTATACATTACTAAAGGATATTGAATGTAGTCCCGTGTGCTATATAGTAGAAACTTGTTTATCTATTTTATCTATAGTAGTTAGTATCTGCAAATCTCGAATTCATCTTGCTTTCTGACTCTAAAACTTAGACTTTTTCTACTAACATATCTTTCAGTTGTTTAGAGTATAACACAACTAAAGTCACAACAGGAAGTCTCTTTTTTCCCATATTAGTGTGATGATTTAGGTGACATATAATTAGTGGCCTGTTAACTACTGAAAGGGAGATCAATTTTAAAAGCAGAGGAAGTTGAAATAACCTTTGTGATATATTTATAGTTATGATATGTTAATTATAATGGAGTAATCAGAATATAAATGAAGTCCATTTCGTGATGTTATTAAGAAAAAAAAGTCTTTAGAAAATTATAATAGGAAAAGGAATTCAGATGCAAAAATCCATTATTTTACTTCTATAATTTATTTCTGAAATGATATGTCAGATTTAGTTTTTGTCTAAAGGAAACAAGCTTTCAAAGACAATGCCGTTGTTTTCTACCAAAGGATAGACCACATATAGCAGAAGTAACTGTGCACATTAATTCTTTTTAATATTCTCAGCTTTCTTCCTCTCAGCCCCTTCTATCCTCAATTTTAATAAAATGTAGAAGTAATTATAGAGGAAAATTTTAGAATTAGTAGTTTACACTTGACATTCAGTCTTTGTTCACAATTTAGCTAGGAAGGATAATGGCAGAGAGACTCCCGATTTCTCAGTAATACTAGAGCTGTTCTCAGGATTTTACCTATGGGTAAGTGTCTAACATTTTAAGAGGCAGTGATGAATATCCTAGCTACTTGTAAAGCCAATGAATGCATTGACTTCAGCCTCCTGTGATTCAAAGCTCACTCTAAAGCCTATGTAATTACAAATCCTGTTTTCAGCAGTGTCTAAGAACACCCACTTAGGCAGGATGGGGAAAATTAGAAAGTTAAAAGGATCTCACAAAATTTAAAGCAGAATTTCCTCAGCAAAATCACCATTTTATAGCTGATTACATTTCTTTTGTGATGGATGAAGCTTCTTAATTAAATTAATTATTTACATACTACATACATAAAAGCCTATCATAATTATGAAGAATCACATGTCACAAGTGTATTCTTATCATTTAAAAAAATCCCAAACTGGTCATTTTTATAGTTGACTCTCCTAAATGGTCTCACATTTCTAGAAGTGTGGCCACAAAGTTTAAACCTTTTTTTTTTTAAAGTAAATTTTCGATCACCAAAAAATGCTTCAGAAGAGAGAGGTTAAATTTTCATACTGAATAGTAAATTGTTACTAGTACCTGGTAGAATAAATTATGATTATGATAATGACTTACAGTAAGTATAATAATTCTGAACAACCGTGTATTAAATATAACTTTAATATAAAATAGTTTCTTTAAAAATAGTTACCTTTCTTTGATGATAGTTTAGAGGTTAGACTCTAGGAAGTACAACATGGGCTGTCCACCAAGTATTATTTTAAATGATAAATGACTTTTACTTTTATTTTATTTTGTAACTGGGTGAGCTAGGTGCACAGCTCGTATGAAAGTATATATTTAACATTATCTGGTATATAGGTCTTACAGAAGTCCTGCTCAGATTTTTTTATAAAGGACCTATCAGTTATTTCTGAAGAATCCCACAGAAATGAAATACACCACCGAGGCTGACAACTGTACTTTCCTCTAATAGAAGAAGAATAGTATTTATCAACATATTCATCAATTAAAATTGTGGCTTATTGCCTTTGCCTTAAAAGTGTCTGTTTGAAGAAAATAATAATGCATGGCATTCTTGAAGACATTTTTATCACTTTGTTCGAAGAACTAATCACACTATATAATGAATGAAAATGTCAGGAAGTAGTAATAAATTCTCATATTTGATTAACTTGTGAAAAAGATACAGATATAACAAGAGTATTTTTGTTGTTGCTAATATAAAATAGCAGTCATTCAATTCCGGTTAAAGGTAAGAAAAGTGCTTTTCCTTACATTTAAAATGTTAGAGACCAAAATTCTTGTGAGTAAGGATTGTTTTTGTCTCCTATATCCTTTGGCCAATCCTGGGCACATAGAGGAAACATTAAATTCATCTGCCTCATATATATATTGAAAGATGATTATCAAAAGCTTTATTTTGAAGGGTCTTTAGTTAAGGCACTGAAGTTTCCTTACTGCACTGTGAATCAAAATAGCTCTGCTTGAGACATAAATAGTAGGAAGAAAACTTGTTAATAAGTACTAAAGGATTTTTTTCCCCTCATAAACACAGATCAGAGTTCAAAGACAAAAATATTAGAGAAGTAAAAGACATTGCTTTTTGAATTTTATTAAATAAGTCGATTTTATTGATAATGGCAGTCCTAGAAAGTGTCTTTGGCTTGATATTGTACTGAAAGAATTCAAACTCTGGGTAAAGCATTGTCTTTTCAAGGTCTTTTCTTTTCAACACAGGTTATGTATACCACCTTGTGTGTATGTCCCTGTGTGTGAGATGAGAGAGAGAGAGGGAATAATTTTTCATTGGACCGGTTTACACTCTTGGAGTAATCTTTGTGGAAATTAGGTGGTTTGATTAGTATAGGCAGGCATTCCTCTCTGACCTTTAATTTGTCCTAATAATAAAAGTCATTTAGGATATTGGAGTGAGCAAGTAGGATAATATTGTGCAATTTTTAATCAAAAACATATTTTGGATATTTTCAAAGAGTACATTGTGTCTTTGTGCAGAAACTGTTATTCATGAGAGGAAGTAAAATATGTTTTAAGGGAGAAATGATTAAAACATTATTATCTTGAATTATAATGTGGAATATTTGATGATCTTTGCCATAATAACGGAAACCAAATTGTATAATATACTTTTATGAAAAAACTAAATTTCAGTTTCAATGCAATATCTACCATAAAACCTGAGATTAAGTTCCTTCTTTATAAAGAAATAGTAATGATAAAAAAAGTAAGAATATTAATATCAAGGAAACAATGACAGCTGACAACTAACATTCAATTAAACCTAGCTTTACTCTTGTAAATAGATACACTTTTTTTCTATTTAATTGCAGATAAATATAATAATAATAATAATGGCAATAATAATAAATCTGTCCCCACACCAACTTTTCTTTTTACTTTAAATCTATAATTAATTTTTAAAAGTGAATTCTAATTCACATATTCTTAGTTTATATCATAGAAACTGAAGAAAAAATGTTTTCAATAAGACATGTATTCTTACAACATTTGCTTTTTTTCAAATTTTCTCTAAATGTTATTTTTAATATAAAAATGGTGTCAATTTTTATGTTTTAAAACCTACTTTTTTCAATAATGATGTCTTTCTTTGCTTTTATGATTAGGTTTCCCAACTCAGAATTTGTTACTTACATTTTTTTCCTGTTTAGTTTCTGGATTTTTATTTTCAAGTCTGTCTTTCATTTGTAATCTATTTTGATTTATAGTATGAGGTAGGGATATATTCTAGTTTTTGCTGAAAGAATTTACTATTGTATTCCATGGGTCAGAAACATTACGTTATTTACTTCTGCATTTTCAACACTGTGAATAATGACTGGCATATTACAGATGCTCAGAAATGTTTGCTGAATAAATGTTTAATGATTGGAGAAAAAAGAGAAGACATTTATGTAGAAGACATGTCATTATAAACTTTTACACAATAACCAGAGATTTTCAATATAATTTGCACCATAACTTCATGCAGGCCTAAGTCTCATCCTATTTTTGATTTACTGTTGCCATTTTCAAACCTAAGTGTTTCATTTCTAACATTATCGCTTTTAATTTCATTTGTGACACTTTAATCTTTGTTGGCCAGTTCCCTCTTTTCATAGTCATTTTTGTAGAATGTTACATGAGTTCATTATTGGGAGATAGGAGACAACACAACTACACACTTATTATCTGTATAAGGAGCTAAATAACAAGGGTGCAGTGAACAAATACTAACAGAATTTGAAAGAAGTGATGTGATTAGTGATCATGACGTCTGTGTTATTTACATAGTGATTTGTGGACTGAATTGCTTACTTTATGCAGTACCTTACAGTTAATATACAATTGTAACTGAAATTTGAATTATATTATTGTGGGCATTTATTTATCCAAAAAAAATTAGTAAGTGAAATCTGTCTATATTGGTAGCAGGCAGTGTGAGGATTGCTGTCTTATGATGTCATAATATGGGAAATTATGTTCAGGAATAGGAAGTATGTTAATTCAACAGAGACAATAGACTGAAACATATACACATAAATGAAAATTAAGTTTAAAAATAAAGTGATATTTTAAATCAGTGGGGAAAGTGTAGCCTAGCTATAAAACTAGTATTGGGAGAACTGGTTATTTATACGGAAAACAAAGAAATGGATAGTAAGGGATAATCAATACATTACACCCAACTGGAAAATAATTTACATCAGAATTGATGAATAAAAGCCAGAAAAAGAATATAGGATTTTTTAGAAGAGAAAGTAGACAAATATTTATGATCTTATCAAGAATAATATTTTAATAATTTTTAGAAAGCCTCAAAACCAGATCATGAAAGAAAGACAGATTTGACTATGTAAAAATGAAACATGTTTTTATTTGAAAGACAACTGACAGACTGGAAATACTCATTTCAAGAAAAAAATGCCACTAATAATATGACACTTGCCTTAAAAAACAGAAAGAAAAAGCTGGTGAGCCAATTAAAATGGGCAAGAGACATAAATAAGAAATTTAGGGAAAAAGAAATACAGATGGCTAATTAATCTTTGAATAGATTTTCAATCTCATGGGTAAATTAGAAAATACAAATTACAACAACAGTAAGATATTCTTTGCCATCAGATTAGCAACAAATAGAAGATAAATAATAGTTGATTTTAAGGAGAATGCACCCAGACTGGCATTCTTAAGCTTTGCTCATCAGAGTATGAGTTAATAAAGCCTTTTGGAGTAAAACTATTAAAATCTTCAGCATGCACACGTTTTACCTAGAAATTCACCTTTAGGACTCTTTCTACAAAGTTAACTGCAGATGTGCCCTGGTATGAAAGTATGTGATTGACTATAAATATTAAAATTAGCATTTCATTCCCAAATTTTTCTTTTATACTTACTTTTTTTCAAGCTGGGTCCATCATTATCCTGGACTTTTTGTGGAATGTATTTACTTTGTCAACATCTTTAAGTAAAACTTTAAAATATATTATATATTAAACATATGTATTAAATATATTTGAGTATATTATATATGCAAAGCTTTTAAATATATCATTATATTTAAATATATTATATAATATATAATGCATACTGCTTTTAAAATCCCCACACCAAATTTTATTAAATATATTGCATTCAACTATCTCTGTCTTTTTGAGCTACATTTCAAATACACAAATAAACAGCAGAAGAAAAATAATGGTATCTAATTTATATTAATACTATATTTTAGAGGAAAACAAATGTTTATCCCAGTAGGTTTTTAGAAAATAATGTTTTTGCTTATAAATACTTATTCTAGAAATTGAAGTGAAGACATCTTCGAATGTAAAAGTAAAAAACAATCATCTCAGGGAGGCAGTCAAAGATGATGGCATAGGAAGATCCTAAAGTTGCCTCCTCCCACAAACACACGAAATCTATAGCTATTATATGTGGAATAGTTGCTCACATTAGCTTATTGCTACTTTCAAAAGTGCCAGTTCAAAAGTACCAAAAGTACCAACCAAAAAGGAGCCTATACACTTATCCGAAGCCTAGTTTTTGCACCTATCACCCAGGTGACAATTCCAGATCTCGTGGTCTGGAGGTCAGTGGGGTTATAATCTAATACATGCCATTGGGGAATAGGAGAAAAAATCTAGGTCTCAACTTTAAGATGCAATAATTAAGAACTATGAATGTGATCTTATTAAATAACAAATTAAGTTAAATTTTAAAAGCTGCACCAAGAACCAAAATCTCTACTGTAGAACTGTTAGAAGTGTTATCAAGTAAACCTCTTGCAACAGTTTGTCATGTACAGTTCTATTTGTCAGGAAGATTTGTGCTATAGAATCAATACATTGGGACGATCACCTTACACAAAAAGATCGTATGGTGTTTCTGTGTTATTTAAACTCTCAGTGAATTATAAGCATATTGATGATTGAAACTGTGAAAACTGAATATTCCTTTACAAAATTTGGTTTTGTTTCTCCAGTTTTACTTGGATATTTACAGAGGTGACATTAGTGGATTTATGAAGTCTGTTGTGCAGGGTTACTTTGTATCTGCTCACTGAAATGGAAGAGTTGTGTGACTTCTGAGGCCTCAGTTTTCTCACATATAGCATGGAAATAATAATAATTTTGTGAAGACTAGACTGGATAACAGTTTGAGATTCTCTTTTCCTTTAGTGGTATATTGAGTTAAGTTTTAACAAATGCGTATTTACTGGAGATTTAGTTTCCAAATTAAATGCATTGTTTATGTGTATGTGTTTGTGTGTGTGTATATATATATATACACATGAATTTTTTGATAGATTCACATTATTATCGATTATACATTTTATCAAGTTCCAAAGAAACAGATTTTAGATTTGATACAGTATTTATAGTATAATAATTAAAAAAACTCAAGAGAAGCAGTATCTGAAAGTTAATTTTTAAAGTGGAGATTTGATTAGTTTTCCAAATTCTGTGGCATAAGGCACAATAATAAATTTAACTAGCAAAGTTATCACATTAATAAGTAAAGGAAAACGGGGAAACACCGGTTTTATCTCAGTAATTTTTGTTTTTGTTGCTAGTAGTGAATATCTTTAATAGTTTAATGAAATCTGGTCTGTGAAGTAATTGGATCAAGAAATAAATTGCATTAATTGTTAGAAAGTCTTTTGTTTTAAACTTACTTTATTTAGTAGATTTATTACTCTCCCATTGCATGTTAGTTCCTGTCTTAGACTGAGGGAGCACAGGTGAACAAAACCAGAATTGTTTAACCTTCATGAGATTTAAAATTCATTGAGAAGATGCACACAATTAGCTATAGTATTAAAATTATGATACAGGAACATCTCTTGATTTTTCTGATGTTGAGATTAACATAATCCCTGTCAGTCTTTCATAAGACGTTGAAGTAATTTAACTAGTTCAAAAAATAAAAGTTATGTAAGCCAGTCATTTTACTTTCTTAGGTCAATTTTGAAAAATTGATAATTTGGGAAATATCTGACTCAATTTAGATTATTGCTTATATCCTTATGACAGCATGTGGGAAAACATTAACTTTAAGCACATGCAGTGCTTTCCTTTTCCTTTTCCTTTTTGACGCATATGCAATGACCATAAATATTGCGCAGAAGGCATCAGCTGTGTCTGAGGTAGAAGTACCTCCTTTCATCACCTAGACGAGTTTGTGGATTGTATTCTACATGCCATGATTGTACCAGTCTCCAGTTTTGAGACTAAGCCCCATCTAGGCACATCACTAGGGGTATCTAGTAGGGCAAATATTTCTCTTTTTGCTGTACTGAACTGCTAATCATCATTTATAGCAACTAATTCTTCAAGACCCAAAGAGGAGTAAATTCAGTCAGTCTTGCATGCCGAAAGTGTGGACTTGCCATCTAGTGATGACAGAAGGTAATTGTAGATTTCAAAAAAAAAAAATGATCTACAGATACTTATACAGCAGTGATACTCTGAAGCACTGGCAAAGATACAAAGATGAGTAAGATACCGAATTTGATCTCAGGAGCTGAAAATATAGTGAAGGAAACGACACATAAACAGCTAATTTTAAGGCAAAACAAATTTCAAAAAGACAAAGAGTTTTGTATCATGTGCTGAGAGAGCACAGGATGAAGAATGAGCTCTGACAGGTAGATCATGGAAGGATTGATTGTAAGAGATGGAGTTCGAATTCTTTTCCTGCATGACTAGTAGGGTTTTAATGATCAGGAGACTAGAGGGCAGTTTTCCTGTTTTACCACATTTATACATTGGAAAGAAAGAATTGTGAATTTAGGAGAAATCAATGGCTGACACACTTTATATAGGGAAGGTGGACAAGGGAGAAGCTCCTCTAGGGAAGAAACCCTACCATATTTCTCTTATTTCATTGTGGTGTAGATCAGTTTACTGATTGACATCTACCATGAATTCACTGAATATCTGTTTCAATGTTAATCAATTATTGAATAGATAGTTAAGGGGTATCATTATAGAAAAGCCTTAGGAATTGTACATAGGAATACTTAAAACCTATTTCTTAATCTGTAAGCCATGGGGCACATCTTTGAATATATTTTTTAGGTTATGTGATAGACACTACTAATTGCATGCCTAGTAATTAAATTACTATTTCCTCCTTTATAATAAAGCCTCAATTTTTTTCCTAGTCCAGTACATTTAAGGAATGACATTTCTTCACCTTCTTACTATCCATGAGTAGTCAAATGACAGTTCTGGCCAACCAGATAAAAGCAGAAATCACTGGATGGTGTTTACAAGAAGCCCTGTAAAGGGGGCTGATAGGTATGGCTTGTTCCATTTACCCTTCCCAAGGTGGCTGGTACTCCAGCATCCCAATTGTGAAAGTGGAGAGTCATGTCACTCCTTACGAATGATAGAGCAGGACACTCAAATGAGAACAATTTCCTCATAATGTATGGAATTGTCATAACAGCCCTGGACTGATGCATTCCAAAATTCTTATTTATGTGAGAAAAATAAAACTGTAAGTTGATTAATTTGTTTTTCCCAGGTTTATATTTGGAATCAAACAAATTAGAAATTATATAGACACTGAGTAAAATGACCTAATTTAAAAAGTTAGCATCATTGTAGGTGACAAAGAATGGATTGAAATTTGGAGGTATTTGAAAGAAGAGACTAGTTACTATAATATTATTAGGATTAATCACACTTTTGCCACTGTTGAAGCTAACATTTCCCCTATTGCTCTCTAACAAGTAGTCCATGTCATATGCCACTGTCTGGTATGCCTTTGCCTAGGCTCTGTTCAGAATTTATTCCCTTTTTCTGTGCTGCTTTTGCTCATATTACTGTTACTTCTCTAACCCCAAACTCCCTTTTTTGGTGAACAGATTCTCATTTTGTTTCCCCTAGAAAACAAATGTATCCTGCCTTGGAGGTGTGCTATGGTTTGTCTAAACCACTAATAGCTATCTTGTTCTGTTTGGAATGATATATGGTTTCCTTGATTTGCATGCAGCTGGGAAATCCTGTTAGTACCTGTTCTAGCCAATAAAAACTTGAGGGAGAGAGGAATCTGGAGGGTTCCTAGAGATGTTTTCTTTCATTGAGAAGAGCAGAGAGCCTTTGTAGAAAATTAACTTTGTCCTTTCACCCTCTTGCTCCTGCCTTTAAATACACGCCTGGTGCTTGAAGCTGTAACAGTCATCTTGGGACCATGAGGCAGTAAACTTAAGCATGAAATGTCAGCAAGCTGCTGATGAGAAAATTCCAGGTCATTCATGGTGAATCAAAGCCTGAAACCATCCATTTCTAGATTTCATGTCTTGTGTTAAAATATACCTCCCTTTCGCTAAAATTACCAATACAGAAAGCAAACGTTTAGTGTGCAATACTTGTTTTCAATGATGCATTATCTAATATTTACAAACGCTATGACACATACAAAGAAACAGGTTAAAAACATCAAACTACATGTCTGAAGTTGCACGGTTCAGTGGCAGGTGGTACTTGACTTAGGCTGACATTAGTTTCTTCTATTTCCCTGGGGACTCCTATGTACATAGTATCCAACCCCTCTCATGAAATAAATGGTTTGCCTTTTTCTTTTACCTTGAGAGTTTAGAATTAAGTGATCAATGAATCCCATCGATAGAGACAGGGAATTCATTTAATCATAATTCTACAAGAAACACCAAAGGTATCAATTTAAATAGCTAAGTTTTACCCTTTATTGTTAGAAACAGTGAGGTTGGTCAGGTGGTAGATTCCTTTTAAGTGTTCCTAATTTGATACGTGCTCTTCTGCTTTTAGCTTCACTCTTCACACCAAAAGTTTTCTGAAGAGGTGATGTAAATAGGAGAGTGAAAGTAGGATTTGTTGTTTTAGACACATCATTTTATTCACCTCACAGATTATTCAACAGTCTGTATCTCAGTATCTTAGGTAATTTGCAAAGATAACAAGTTCCTAAACAACGATCAGAAATATTCTTATTGAATGTTCTCTGATTATTGATGAGCTTCCATTGTTTTAATTTTCCTATAATACGACTTTACAAAAACAAAAATTATTTAGGTTGTTTTCTGAAATGCATGTCATTTGATCTATTTATAACAACATAAAACAAAAAGATTTCTGAAGTCATACTTAACAAACCTACTGTTTTTGATTTGAGTCTTCATAAGGAGATAGGCTTTTGTCATTCACTGGAATAAGTCTTTGTGTATGGCAGTTTGCCAGTTATTTTAATACTTAATCTTTAATAATTTTCAAGTCATCTATTTCTCAAAATTTAATAAAATGCGTTATCAGTATCTTTAGAATCTTAATTTTAACAAGATTCCTTAGCAATATTATTGTTTATTCATATATTCCCTAAAATATGTATTAATATAGAATTTCTTTATATATTTCTCATTTGGTTAAACAAACTGAAACTTATTTTCTTAATAATGTTATGAAGATTTTCATAATTTTTAGAAAAAACTGAAGTTTCAGATTTTAATAATCTATATAGGAATTACTAGATATTGATATACATTAGAAAGTGGTATAGTTAATTTATTTTTAGATTTGAGTACAACATTTAATCTCCACGTGCTTTTAGTTCCCTACAGAGGTTTTCCAGTGTACCATTACTTTTCGTGTGTGCAAGTAATTCATTGTTAGTACTTCTCTTGGTTGGTGGTTAAAACAGTGCAAATATATGAAACTAGTTATAGATTGGGTCTTAGTTTCTTGCAAGTTTATTGTATTCTTATGTAATTCATTAACCTGACTTGAAAAAGTTCAATTTCCTTCTCAGATTAATATGAGCAATATAAAATTATATTTCAAAAAAGAGTTGTGATGAAAAACAATTAGTTCAAAGGTATTTGTGAACTCAAGGAGAACAATGTTTAAAAATTATATATAGCTGAGTCAAATGAGTACAAATAGTAAATTAAGGATTAAGAATAAACTGTAATATTTGTGAACAGTTAATTAGAACTTTGTCATTAGAACTTCTCCGCTCATTACATGTAATTCTGGTCTGCAGGGTAACATTTACTTGTAGTATACTTAAATTAATTGGAAAATTAATTTGAGAAACAAAAACACTGGTGAAATTATTAAGATATACAAAATGCCTATAAACTGCAAGTAAATGTTTTACCTGATCATTTAATAAATGAAAATATAAGATAATAAATACAAAATAAATACTCAGTTATTTCAAACTGATTTCTTAATTAAGCAGCACAAGTTGCATATGACTGACATTGTATTTGTGTGTGGGTTTGTGCATATATATCAGAAGTGCGTGTGATGTTTGCCTGGCATACATGTTGTATATGTATATTTATTAATATATAAATTTACATAAAATAAGAAAGAGCCCTCTCTTTCTACATAGTTGTATGTGTCGGGAATGTGTGTGCACTTGCATTCACATATGTGTCTTTGTGTATATATTTAGAGAAAGCATTAAGTTTTTCTTCCTTGAAAAAGTCATATAGGTAACAAGGCCTTTTCTAGTTAATTTGTAAAAAATATTTCTTTTTTTTTATAAGTTGGAGAGTAACACATAACTCTCCAACATAAAAATTCTTAAAATGATTTTGTTTATGTCAGTGGTTGAATGAATATGTGTTTGGTACTAGAATGAAATTTATTGCAGCATGCAAATTAGCATTTGTCTACCAATCAGTAGTTAATGGGGTTGTAAATCTGGTGTTGTTGTGATTGTTTCACATCTTGTTAAGTCACTAATAAGGATTCATAAAACAAAGTTGAACGTTAAGCTTTTTGTTGATAGAGGCTATTATTCTGAAAACAATAAATGACTCATTCATTAAATTCTCTGAATAAGCAGTATTTCAGAGACAAATTAGTAGATTATAATTATTAGGTAGAACCAAGTAATCTTATTAGTCAAAGAAATCAAGTTCAGTTCTTCATGCATTTGGGTAGCATACTAATTATCATGGTTTCACTTGGTTATTAATTAGTCGGTTTTACTTTAGAAGTCTGCGTATGTACTGTTGTATTTCCCAGAGGCAAGAGGAAAGGGAGGACACTCTTTTAAAATGAACAATTCTTTTGGTACCAGTCAGAATACTTTTTGAGTAAAAACGAGCTCAAAGTAGAAATAAATTCTCTCACATAACAGGAAGTCTAGAGAAGAGAGACCTCATAGTTGCATCATTTGATGGCTCAGTGATGTTACAGAACCCAGGGCCTTTGCATTTTTCTTTTTAAGTCATTGTTTCCCATCATCACTGTTGGCTTCCTTCTCAGCTCAATATAAGAGATCACATCTAGAAAGGATACCTCTGGAAAGTTGCCTCAGTGGGGCAACTTTCCAGGAGCTTCCTAATACCAATATTCACATCACATTGGCCAGATTTGGGTGTGTATCTCTCTCTGAATGTATCATTGGAAATGGAAACAGGAGTTCTAACACTGGCTTAGATCCATCATTGGGGGGATTGTGGTTGATGAGTCACCATCAATATTCAGCCTAATCCATCCTTAAACTTTTTGTGATACGAATAATATATATTGAAAGTTTATCTATGGACAGTCAATCCATTCACTTTGATATTTTAAAATTTTATTTCTTGAATCAGTACAAAATAATGATTGCCTGAATCATAATTTTGTGGTCTCCTATATAAGCATAGTGTAAAGATGGGAGTTTTTAAAGATTCCAAACCTAGAAACGGAATTCATGTACCAAGCCAAAACCATGCACAGTGTACACTAGGGGGAGTTGTAGATGAACTGAATAATGTAGTAGTACATAAGAGGCATTTCTAGACTTTCTTTGATTTTATATCATGCACTGATTTTTAAAAATGATCAGTTTACACTGTCATGGCGCAGTGGAAAGTGGCCTAATCTTGAAAAATTAACTTAATAAAATTTTTATGTTTTGTCATGTTTACAGTGGTCACAATTTAGTTTTCTCTTTTGGTATTTGCCCATTGTATAATGGTTGGGGTGATCTGGGTGCCCCTCGATCTATTTGAAGAATACATTTCATTGAGTTACATCTTGGTTTAATTCCACAAGTATTCATTAAAAATTATCCAAGAAACAATTTAAAAACTCATTTTTAAGTGTTGCATAGTATTATTGAAAGCACATCCACCATATTTTTGTGAAACTCAAGTGAAAACTTTCCTTTAGAATTAATTGCTTGAAAGCTTTCATACCTCTGAAGCAACAGTATGAAGCATGTGACAGGTATGTGGATCTTTTTGTTTTTGGTTGTCAGAATATTCACAGCCAAATTTAAGGAGAAATCTTAATCATTAGAAAGAAAATTAAAGGTTGTGAAATATATACTGTTTTTTTCATCTCAGTCTAGCTTTCTACTGATTTATATTCTCTGTGGTTCACTTACTTCTAAAATATTTTATTAGATTTGATAAAATTTCTACAGATGGACTCTCAGTTTAGTATTATAAGGCAGGCGATAGCAGATAGGTAAGCAGATATATCTTGCATTATGTAGATGGCTTGATCATTCCTAGGGTGTTTTGTAAAAAAGTGAGAGTTACACAAACATTTGCCGTTTAGTTATCAGTGGCTAATTTGGCCAACATTTATGTGACCTAGCCTGAGACTGTTTCTATTTTAATTATAAATACAGCTACAGAATTTACCATTTTATTAAAATTAAACTTTAGTTGCTATGATACTTGAGAGTTAATTACTTCTGTAATTGAGAACACAAAACTCATATGAGGTAAAAACAAAATAAGAGTTTCTATTGCTCTCTTTATAACAATTCACCATCTAATAGTTATGTACAGAGTTTTGTGAGTGACACTGGGGTGTGAAAGAACTTATAGGTTTAGTCACCTTAAAATTAACAAAGGGAAATAAATGCCTTTATAAATATCTAGATCCAGTGGAGCATCACTATAATTCTTGCCTAAAGTTAACATAATTGATCATAATCTATTTTCAAATAATTATGAGGTGAAGCTTAAATATTAACAACTATAATAAGATCCATAACATACATTTTAAAAAACAGCTCTGATCAAAAAGCTTATTTTTATTAATTTATTGTTCTCAAGTATGTATTTGTTATAGAACTAAATCTATAAGTCATGGGTGGAGATTATGACTAAATCATAATCACTTTTGATAAGAAAATGAAAGAGAAATGATATATGGCTTCAATAAAATATCACAGACAACAAAGAATGGTATGAGTAATCCAACAAGCATAAAGGCAAACTTGAATAAGATATATTAAAATAGTTCAACTATTATAACTTCAGAAAAAAGCAGGCAATTAATTGAAGATGAAGAAAAAGAAAAGCCTTTAGTAAGGTATCTGAAGGAGTTCTGGACCCTGTGTGGAATCTTGGTGGCACTGCATTCTTGAGAACACAGCACTGAATTCTAAGCTGACCTGACTTCAGTTTGAGCATTTGCATTTATAAGCTTTGGACCGCAGCAGAGGTGGCTGAAGCTCCCCGAGCCTCATATCCCTACCTACAGCATGATGTTAGTTTTCGTGCCTCCTTGTGCAGCTGATGTAAAGATCAAATATTAAAGAGCATTTTGAACCATAAATTCATACCCCAGAGTTTCGTTCCTTAGAGACTGATGATTAAGGAATAGAGTAGGAATCTCAGGTTCCACAAGCAACACAAAGAAAACATGACTGTTCTTATCAGAACAAAGAATATTTGTAATTTTTCCTTGTTTTAGAAAAAGTTTTCTGTTTTGGGAAAAATTGTATGTGAAAATATTTATGGCTAGCCTCAGGAGTGATCTCTGAATATGCATATGCTAGTACTTGTAAAATAACTTGAGCTCATGGGATGTCTGCACCATTTAATATTTGGGGCTTAAAGAGGCAGAGAAAAGCTCTAAATAAGTAGGTAGATGTAAAATAAAATAAATAGTATTTTGTATTTATTATTTATATATTTTTAAATACGCACATGCATGCACAGGTGTAAAATCTTTTTTTGAGATAGCTCATTTAGAAGTGTAAGGAAGAAACTAAGAGGAACAAAAACAAATAGTACGTTGATACAAGCTATGTATCATTAATAAGGAAAATAAAGACCTTTACAAGTATTTGATCTAGTGAGGGAAGGAAGAAAAAGAGTTTCAATACTACTGTCTCTGGCATTGCCCTGAGGGCATTGGTGGCCCAAGACAAGACAGTAATAAAGAGTGAGAAGAAAGAGAGAGAAACATACTGATTTTGCATACAGTTGAGTAAATTCAATGTTTTATATATAGGTTGAAGTTTTTTTCATTTTTAGCAGTGTAGAATAATATCTCTATATATTTGGATTATTTTATACAGAATCCTTACCTCAAAGATAATATACAAATCTGGGATAATGTAATGTGCAAAGACAAGAATATAATTTGTTCAGGTATGCAAATAAGTGAATAAACATCATGTAAATATTTAGATTAAATAGTTGAATAACTTTCAAGGAAGATAAGTTGCATAACATAATGAAATTAATAGTAAGGGGAGTTTTTGTATTTGGAATAAGAAATAAATTATTTCTGATTTTTCAAATAATCACTGATACTTACATAGCACTTATTATATTTCAGTGTTCTAAGTGTTTTAGAATATTAACTCAGTTAATTTTCTTAACGATCATCTGAAGTAGATTCTAATATCATTTCTATTTTGCACATGAAGAAAATAAGGCTCAGAGAGCTTAAGTGTATTTCCTAAGATCACATGGAGAGTAAATACAAGGGGCACAGTTATGTGTACTCAGGCAGGTTGGTTCTAGAGTTTTATTCTCAAACACCAGGAAGATATATTTCTTTCCTAAATTACAGAAGTTTAATACATAAGAAGTACAAGGGCTGATGGACTAACGATGAAATTATGATTGTGGTAGGAGTGAGGATCTCCTTGCTTTGTTGTGTCTTGGGAAAACATTCTAAAAGTAGATTTAGATAATTGAAAATAAGACTTGGTTTTTGGGAGCAATTGTAAAATCAGTAATTAGAGATTATCATTTCAGGGAAAACATAAGGTATTGCAGCATTGTTAAAAAGGAAAAATCAGATGAGGGGCTTGAGAGATGATCAATGTCTGTTCAATGTCCAAAACCTAAAGATGAATGGGAACATGTAGAAGAAATTCTGACTAAGGAAAAATAGTTAAACCCAATCATAAACATAATGTAATATGGAGGAAAAATATGCTAAATAACAGGCAGTAATAAATAAAAAAAGTAATTAAGCATGGGTACAGGAAGTCTTGCTTTCAAATTTTCCCATTTACTATGTATTTCTCTTCACATAAACACGGTCTTTTGGTTGTGTCTCAGTTTGAGAGATGTAGTCAAAAACAGCAGGAGGCTACTGTGATAGGTTGGTCTACTGGTTTTGTAATCCACAAAGTGTGGGACTTTGGGTAAATCACTTTATCTTTCACTTTTACCTCACAAAGCCTCGGCTTTTTGATGTCTAAATACATGAACTGTATTAGATAATCTATAAGATGCCTTCTAGTTCTGAGTTTTATTATAGTGTCTTTGAATTAACAGATTCCCAGTTGGACAGGCATACTCTAGTTCATTATAGTTTTAATTATGTACTAAAAAGAATACAATGAATATATTTATTGAGAAAGGGGAGATAGAGAGGGAAAATAATGCTTTAAAAAGTATATAATCCTAGGTTGCAAAATAGAAAATAAACATTTTGTTTTCTGTTACAAGTGATTTATAAGCCATTAAGTAAGGCTGAGGAGATGCACATTGAATTTTATTTTATTCCTTAATTCAAAGGAGGCTACAGGCTCCTGGAATCTGCCACATAAGCACTTTGCGGGCACACATATATGCTTGAACATCTTTTAAAATCTTGGTTTTTTTGGTGCTAAATAGTGATCATGAAGTCATGGTGTTACCACCAGCAAAATAAATGTCATGTCAATTTACAACCTTTAGAAACACATTTCTAAATTAAATGGAAAAATATGCTAATGCAATATTAAGACTGCAACTTTAAAAATAGAAAAGTCAAGACCTACAAGAAGTTATGGTTTTCATTATCATCATTAATATGACTACATCGCATACACAGTATTTATTAGTTTTTTTCCATCTAACTTGCAATGCAAGATACTGCATATATCCAACTTAATTTAGCTTCATTAGAAGAATTTTAGCTTATGTTCCATGCATTTTGCACTTTATATTTGCATCCTTAACTTTACTTAGAATTTTATTTTATAGATACAGTGTGCCACCAATGGTTAATATACTACTAAAAAATAATCAACACAGATATTCTAGATCATATGTAACATTTACATAGAGAGTGGGGTCAAAATTTGTATGTAAACAAAGCTAAGTCTTTCTCTACTAAAAAAGTTTTAGTTATCTCATTTAGCTTCATAGATTGCCTATACTTCTTTCTTAAATCTTTCCTGTCTTTAGCAGTCTCTCATCTGATCAGTTAGTTCGTCTTCCTTCACTGGTTAGTCAGCCAATTCCCCATTGTCATGTGACCCATATTCCAGTTTTGTATTACTCACCTTTCCCCATCAGAACTAACCAGCTCTATGTCCCTAGTCCTTTCAATTTATTAGGTGATGAATTCCTCACTCTCTTGAACTAGAAATAGGTTATAAATTCATCTGAGATGCTGAAAAAAAGGTTGTCTAGACTCTGCTCAAATCTATTGAATCAGAACTTTTGGAGATAGTTTTCAGGAATTCACATTTTTAAAAAAAAGCAATTTCATGTGATTCCAGTGAGTTTCTTTTGTTAGAAAAAAACATTATTGCTTGATGTTTCCAAGTTAAAGTTCTGTTATTATTATTATTGTCATTAACATTGAAGCATTAATGATAGATAGTGACAATATATTTGCCCCCTGAATTTCAATTGCATTGGTAGTTTTAGAATACTTTCAGGATTTTAATCTCAGAGAAGGAATGATAAGAGAATTTCATACAGAATCATTGGAAAGTAACCTCAGAATTACTTCAGAGGCTAGGTAATGTTAATGTGGCCAGCTACTAATGAAATTCCTCAATCAAAGCAAGCAATTTCATTTGAAAGCCAGAACTGTATCTATTGTATAAATTTACGGCAGCAAATACAAAAAGGTGTTTTGATGCAGATCTGTGAATCCTTCATGTACAGGAGGGAGATATGGTTGGAAATAAAATAACTCAGAAAGTAGCTAGTCCAGAGCTCGTTTGGTAGTGCTGAGGTTTTCTATGGCCTCTAATATCCTCAGGTTGAAGCTGTCATCCACGTGGTCCAAAATTATAGGTAGAACCAAGCCATCACAATTACATCTAGTCAGTGAAGGAAAAAGAGAAAAAGAAGACATATTCTCTCATTTTGAGTACCCAGATGTTCTCCAACATTTTATCTTAGATTTTATTAGTCAGATTTTATTACTGTAAGGAAGGCTGGTAAATGTCAAAATTCATACCTAGAAGTGTGACAGTTCCAAAGTAGGGTTCTATTCATTGAGGGAACTGGAAAGTAATACACAGTGGTCACTAGCATTCCCTGCCATTCTTGTCTAAAAAAATGACAGAATAGTTTACTGAAAAAATGGTAAAAAGTGGGATTGAGATCAGGCTTATAAGAACATATCGTGAAGAATCTCTTTAGGCCATAGTTAAGAAAACAATGGAAATCAGAGAAAGAACGTAGTCAAATTACTATTTTTGAAAAGACTCAGTGGTTGCTATTTGGAGAACATATTTTATGCATCCATTAGCACATGAATGTTATTAGGCCATTATGGCAATCCAGGCGAGAGATGCTGGTAGTTCAAACAGAAACGGTGGTAATAGATTTTTTAAAGATGCATTTAAGAGCTCTTGAAGAAGTTAAATATACAGTACTTACTGTATTGAACATAAGGAAATAAGAAATGCCATGGATAACTCCAAAAACTCTTTTTCTTTCTTTTAAATTATATATTGGTTATGTCAGTTCTGAGATGGAGAATGTTATATGATCATGTATTTTTGAACTTAAAAAGCTTAAGAAGCTTTTGAACTTAAGAAGAACTAATATACTTGATTTATAAATTTGGGGTACTTCATCTCTTCCTAAACCTTTAGATTAAATTATTAGTTGGTCAGGCTGCCTGGATTACAGATATTGTTTACAATTTGAACGTTCTTCATCAAATCACCTAGGACTACACACAGGACAACCTAAAGTCTATCTTTCCTCGTATTAGCACCAGTGGAGAAGTCTAGAATCAGGCTCTACTAATTAAAAAAAAAAAAATTTGTAGTGAAATTACTGTGTAATAGCTAAGTCAGTGAAAAACTGTCATTCAAATAATTTTAATTATTAAATTATCAATTTTAATATATATGAAAATAAATTCTTAATATATATTATATTATTTATCCAGGAATTGCATCATTTTCCTCCTGCTATATTGGTTGTGTGTATACCATTATGTGATGTCTGAAGCTTATGTATAATTTAAAATTTCTGTCTTTAAATGCGTATATAGATGTCAGATCTGACGTATTTAAAATCTTAAGGCTTAAGATTGATTGAATGTTCATAGTCTTGCAGCAAACTTACCTTTAAGGAGGCCCAATGTTATATTTATAACACATAGACTTTAGTGGGAAGATGGAAAATATAGCTCTGTGAAAACACAAAAGCGACAGGTGAAAGGGAGAGTTCAGATGCTCGTAATTCAAGCCACAATAGGAGTAGCAGAAATTTAGACCAGGTCTAGCCAACTTTAGAATTCACTAGAGAGGAAGAGAGCAAAGGGTTGTGCTAAAAAAAAGTAGTTGTATCTGATTAAGAACAGAATCCTATTTAGGAAAATTTACTGGAAAGAAGGCAGAAAATGGTGTAGGACCAGACCCTGGGGAGAGAGCTTGGATGATACACTAGGAGTTCAGGTCCCAAGTCATAAGGAAGATTGAATAAGAAATGCTTTTCTCCTTTCTGCCAAAGAACTTGGCAACCCAAAAGATCTCTCTACATAGACAGACTTGGCAATCTACTGTTAGATAAAAAGCAAAAAAATTCTGGAGGAGTCAGACATAGTTTTGGCATAGATTATTCAGGGACTCTACTTCAGCAGTTCTTAATTTTTCAGGGTAAATGAGTGGAACCTAGCAGAATTGGAGCTACTAGTTGGTTCCAAAATCATAAACTTCAGTGGATTAACATGACAATTATATTGTATGTACTAGTAGTATACATTATTTCAAAACTTGAAATTTCAGCTCATTTGATTTTAGAGATAGTTTACTACTACTCCATATACTATTATCTCAAATCATCATCCTACAATTAGTTCTTCTCATTTTCTGCAGAACAGTTTTTGTCTCACTACCAGATGGTTTCCTTGATCTTGAGAGGCTCTCAATGCTTTTTGTTTGCTAAACCCAATGGTCAGTTCTAGTCCTTATGTCTTCATGTAAGAGCAATGTTGATACAATTTCTCAGTCTCCTATTTTTTTTCAATTCTTTCCAGGAAATCACCTTGTCATATTTTTTCTGTACAGCACTAGTCATTCTTTATCGTTTTCTGTTAATACTTTCTCCTCTTTCCCAGACCTCTTAACATCGTATCTGTGCAGTGCTCAGTCCTTAGATCAAGCCTCCTCTCTGCTACCTCACTGCCTTGGCTTTTAATACCATCGTGGATGACTCCCACATTTATAGTCCAGAACTCTTCCTAAATTTTAGACTTGTATATTCAATTTCCAATGTAAATTTGTATATCCAATTTGCTTCACTGCTTGGATGTATAGTAATAAGCATCTCAAAATTAACATGTTCAAAATTAGACTCATGATTTTTTCTGCCAGGGTTGCGTGTCCTACTGTAATGCCCACCTGTGTAATGCCAACTACACACTTCTTGTTGCGAGAGTTCTTCAGGCCAAAAACCTTGGAATCATTATTGACTTCTGTTTTTCTTATGCCCTATTTACAATCTGTCAGCAAATTGTTTCTCACACTATATTAAAATGTTAGAATGTGATCATTTCCCACTACTCCCACCACTCCAACTTTTGACTAGGTGCCATTATTTCATTGCATTTTTGCAATAAACCTCTAGTTGGTTTCTGAGCTTCCACTATTGGACTATCTGACGCCACTCAAGAATTTTCATCAGTGTAATCTCAAATCAGATTACATCGTTCTTCTGCTCTTCAATGGTTTCCAATCTTTCTCAGAGTAAAAGATCTCATAATAGTTTACAGAGTTTGCCATTATCTTGGTTATGTGTCCACTGAGACCACATTTTCTGCTTCTCTTCCACTATCTAACATTTGATTAACAATGACCTTCCTGCTGTAAACCAGTCGAGGGACGGGCCAAGGACTAAACCCAATTCCAGTCTCAGGGCATTTGTATCTCCCCATCCCAGTGTTTGAAATATCACACCACGAATGCTGCCTGGTGGCCTACTTCTTCACCTGTTTTTAAGCTCTTTCTAGCACCACCTTATCAGTGAGAACTGAAGACCTTATGTAAAGCAATTCACTGTCTAATACTCCCTGCACCTTTATGTGCTTCTCTTAAGTAAAGTCTTTTTTTTTCACACAAAAAGCTTAATGTATATAAGCCTATCAGAGAATTTGGAACAGAGTGTGTAGAGTCAGTCCAGTGACTCAGACTGAAGAGGTGGGCTGGTAACTGGACGGTTATATGTCTAGAGCGTGCAATGTAACCAGAGAGAAGGGGAAAATGTGTATGTGAATAGTGAAATGTGCATAAGAATATCCTCAATGACTAGGTTGTTAGGCTAGATAGAGTCAGGAGGCTTGAGGCCTATTCTTCATGAAAAGACCCCCCAAAAGTACAGAATGATACACAAGTAAAGAATGTGAATTCAGAAAAGTAGTACAATGCATGCACTGTGCATAGAACAAAAGGATAAAGACATTAAAAACTAAAATTCTGTGAATTGTTCAGGAACCTAGATTCACATCAAAAGCAGCATCAGCAGGTGATGTCAATCCTTTAGGGAACTATATGGAAACAGGGCAGCTCTTACATTGGAACGACTGGTCGGGGGGAAAAATCAGAGAATTTTTAAGTCCTTGTGATTTTGTGATGTATTAAACCCTACTTATCGTGTAGCCATATATGAAGTGAAAAGAAGAGAAGGAAAATAGTGGATGACAGAGACAAACTTGGTAACTAAGATATTGAATAGGCCCAGCCAGCAACTTTAAAAAGCTAGCAAATCTAGAGACAGGAGAAGTGAGAAGTATTAATCCACATTGTACTTATACCTAGAATTAATTGGAATGATACATTGTTTGAAAAAATGTATGTAGATTGATTTTAGAGTATATTTTGGTCACTCTAAATAATGTCTTTGTGATTCTCACATAATTTAAAATATATTAAAAATATGTACTGTATGTCAAGGAGCAAATTTTATCTTCTTGTAGCTAATTTTATTAATCTGTAAAATGAATGGCCCTTAGTATTCAATCCTTTCAGTTGTAATATTGTATGATTTTTAATGTAAATAAAAAACTCTAGACATCCGAAATATATACTTTGGTATTAAAAAAGTCCATTTTGTATATATATATTTAGTGCCAAAAATGTGCCAGATATTGAAGCTAAAGTTATAGAATGAAGATCTGACATTAGCTATATGGAGAGATACACACACACACACGTATATATCCCTTTTACATGTATATATAATATACAAAACGTGTGTGTATATATACTGTGTGTATACACAAAATATACATATGTTACGCATATTAAATTATTTACCTTCTTATACATGCAAATGCATATACAAACATTAATTATTGTCCTCATAAAATAAAATTAAAATACAACAAGCTTCACCTAATTTCTGTAGATATTTTACAATTAAAATTACACCACCCCTGCAACTCAGGATCGAATGTAATCCATATACCCAAAGACTGTGATGAAAAGACAATATAGAATTTACTTAGTTATTTCTTAATTTCTAGAGTCACATCACAATAATTCTAATAATTCCCACACTTCCCTCAGGTTGGGTGCTGCTCACATTGGGTTTTATCCTCATGTCGCTACGTGCCCCTTGAGACACAAATGCTGTAGATATTTTCTATAGTAATATAGCCACGTATGATTTGGAGGTGGTGGTGATTTGTGTGCATGTGCCCATATGTGTGTGTCCTTTAGTGTTGTAGTGAATTTAGATAGCACTCAAATCCTTAAAGCATTGGAAAGTTGACCACTATTCTTATTCAGTTATAGTTATTATGTTAAGTTTGCTTACTGTATTCAAAAGATTATAATCTCTCTGTAATACCTCCATGAACTTTATCTTTCTCTAAAGATGCCCTTACCTTCAAGTAGTAATGAACGTTTTTGATTAGTAAGTACATATCTTTTGAAATGTGAGTACATTGCTTTTATTGCACATTAATTTTTAATGTTTTAATACTATTATTTTGAAAATGAGCCTTTGATATGGCAAAGTATATGCAGAGTGTTGAATTCAAGTAAATGCACTTTCATTATTTTGTCACAAAGCCACTTGATAATGAAGTGGAATGAAGCACCATTGAATTCTGTACCTTGCAGTTATGCTCTATGGGAACCCTTTGTTTATTAAAATAACAGTTCCCTGTAAAGATTCCTTGGGGGATTAGCTGGCAGCATGGCTTCACACACAGGTTTTTTTTCATTAACAATTCACTAATAAATTATGGATAAAAATAAAGCTACTCAAACCAAGTAACATCTTATAGGAGCACAGCGGTGCTGTGACAGGGTGAGTCCTGTATCAGGCAGGGCATTCTCGGTTTTTATCTTGCACTGTACCTAGATCCATTCTGTGCTCTGGATATCATCCAAGAACTTGGGGCTCTGGAACAGGGCAAATGAGAAGTCAGAGACAAATGTTTGCCTCTTTGTTTCCAAATACTCACTGTTTTCAACTTCTAATTTATTCTTCCTTTTATTACTGAAGTTTCTATAAGGTAAAACTGTTATTTGTCACTCCCTGCCTAGAATTCAAGGTAACATTCAAATTATTCAGCTCAGATCTAGAATTCATACTTCTTTGGTTTGTCTGTTTTCTTCTTGGTATCTTCTCCACACACCCTTTGCATGTTATACTACTGCTGTACTTAACTACTGGCGGTGCTTAAGGAGTCATATTTTCTTACAACTCCATGAATCCATACCTACTATTCCTTCCACTCAGGAAAACTTCTGCTTCCACTATTTATCTTGGCAAATTTCTAATTCTTTTTGAAAATGAGCTCAAATCCTGCTGGCCATCTTAATCCAAGCAACCATATCCTTCATACCCATATGGAACCTTATCTCTCTTATTGTATCGCTTTATATAATAACTTTTTAAAATATATTTTTCTTTTAGCTTATTATCTGATACCTAAAAACTCAATAAATGTTATGAAACTTTGCTTAATAAGGATTATTTGTGTTATATAATCTCACTATTATCTAGAAGTACAAAGAAAATGATTTTTAAAAATAGTATGCTACCAAAGAGCTTTAAATATTACTTTACTTGGAAACAACATAGAATTGCTTTTGTAAGATGATGGAGGATAAGACAGCTGTTTTGAGAAAAAAAATCCAGCCCTACTATAGGTCTTAAAGAACTATCTAAAACAGAAGTGGCTAGAAGAAATGACATTTAAAACTCTAAATCAAAAATTATGTTTTTAGGAAACATACAGATATAAAGACTAGTCATTGTTTTTTATGTTATATTGACATTATGTAGTGTTTAAATAAACCCAAATTTCATTGAGATAAATCAATCCCAGGTGATAAAGAGAATTCCTGAAAGGAAGTTAGGAAGAAATTAGATATTTGAGTATAAGGAGATACATAAAAAGAGGGGAAAATGTAAACAGAGAAAGCAAGTTCCTCCAATCTTCTCTGTGGGAGAACATAAGGAAAACTGATCAAGAAAGAAAAAAAATCAAGAAATAAAATATCAGTAAAACCAGCAAAGAGAGTCTCTCTTAAGATGGTGTGGTTAGCAAGACTTGCGTGAATAGCCTGATAAAGGTAAATAAACAACTTAAAAATTCTTTGATTCATTAACTCACATACTTTTTGAGTTCTTATGGTAAAATGGTTGATAACAACATCTAAAATAAAACACTAGAATGTTGAGTTAAAAAGTGATCTTGATAGGGTATATAGGTGATAGTGAAGAAAATGATTACTAGACTGGAATAATTTATTTAAAAAGTTGAAGTGACTTGGTCCTCTGAACTCAGAGGTAATGGACAATTCTTTCTCAGAGATGATTGCCTGTAGGCACAAAACAATATACGGTGAAATGCTGAAAAAAAAATCTTTTCTTATGACCTTAATTAGGATCATTGTGGAATGCATTGAATTTTTTCTCAGCCTTTGTCTATTAGAATACATTTTTAAATATAGGTGCATTAAATTGGAACTGGAAAATTCTGACGATTAAACAATAAGAGCTAATGATTCAAATGTTGTTCTTAGTTGGAGGTAAAAGTATGTATTTTTCTCTTTGGTGAAGTAAGGGAAATAAAATAGAGAAGTGTTATGATTAATCCCTCAAAACGTAGGTTTATTAATATATCAGAAATAGATTCTTTTGCAAATTCAGAACAATGTCACATGATATAAAAGCAGAGACAAGAAGAAATTTAGAAATTTTCTTTAAAGGTAATTATACAACAATAAAATCTAATTTGTAACTTAAATCCCTACCAGCATGTCCTATGAGGTAAAATTTATTGTCGGGTCTCCTCTTTGATTTTATTCCAAACGAACCACATAAGGAGGAAATGTTCCATCTTTCATGGTTTCTAAAAACACAATAAAGATAAAGTTTTTCTACGTTGAATTGTTTTTTTGCATCATACCACTCGCAGCTTTATGTAATTTTTACTGAAGTTTTAAAGTTTTTATCTCAGCTATGCTTTTATTGAACACAAGTATTTCTTTATTGGAAATTTGTAGTTGCATTTCAAAAATACTCATTATGTTAATCAGTTCCCAAAGTTCCTTAATGCAAAATGTGTATTTTTATAATTTGCCTCTTAACCAGTTTTCTCCAACAGTGCTTTTTATTCAAATTTAGTGTTTACCATCCTCATAGTCATTGTAAGAAGATGTTGAATGTGACTTTTGTTTTCCTATCCTGGAATGGTCTTAGTGAACCCAAAATTGAAGACAAAGTGTTTTACAGAACCCACATTCTTTAAAGAGATACGTCAACAATTTGGACAGATAGCAATGTGGAGAGATTTTTCCTCAGAAAAATAACCACTTTTTCATTGTGTAAAATAAGATCAGAGGGAAGAGCAAGAGGTCGCACAACAGTGGTGCCCAAGAGAATCCCCTGTAAAAACAGAAGTTGGCTGAAAGAAGAGAAGAGTGGAATCTCTGCTGGCGGTATCTGGTTGCCAGTGTACTTGTTGATCTTTCTTGAGCCTGAAGATGGAAAAAGATAAAGAGAGAGATAGTGCCAAACTGTAGAGAGAAGTTGAGGGTTGAGCAGCCAGTTCTTAAGGGTTTCCTGTAGATGAAACGGACAGTGAAGGGTCATCTTACTGATGCCTGGCCTAACAAAGATGAGTGATAATAGAATTCTCAGAAGAAGCAAGGGAATGTGTACCTGGAGCTGCTGGAGCTAGAGGGGCTGGGGAGCACCTCGCCCAGGCCCTTCCCCCTAAATGCTATTTGTATCCGATGAAAAATCCAACATTTTGATGTCCCCACAAAGAGGTACTGGCAGTCGTTTAGAGAATGAAGTGAAGAAGTGGCAGACAACCAGAGGAGAAGACAGTAAAGTGAAGTAAAACTGTGTCTTCCTCCTTTGTAGCCTCCAACTAGCACCGGAGAAGTTCACCACATCAGGGAGGGTGGGCGTGTCTTAGATGCCAGGATATTACCTCTATACTTCAGTTGTTGGGGTGGTAGAAGCAATCACAGAACCGATCCTGACCCCCAGTTCTCTCAAGTACCTGGAATACCAAGCCCATGGGTGGAATGGGGGAGTGAGTGGGGAAGGGGAGGTAAAGTGCTGAATCAGGTATGAGATGTGAATTTAAACTAGTCTAGGATGGACTTATGCTCACTCAGAGTGAGCCAAAAGCTATGGGAATATACAGGTTTGTAATATTTTGTATTATTTTTGAGACGAATTTAAGATCACAGTGTTTTTGATGAACTTCTGTGATCAAGTCCAAGCTCATACAGCTCACCTCACTGCAGGCCTATAAATTGGGAGTTGAGTTGTTAGGGCAAGGAAGAGCAATTTTATTTGGAAAGACAGCAAACCAAGAAGATGTTTGACTACCGTCCCAGAGAATCATCTTATATGAGTTAGAATTCAGGCTTCTCCTATACTAAAAGGGGAATGGGTTACGGTTGATTTTTGCAGACTTCTTGGTGTGGAATCCTTTGCAGCTGTCTACATAGGTCAGGTTAGGATGTTCCTATAAACCTCCAACAAGACAAATGTTATACTCTGTTCTGCAACCTTTTAAATCTATCTATGAATAGAGAAGTGTTATACCTTTAAAGGAGCCTTGAGAGTGGGCTATCCTGTCTATTTCCGGCTATAGGCAATATTCTTACCTTGTAGCAAAAGCAATAGAATACAAAGGTTTAAGTAATAGAAACAGACCTAATATGGAGTCAGATTTGCTCTTCCTAATTACACTTCTTCAGTTCTGTGTATTCTTATGCTGGATATCTTCAGTTTTGATTATTTACTTCCTTAATCTATATTCTACTGATAATACCTTAAAAAGAGTAGTAGCAATATTACTACAAACACTAAATCTACCGAGAACCTTAACATTTTCTTTGTAATTCTCTTCAGTCTTAAAATTCTATGCTTTAAAGTCACTTAAAGCAATTCTTTTTTTGTATGTGTGATAGTTTTGTCACTATGCCAATACCTAAGTTGTTGATTTGTTTACAGTTTTATGGGTTTTTATCTTTTTAACTTAATCTTATTTCCGATTATGTAAAACATACGTGTCAGAAACCTCATAAGGATGTACATTTGAGGAAGATTCCCTGAACCATTCTCCTCCTATATAGGCAGTCATTTTTATTATCTTTTGATTATCCTTTCCAGTATTTAGTATTGTACATATAAGCAAATACGAATGAATATAGTTCTTTTACAAAATTTAGCATATGTAAAAAACACCATTTTGTATATAAATGCATACTGGAGTTTATTTTATTTCAGTGTAGAGACCTTTCTCATTCTCTTTACAGGTGAGTAGTACTTTATTGTAGAGATGTGCAACCAGTCCTGCGATGATGAACAATGAATAGTTGGGTTCATTTCATTTGTGTTATTGTAGGTAATACTGGAAAGCGTAGTCATGTATATGTGTTATTTCATATTTTGGCAGTGTGACTGTAATGTGGATACCTGAAAATGAGATTGATGATTCAAAAGTGACTGCATTTATAATCTTGTTAGACATGGCCAAGTTTCCTCCACTTTTCTATCTCAGCATCTGTGTTTGAGAGTGCCTCTTTTTTCACATTCTTGCCGATAGAGTATGTTGTCAGACCTTTTAAGGTTTGTCATTCTGATAGGTGAGGGATGATAGCTTAATATATGTAAGCAGAGAATTTCTCTAAGAGTTAGGCTAGGCAGCTTTTATGTTTACAGATACTTTAAAATTACTTGAAACATGATTTTTGATGTTTATCTTATACCTTCTTATATGAAGGTACCACAGTTTATTTAATATTTAGTTTGTTTAACTAAGATGTAAAGTAGCCTAATAATTTAAGTCAGTTATGGGAAAAATCAACTACAAAATTAGAAAAATACTATGTAAATAGGATAGCTAGATATGCTAGAATACTTAAATGTATAATAAAATATACTTAAAAGGCATTAGATACTAGAGTTACAAATTATAATTACTTTATAAAACTTTATAAAAAATTACAACACGTGAAATTTTTGTCAGTGAGACTTGAATTAGTATATGCATTGTGAATTTGTATACAATACAAATTATAAATAAAACCTACTTTATGAAGCGAGGCTAAAATATGCTTATTTAAATCTACCATATGGAAATATTATATTTAAAAAGAACATCCCCTAGTTGGTATAAATACAGGAGACAGAATGACAGATTTTTATTTACTGTTATATTTGTTTTCTGGGGACTTTAGTTAAAAGTAATATTAAGTTGCATCTGCTATAAACAGATGCACATATAGTAGTACCAAAATGATAACTCCGATATAAATGACCATCTCCATATGTTCCTGGCATTTATTTTTTTGGCACTTGTATATTTCATATAATTAAAAAGTATGTGTAACACTTGAGAAAAACAAATTGATAATTTGGTCATGAAGACTCAAAAACCAGTTCAATTCTAATTAAAGCTTTTTGTTCATTTTTAATGCATCTCATTAGGATATAAGGATAAGCATAGTTTTATTATGAAATGATTATTTTACAAAATGCACATTTCTTGTAGGTGGGTTTTTTTTTTATCAGATTTTTAATCAATATGATAGGGGCTAATATACAAAGTCTTTTCCCATTATAAACATGAACATTGGAATAAAATGTAATTTTTAATATGTAACTAATTTTAAAAATAAGAAGGTAAAAAGCCTTAGGAACCAAAAAAAAAAGTGAACACAAAGTGCAAACAGAAAGCAGAAGTTGAAACTAGATGGCTTAGATAAGCGTGGGAATTGTGCATTGCATGTTCTCTAGGGCTCTGAATCTAAAATTATTTGGGGAAAGTAATCAAGGATACCAATCTTGTGTGCACAAGGGAGCAACAACTGGTCTCCTTGATAAATCAAAGAACTGGGAAAATATCTAAATATAGGACTAGAAAAATTCTACTCTCTAAGTTTAGAAAGAAGCATAAACATGCTCTTCACTTGAGGTGTAAATCACAGAAGATCCATAATTGAAAGCCA
Source organism: Camelus ferus (assembly GCF_009834535.1). Classification (NCBI taxonomy): domain Eukaryota; kingdom Metazoa; phylum Chordata; class Mammalia; order Artiodactyla; family Camelidae; genus Camelus; species Camelus ferus. Next base: position 5,629,872 of record NC_045705.1, on the reverse strand, counting down.
TGTTGTACACATGTATTTGGACTTTTTACTCTGCCCTCATGGTGCTGAATTCTGACATGAAAAAAAACCAACATGAGATATGATGCTTTTACGGTGAACTGTGGGCCCTTACACAGGCAAATGCAAGTGAAAACTGAAATGCTGAGGAAGCTATTTTGGCAGAATTACATACGTTAGAATCTATAGCATCAAACTATATTGAAAACAATTTCTGTAGAGAATGATTTCATAGTTAAAGTGCTATATTCTTAAGAAGCAAAGAAAATAGACTGTTCTGGGAAAACAAACTGACAAACAAACTTTATAATTAATATGTTTTAAAACTCTAGTGGAGAAAATGATTGGGTTGGAATCAATAAAGTAAGATTAAGACACTTTGGCAAAGGAGCAAAAACACTTGAAAAATAAGAATTTTTAGAATAAAATATTTTCTTAAATTATTTACTAGACATGGTTTATTTGGAGCTGAAGAGAAAATTCATATATGAGAAATAGATTTGAGGAAATCACCTAAAACATAGATAAAGTTTTCAAGAATATACAACTGAAGTTAAGAAACAAAGACAATAAAACGAAGATCTCCCAGCAACGTTTAATAGGAGTTCTAGAAGAGATGAATTCAACAAGATAACAGTAAATAAATTTTAGGGCCACAGAGTCACATTAAACTGCAAAGATAAGGTAAAAAAATCATTAACACTACAAGAGAAAAAATGCAGATTGCCTTCAAAGACACATACAGCAATCATTTTAAAGTGATAATGTAAACTAGAAAACAATGCAACAATAGCCTCAAAGAGCTAAATTTCATACCTGGAATTTTTTTCTTAATTAGATGTGATTCAAAATTGTGAATAAAACAAAATACAAAGTCTGCTAACAGAATTCACTGCCTCCAGTCCATGGCTGAAAGATTGGATTTACTAAAGCATGCAGTTTTCTAAGAAAGAAAACAAAGCCTTAAAAATAGTAGGGTTAAAAAGTAATGGCAAATAAAGAAATGTGTAAGATATTTTACAATACATGTGAAAAATAAAAACTCATCTGAGAAATTTAAAACTAGATGGAACTAAATTTTTAGACAGCAAATCTTGGAAAATTTCAGTAAGATTATTATAAATGATAGAAGTATTTCCTACTTTTTTCCACAATAAAAATATAATTATATTTCTTATATATGTAATACTTTCATTATAAAAATTTCAAATAATTCTATATTAAAATGAATAATTTTAAATATATATATAATCTATATATAAAAATGAAAATTGTAAAAAAGTAAGTCACTGCTGTGAGATAAATATATTGACATTTTCTTAAGCATTCCTCATATTGACTGTAAATGAATTAATGTGTTTTTATACATTTATAACTTTATTTTGTGCAATTTTAATTTTGTTAACAATACATTATTTTCTGTTCATCTTTAATCTCTCCCTTTCCCTGAACCTCTCTACAAGTTTGACGCAAGTTGATGTGTGTCCTTCCTTCCAACTTGATGGGTATCCTTCTATAATTTCATGTATGATATTTATATAGTTATACACATTATTTTTATATTTGAACAAAATAAGAGATGTCATCTAGTTATTAGCATGTTGATATTCTTAATTTACTCCTTATACAATTCTGTATACTTTAGTAGGTGAAATATAATTCGTTTTTTCTGAATGACTGAATAATACATTTAACTATTGCTCTGTTACTGGGTAATCATTTTCTTTTTACTTTGAAGTCACTCCAAAAACCAACAACTAACTTTGCCCTAATATTCTCATTTACATATGCTTTATTTTTATTGGATAGATTCCCAGAACTGTGATTTCTGGGTGAAAGGCTAGTTTTAATTAGAAGGTATGTCTTGTTTATCCTTTTAAAATTTTTAAATATTCACAATTCTAAGTTGCAATATATAAAATGACCCTTTATACTAAATTTTTTTTCCTTCTTTCTCCCCTAAATGAGGGGAGAATTTCCTTCTCACTACTAAATTTCTGATGAAAATAGGTGTTCCTCTTTATTTAACAAATTGACTTTTAAAAATTATGTTTTATTATTTATTATATTTCTCTGATATCTAGCAAAAGTTGATATTTCTTTTCTTACCTATTTGCTTCTGGAATTTTGTCACTGAATTGCCTATTAATGATGTTTAAGTTTCTGTTTGGTCACTTACTTGTCCATCTGTAAGATTCTAGTTTACAATTGGACTGCAATTTTGGGTGCTGTAGTAGGCACCAGCTTAAAAATGGGCTAGAATCTGGGAGTGTTTATAATATGCTATATCTGGATCTAGATTATACTTTAATGTATATTTACTTTCTAAAAGTGATTGAGTTGTACACTTTATGTATATTTTACACTAATTTAAAAAGTTTTATAAATAATACTTTGTTAGTTCTACAAAATTCGAAAGCCTACTCAAATGCCATCACTGATGGCTTTTACTTCTCTTATGGGTTGGTTGTTTTAACAAATTCTGTATCACCGGTATTTGAGTTTTCACAGAGGATGATATGGCTCAGAACACACCACCATGAATCCCATTCAAAAAGTGATTCAGGAGACATAGATTTTGAATGTGAAGGATGTTTTCACATCTTAAAAATGTCTATACAAATGTATTTGCTTGTATTTTCCCTATTTTTATAAGCAATGAGTGGTCTATGATAAAATCCATAGGTATTTGAGGCTAAAACTATCTTTAAATAACTGTTAAATATCAGTTCCAATTGAAGAAAATATATATTAACATTTTGTCACATGCATTGCACATATTTCTCACAATACTTTTTTTTCTTTTGGTTTTGTTTATTGTATAGTTTGCCTTACATGTAAAAGTAAACTCACTTAATCAAATATATCCAACATTTTTTTTCTCTAGATGTTTCAGTTTCATTTCTCACACAAGTGTGCAGTTGCATGTGTGTGTTGTGTGTGTTTTCCCCTATTTTTGTTTTATATTTGAATATTTAATCTATTTAGTATTGTGTAAAACTCATTTTTGTGTATGTTGTGAGCTAGGTGATACTTTATATTCCTTTTATTGTGCAAGCAAAATTAGTATCTGCCATTTATCCACTATGTTGAAGTAGACTTTTCTGATATGTTAAATTCTTATATATACGCTTTTTATTTTATTGGTTTTCTATTTTGACTCTTATGTGTATGTTTCTAATGTCTGCATCAGTCTTATATATTTGGGATAGTGGAAGTGTTGTGTTCTTTAATATATGATGACCAAGTTCTCTCCCAATGTTCCTCTTTTTAAAATTAACTTTAAAAATAAGCATGATGTGCACAAGATTAGAAGGCGTATGTATGTCTTCCAATCTAGTATGGGAGGGGAATGAAGAAAACACTATTTAATCTAATTAAAGTCAGGAAAAGAGAAAATAAGAAACACAGAAAAAAATCACAGAACACAATAAATACACAAACCAAATGGTTTACAGTCAGGAAGTCATGAGAGAAATTGATTTAGAGGATAGATCTGAGAAACTGATTATGCTAGTAATAAGTTTAACAGAGGAGAAGGAATTGATGGATGAGAGACAATGCTATCTATATATGTATATTTATTTGTTATTAATTTTATCTGATTGCCTTCTATCTCTCTGGTACTCTGCCCTTAGAAAGTCAAAAATGTATAATAGTCAAATTTCTAAGCACATGTGGAATATTTTTAAAATTGAAAACATACTGCCACAAACAAATCCTAACAAATTCTAAATAATGAATGTCATATACAACATGTTCTTTGACCACAGTACTACAAAATTGGAAATTTTATAATTACTGCTCAAAATTTGTAGTATATCACAACAAGATACTACAATAGATGTTGACACTATATACCCATATATAAGAAAACACATTAAGTATTTTTGTAAATTATTAATTACATATAAAACTCTTAGGAGCTATTTCCTACTGAAGAAAAAATTGATTCCTCTAAACTTGAAATTCTCTAATGTAAGTTAATTGGGAAATAAGAGCCAGTATATAGAAATTCAATTTACAAATATTTTCATATTACCTACTCAATAATACATGCAATTCAGAAAATTTGACATATTTCCTCTCCTTTTCTTCAGGCATATGATAATTCCAGCATAAATAACATCTAAAAAATACACAGATTCTTCAATCTCAATCACATTTTTACAATTTCACTACAAGAACATCACCTTGCATTATTTGCCATTCCTTATCCACACTCAGGTTTTTACGTCTGCTTGCTCTTGAGTCTCTCGTTCCCAGAGATCTGAATGGAAAGGGCATTTTAGTTACATGGGGAAAATCCTGAAGCAAACCCACCCAGGCTTCAGTGGGTGCTTATGGATGTTGAATGTGCTAGGAGCTCTGGAGTATTGGCAGCTGGAATGGGTTAGCCAGGAGGCGATTAGACTGTCCCTCTACAATCACAGGAGAGCTGTCACCAGCAGAGAGATCCTTGAAACAGTCAAGTAGAGATCCTCTTGAAAGAGCTTTTGAATAAATGAATTGGATTTGAGTAGCCCTGTTGTTGAAATGATTGCACTTGTCAAAAAAAAAGTGTAGGGGGTGGGGAACGGGGATATGTCAGAAGGCTGAATTAGAAGACAGTATCTGATAAGTATCTGGTGCAATAGTGGCCTTGGTCTTGGACTTGGTGCTACACATCTGGTCTCTGGCTCTTGCGTTTTTAACCTCTGACTTAATTTGAGGTGGGTGGGGAAGGAAAGTCACAGTCTAAAAAAAAAATCCCCCATGTAAATAAGTTTAATTCTCAGTATTTCTCCTTGATTATTGGGTAACATTAAACACAAGAGTTCACTTATTTGATTCATTAATTTCTAATTTTAAAGTAATGATAATTATAAAACTATGAACTTTGTAAGGGAAATGAAATAACTTGTCTGTAAATATTAGTGCTTAAAATATGCTAGTTGTGTACAGATGGACTTTCTCAGTTCTCTGACTGGCAAAATTGCTTATTTTTAAAAACTGAAATTGGTATACTGCTTCTTTTGAGGATTCCCCTAAGCCTTCCTTTGCCTCTCTCTATCCCCATGTCACTGTAGAATTAAGGGTTATTCCAAAGGTCATCTCACTGTCCTTGAGTATAAATTTGCTCTGCACTTGCTCCACATTATTGCAATTATTTGCTTAAGTTTCTGTGTTTCCCCACAATGATGAAGTCTTCAAGTATAAGCTTTATACTTTGACCAGTGTTGGGTACAGACTTATAATACACTTGTATTAGATAAGGAGCTTTTACAGAAAGGGTAAGTAACCTTGTTGACTTAAGTCCTTAAAGAATTCTGAGTACTATGATGAAGTTGAAATTCCTAACAGGGTAATAAAAAGAAGTTATACAATGTTTGCAGAACTGTAATTCTAAGAGTAAGGTAAACCAAAGACACTGTTCCTGGCAAGCTAGATGGGGCGAAAGTTCCAAATAATAAGATCAAAATTGTATGTGTTCTGCTGCTAGTTATCCTGTTTATGGATACTGTAACCATGCTTACTGATATTTAAGGGGAAAACGAATCAAGACATTGAAAAAGACATAACCTTGATAAAAAAAAAAGTCTTATAAATAAAACCTTTTTGTCATAAGGTTTATAGTAATTTAATCATATATGTTGAACATTTTGTGAATTTTAAAATATTGTGGTTGCCCCTACAAGGTGAATACCTGCTCTTTTGTAACCAGTTTTACCCTAAAGACTATTTATACTTTACTGTTAAGGATAGAGGTTGTTTTTTATTTATTGTTTTTTCATTGTTTATGTTGTTGTTGTTAGTGTTAATTTGGTTGGAACGGTCTCTGGCAGATTTGATCTCAGCATGATGCAGAGCTTTAAAAAAATAAAACTGATTGTTACTTTGAAGATAGCGTTAGATATATTCTAGCTTGCATCCCCAGTGCCATCTACAGTGTTAGTGAATTGTAAGTGTTTATTAATAGCCTATTAAAAGTATGAGTTAATGTATAAAGAAAGAAAGTATAATGAGAGAAGTAAGAAATGGTATTGATGTTGATGATAATTATTAGGAGAGGGAAGCTTCAGAAAAAAGGACCTAAGACCAAGTTCACTGATGTAATAATTTGATGACGAGAGCCTAGATCAAGAATGTTGGCCTTGGAGATTAAGCAGACAAGATTACAGCAAACCTTTTTTTTTTTTTTGCCCCGAATAAATTTCAGTAAATCCTACTGGTAAATAAATGAAGACAAAGAAGTCAGATTTAACTCCAGGGTTTCAAGTATGAGAGCTAGGATTCTGTTTGTGCCCTGATGGCAACAGATAAGATAAATATGAAGTGAACCTCATAGATGAAGTAGTCATTTAGTTTTTTCTAGTTTTACTGAAAGCTGAAATTATGATAGAAAATGTGTGGAAAAATGGCTTTTTTATCTGGTAGTTATTGCTATAATGACACTATATGACAAACCGCAGGAAGACTAAGTGCCCTAAAGAAAAACACAAAAAAACCCAGTCAGTTTTTCTCATGCTCACTGGTGTGTGGGTCAGTTGCAACCTAGCTGAAGTAGGCTGATCTCACCTAGATTTGGCACCATGATCTCACATGGATTGTGGTCAGGCCTGCTTCCCATGTGTCTTGTTTCTCTGGGATCAACAGGCTACCTGGGGCAGATTTTCCTCATGAATATGTCAAAAATACAGGAAGACAAGTGGAAGCGCACAATGTCTCTCACAACTCTAACAGTATCCCTTCCTCTCATTTTCTGACAGCCAAAGCAAGTTGCTTAGACAAGCTCAATACAGTGGGTGAGGAAATTCACTCTAATCAGAGAAACTGCGAAGGATGTGGATATAGGGAGAGGTGAAGAATGACAGTCTGCCCCACTTTGCATTCAGCTTTAAATACATAACTGGATCTTTAAAAAAAAGAAAAGTTCCAATGTGTGTATTTGAAATAAATATAAAAAGAAGAAAAAAAATCAAGGGTAATAGTAAAACAAGCCAATATATGACCATTATCATTATCTTCATTATTATCAACATCGGATGATGTAGGTCTTCTCCATCCCATTGTCATGTTTGCTTTAGCATTAATTCCCAAAACCACCCAGATACCTGGATTTGTTAAGGCTGCTTTGATTATACTTGCAAACTTTCTTTTAAGTCTGAATGCTCTTTCCTGTAGCTCCAGCTAGCTTTGGATTATGCCCAAGGTTCTGCCCTAAATTGACTCATTACCCAAACTATATTACCATTAAAGGTCTTATTTTGAATATTATGGCTACCAAGCTATACTTCCTGAATGGATCTGATTTTCTGTGAGTAACAACACTATTCTGAATAGGTTGGTCATAGAGCCTTCTTGAATATTTCTATTATACATCTTCCTATCCATATATTCTTTATTTTGTAATCAAGAAACAGACATGAGTGCCCATAGTACAATTCAGACTTCTGCAACTTTTATTGCACCTTTCCCAGTATGTCTTGATTCTTAGGCCATTTTATTTGTGTCCTTAACTTTTACTGAGAATGACAGAGAAACGTAGGCCTACCTTCCCTGATTACTACGGTGACTGCATGCCTGTATAACCTGACAGCAGCTTGTCCAAGCTGTACTGTGTATCTGTCGCTTTCTGCTACAGTGCTTCTCTGCCACAAGGGAATAGGGTTTTTGAAGGAAACTGTTTAGCCCTTTTGATTCAAGTATAAACCTGGAAGTGCCAAGGAGTTAGCACCCATAGGATATAGGATCTATAACATAAATACTATTCTTTTCTATCCCTTAAACAGACAGTTCTAATCTGTATTCAACATGGTCCCTTTAAGGGTCCCAAACAGAACTGAGCCCCAGTTGCCCACAGTGGCGATCAGCTCAATCCCTTGCATTGTCTTGACTTCCTCATCTGCCTTAGGTTTCCCAGTCCCCAAATCGTGATTCTTGGGTTCAGTTCCCAAATTAAGCCATTCAAAGGCAAATCCTTGTTTCAATCTGCCTTTGAAAAAAAATAGATACCCTAGTACGGTATATAGAATAATGGTCCCACATCCTAATCCCCAGAACCTATGAATATGTTAGGTAACATGACAGATGGAATTAAGGTTGCTGATCAGCCGCCACTAAGCTAGGAAAGCTCAGGCTGGATCCCTCAGGTGGACCCAGTGAAATCGGGCAGGTTCCAGAAAGTGAAAGAAACAGGCAGAAGTGCAGTCAATCAGACAAAGACATGACTATGAAAGAACGGCAAAAACAGTGTGACACTGCTGGCTTTAAAGACAGAAGGGGACCATGAAATGAGGAATGCATGGCCTCTCGAAGCTGGAAAAGCAAGGAAATGGATCCTCCCCTAGAGCCTCCAGAAAGGAATCCAGCCTCGTCAACATCTTGATTTTATTCCAGTGAGACTTGTGTTGGACTTCTAAACTACAAAACTGTGATTATGGATATGTCTTATTTAACCTGCTAAGTTTATATTTATTTTTTAATAGCGGCAGTAGGAAACTAATATATAAGTGTCCTATTTTTTCAATTACGCCATTTTATATTTAGAAATGCCATATTAAGTGGAAGTCAGTTCATCAATTCATATTACATTCTAAATGATAATCTTAGGAAAATTTTAAGATTTTATTATTTTTAATCAATGGAGGTATTTTCCCCCTTGACAAAATTGTTTGGGTTTAAAAACTTTGTAGAGCCAATAACTCATCCAGAAATTGTGCTAGACCTCATGGTTTATTCAGCTCATTCAATTAACAATTAAATTCAATTAATATTTATTCAGTGCCTAGCAGGCTAATGACATTATATAATGTATAAATTGAAATGACTTTGAAATTAATTTAACAATGGTAATATCAAGGTTGTTTAAAATGTAGGTCACAGAAAATTGAGCAATGAGTAAGAGTTCAAAGACAATGGCAAACAAACACAAAATTTCAGATTTATCTTTTGTTTTAGAGTCTTTACCATCAGAGATGAATTTAAAAGTACTATACACGTGAGTAAAATCAGAGGACATCTTACGATCTTTTTAATTAGCATTCTTAATAATATAACAAAATTAGGCTTAGGAAGTGACAAATGAGTCTTATTTAAACTCTGGAGTTGAGTATTTTACTATTTTAGTTCCTTGGTACTATGTGGTATGTATAGTACAGTACAAAAATGCAGTTAATAAGCACTGTATCTCAGTGATTATAAACATTGTTATACATTTTTTAGAGTCATTTAATGAAGTCAGTACAACTTAATTTATCTAGGTATTAAAATAACATGGCTTTCTTTTTAATTACCTGTATGTCTGAAAATAATCTTCAGGGTTTTAGATCTGTGAGTTCACATTCAGGACACATCCAGAAAAACAAAGAGAGAGGTAGGGAGGGAGGAAGTGAGACAGAGAAGAGCAGACAGAGAGACAGAGAAAGGGAGACAGAGAGAGAGGAAGGATAGGAGGAAAAGAAAGGAAGGAAGAGAGGGAGAGAGGGAGGAGGAAAGATTAACCTAATATCTATTTAATACCTATTTTGTACCAGAGAAACTTTGCTAGGTGGTAGTTTACTTCTTTGCAATAGTCAGCATGGGAATAACCCTCACCTTAAGTATGACTCTTGCGATTTTGCTGGTAAGGACGCTGAGACTCACAGAGACACGTTGGTGAGATCTTGCCTCCCAATGCAGCCCTCTTGGTACTTATTTGGCATCCTTCAGGGCTGTTCTACAGAACATCCTTTGGACTTCATAAAAGTTCAGATTGCTTTATGTACCATCTGACAGCAAAATATTGACAAACTGGTTTGTCTCAGGTAGAAAAAGTAGAAGTAGATCACTTTATGTAGGAGATATATTCCTGAATATGTAACATACAGATTTCTCACTTGCATTTTATATTTATATCATATAATAAAATACAATGGAGTTCTCCATCTGAAAAACACTTATGATAAGTATTTTTGTAAACTTAATGATCTCATTAAAAGATAATATTACCTATACTGCAGATTTTTATATGTTTCTTACAGCAAAAGCTATCTATGTCATACCTCTGCTGTTGCTTTTATAACCTCAAAATGAAATTTCACATGTGGAAACATGTAGATTATGTATTAATCCAAAATAAATCTTTAATTACCTTCTAAATGGACACTTTTAGTTTAAGATTTTATTACAAAGCTCTGCATTCCTACAAATAGACTTAATAACAGTTTATTAAGTCCATAATAAAGATTGTGTAGATAATAGATTTTATATACTTTGGTAAAAAAAATGCGTAATTGCTTTTGCAAAGGTAATTAATTGTTAATTCTCTCAGATTCTTGAAACATAGACCATCAAAACTCAAAGATCTTATTAAATAATATTTGCACTACATTTCTAAAGCAATATTTAAATTTTTGACAATATTGAGATAGAAAATCATGTGTAGATCAGAGAAATACTCCAGATTGCTACAGCACGTTATTCTATGCCTGAGACTTTTTATATGGATATGACTAAAGAAAATGTTAGCATGTGAGATCACTCATTCCTTTTTCCCTTAACAGTTAAGAACGTTCATATTATTAAACCTAATATCGACATACATCCTCCCCATAGCAGAACGATTAAACTAACTCTCAAAGGGAGCTTCACGTTTAAGGGAAAGGGTAATTTTCTTTTTTCTTTTGCCGTTTTGTCAGAAAATCATGACTAGCTTCTGGCCATGACCGAGGTTATGTCAGCATCATTATGTAACATTGTGATCGGTGCAGAATGGAAGAGCCAGAACTGAGTATGTAGCTGAAAAGTTTCTCTAGAGTGTTAAGTGCACTGCTCAGTCCCCTAAAGTAAAGTAAATGGCCTGCAGCGAGGTCGGAAGAAAGCTCTGCAGTGGCATGAATCTGGCCTCCTGAAAGCTGGCATAGAGGCATTCAGTCCTGAATCTGCTTTGCTTCAAAATATAAAGCCTACAGTGCTTGCAGCTTTTATTTCTGAGGCATTTTTAGCTCATTGTGCTGAACACTTGTACTTTATTAGCTTGATTGACATTCTGGAAAATATCGATCCGACAGTTCAGTGACCTTACATTCTATTAAGTAAGTGGCTCACTTGGTCCAAAATGGAAAAAAAAAACCTACTTTTTAAAACAAAAATTTATATTTATCTTAAAATGAAACTCTTCTAATAATTTAAATTCAGAATTCCAGGTGTCATCTGAAAATTCTGCTTCTTTAGAATTAATTTGGAATAAATATCTGACAAACTCAAAACAGATAAGCAAGCAAACAAGCAGAACACAAGAAATCACTTTGGAGTAAACATGTTTTCCTAATTACTGAACAGTATCAAAATTTCCTGAAAAAGATAGTTTCTTCCAGTGAATCGTATTTTCTTCTAAGGGTGAGACATGCTATCATGTAAGGCAGCGTTCCCCATCACCCTCCTTCCTGGATTCATTTCCACTGGAGAAAAAGCTGTTTGTTCTCCAGACCCAGAGCTAAGCTGCTGTCTTCATGGGACTTGCTTTCACTCACAGGATGGGATCTCTATTCCAGGAATCAATATCTTTCTTCCTCTTCATTTTCTCTTCTGTTTTGCTGGATCACAGTCTCAAATTACCAACAAAGAGAAGGTTTATTGGAGAATTAAAAGGTTTCTGAATCCTCACTTTCTAAGAATACGTTTATTCTCCCATTTTATTGATTGATAGTTTCTCTGGTTATAGAATTGTAGCTTGAAATCATCTTTGAATTTCAGTTCTGCATTACTCAGTGCTCTGTGAGGGCAAAGTGGCTTTTTTCTTGTCTATAACATCCTCTGAGTTCTCAAAATTGCCATACACTGTACATACCAATCAGGAGATTTTTATAGCCAACTTTGGCTTTCCTGTTTTTGTTTTTGTTTTTGTTTTTTAACAAATATCTTGTTCTCCTCTCTACTCTGGATTTCCCATCATTTTCCCCCCTCATTTTCATTTTATGGAGTCCTGTATTTTATGGAGAGAAAGGAGATCCTTTTATATTTTCAGTTTATCATCTTTAATCTGAATTTCATACTGTGACTTTCTAAAGTGGCATATAGAAAAATCATTCTTAGATAAAGATTTAAAAATAATTTCTTGTGAGCAAGATAAATCAGATTAATAATCAGTGTGCTTATTTACTTATTGTAGGATTGATAATGAAGTGAAATTTCTAAAGTCTAAGCTATTATACTTGTATATTTCCATTTAAAATAAAAGTAGACATCCCTTAAATAAAAAATTGAATTTTGAATACTGCCACCAAGTAAGATGATACATCATTCCACTTCTGTCTATTAGTTTCAGAAACCTCAACCCAAAACAGGGAAAAATAAGAAAGAAGAAACCTTGAATGCAGATTTATCGTCTTGAATGCTGCTCCCAAATAGGCTTGCCCAGAATATTGAAATTCCTCTCTTTCACTTCTGGGGTCTTTAAATGGTATCTACTTACTCTTAGAAGTACAGTCTTTTAAATCCTCCCTTTCCCCCCAAACCAATTTTCATATTCCTTTTTCTGTGTACGATTTCGGTTAACTCTGGAAGAGAATAGTGTTATGTGATAGTCTCTCACCAGAGTTAAGTGCCTCAGTCCATGCCCAGGCCTTGCTTTGTAGGAGATGACACTTCTTTGTCGGAGATGACACTTCTTTGTCAGATTCATGATATGATTTTTTAATATACTGTCACCCCAATAGACATGGGAGCCTTGTGTTAGTTGATCAGAGATGTGATTCACGTGCAGGAACTTTTAAGTTCTTAAGAAAGAAAGCTCAGCTTTCTTAAGAACTGACTGATTCCTGAGGGTCAGCTACTCCCTCAAATTCAAGTATTTATAAAGAGTAGTTGGCTAAATCTTATTAGCTGAACTGAACTTTGAAAAAGGAGTAGCATTCTGGAAAGAAAAGATTTGATAGCAGATATACCTAGATTCAGCCGCTAGGTCTTCTCCATATGATGTTCCTGTTATTTATTGCTGTAAAAGATTACCCTAAAACTGTGACTTAAAACAAAAATACATTATTATTTTATTATAGTTCCATGGGTTGATTGGCTCAATTGGGCAGTTCTTCTTGGGATTTGTCATGCAGATATGATCAGACAGCAGCTGATATTAGAGGCAACTGAAGGCTGAACTGAGCTGGACACGAAGGTAGTCATTCACCTGGCTATTACGTGATGCAGCTGTTTGTTCTGAGGTCAGCTGAGGCAGATGACTAGAGCGCCTACACATAACCTAACCCTGTGGCTTCCCATAGCGTAGTAGCTGGATTCCAAGAGGTAGTATGTGAAGAGAGCATTGCAAGAAACTTAAGAAGAAGCTGCAAAGCTACTTATGACCTGGCCTCAGAAGTCACTTAGTATCACTTTATTCATAATCTGCTGGCCAAAAAGGACTCACAGGACCATCCCAGATTCAAAGAGGACTACACAAGGTACAGATACCAAGAGTTGTGGTACACTGAGAGAAAGGAGGTATTTTGGAGACTAGCTCCTAAAAGTGTTTAAAACAAACTGCTATGGTCTGTTGAAAGATTATCCTCTGCTCTGGACTGGAATTGTCTGGCCCACCCAAATTCATACTCATTGATTCTTAGGTCTAATTGCTAATAATTAGGGTTAGATTAGGTTATAAGGATGGGGCCCTCATGATGAGGTTAATGCCTTTATGAAAAGAGGAAGAAAGAGAGCTCTCTTTCTCTGCCATGTGATGGCACAGCAAGAAGGCAGCCCCAGTGCAAGCCAGGAAATCTTTCACCAGGAGCCGAAGCCACCCGCACCTTGATCTTGGACTTCCAGCCTCCAGAACTAAATAAATTTTCGTTTAAGCCACCCATTCTGTATTATTTTGTTATAGTAGCCAGAGCAGACTAAGACATTCCACCTTGGGAAAATTGCAGCTCTTTTGAAATATCTTTCAGTGAGTACTGGAAATTATTGATTACATTTATTTTAAACATTTAAAATTATTAGCCAAATCCATATGTACAAATTGTCACAATTTAAATAGTACAGAATAACAGTAGTTACCCATGAAATCCTCCAGCTTTAGTTCTGCTACTCAGAGGTAGTATTTTGGGGTGATTTCTGTCTTAAGCTTAAATTTCTTGAAATGTGGTTATTTCATTTTAATTTCCACATTGATAACAATAAAATCTTGAAATGAACTGTTTAAATCTTTCTTTTCTAACTTTATTTTGCCTACAGGAAGAAAGCAATTGATTTTTTCTTTGTTTTCGTAAAGGAAGTTTTTAGTATTTGTCTTTTTCTAACAATTTTTAGAAGGACAGTCTGAAATTCCATGGGGATAAGCCTGACATTACTTTAGTTAATTTTACTTACCATAAAGAGAACTTTAGCTCTGGTAAAGTTATTTTCTACTTTTCTTTTAATTATTTACCTAATCATTTTTTCCTCTTTCACTAATTGGATTGGCCCTTTTTTTTTATTTGACTCCTTATTTATGTATTATATATTATTTATTTTGTTATCCAGAGATGTTTTATCAGTTTAATATATTTTTTACTTCAGCAGTATTTTTCGTAATTTGTAATATGCCCTTTTGCTACTGATGTATTCATTTATTCATAGCTTTTTTAAAGTTGTAATATCTTCTTGAATCTACATATAAAATCTGGAATTATTTTTGTTATTAATTTCCTCATGTTCCCTGATTTGTTTTCTCAAGTGTCAGTCTATCAGCTAAATTATTCTTAATATTTCTCTGTGATGTGTATGCTTTTCTCTTATGTCTACAGACCCTTTGTTGTCTGTTCACTAATAACAGTGTACCTTGTGTGAATTTCCTTTGGCATGGTGTAGGTCGATCTGTTCTAAAAGGTCTCTTTATTAGTGGAAAGTCTTCCTGGGTAGGCGCTTTATATAAGTGAGAAGAACTTTTCACTCTCTTCAGATGTTTCGTCTTTTTTCTTTTCTTTTTTATTTTTAAACAAAAATTACTTGCTTTAATTTGATTTGTGTTTTTGCTTTGTTTTTCATTCTGGGGTTAAATACTGGGCAGAATGTGCTCTGCAAGCCTGGATAGGAGATTTAATTCATCAATAAGTTCCCTTTCTTCTACCCTCATTTTTCCGTGTGTGTGTGTGTTTGTATGTGTGTGTGTGGGTGTAATTTTTAAAGGACTTTGAAAGAAATTTTACCCTTTTATTGACTTAGACTCAGCTTAGTGTAGTTTTGACCAAAAATCTATTGTAACTCTCAGAGTTTTGGTGTTGTAATCTACCTGGTTTGCATTGTTTTCCTTGACTTGTTGAAGCTCTTTCACAATGTTAAAAATATTTTTAACAAAGTCAAGCACAGACTTTGGATAGCAATTTAAAGTGCAAAATTTTCATTCAACTTTTTTTTGCTAAAAATTACTTTAGTATGTGACAAAGTATCAAAAAAACAAGTAAATCAAAACAGTACTCCAGCTTGTTTTATAATTTCCTAGATGAAATCAAATTACTGTCTTCTTTGTAGTGAGGTCACTTACAATTCTCAATACATAACAAATATTATAAAAATGGATACAATGATTTTTATGCTGGCTAGTCCTGTCCAAAAGCAGTATCATTTGAGCCCTTACTATAATTTACTTCTTTTCATTTGCTCTTTCCTTGAAAATTTATAAATTGTGATGAAATGTCACAGCTCTTCAAAATCTGAAATCGGGACATGTGAAACCTTTTTCATTAGGAAAGTTGATATGAATTGAACAATTTTGAGACATATAAAATAGTTTGCAATATTGTACAAGAAAAATCTGTAAGATGTACCATATGCAGTAATTATAGCAGCTGTTCTCAAAGGATTAAAGCACAAAAACTGTACTGTACCAATCTGCAATCAGGTAAATTAATCCTCAATGGAGTCATGTACCACGGTCTCAAGTAATCAGTAATAATTGTATCATATTGCTGAAGCACACTCCAAGAAGTATAGTTTTCCCTAACTGCTGAATTGGCCTACGACAAGTGAAATTTATTAAGCTGTGTCAGAAATTCAGGCCCATGATCAATGGAAATCCAAGAGATTCAAGTACATAGGTAACATTACTATTACAAGTTTCTCCCTTCCTTCTTTTTCTTGTTGTTTTAGGATTATCTGTTTATTATTAGAAAGATTTTGTAAATAATGCATTTTTATTTACCATGGTTAAAATACTTTCAAGTGCTTGAAGAATTAAAAGCATATACTATTATTTTGTTTATAATAAAGTATATTTTGATAAACAGATTTACTTATCATATTTACACTGTTTTTTTAACTTTAAAAAACTGTCTTCATTTTTAAACAGTCTAACATATGGCCATGCAACTCAGAATTTTGCAGAAACCATATATATAAACTGTATATAAAAATAAGAGTTGTACTGTAGTAAAGTAATACTAAAAGCCTAAGTTAATGAATTTAACTCTGATTTGAGTTATTTCAAATGTCTTTGTTAATAATAATGTCCTTTCCAAAGCCTTCATATAATGTTAATTAAATCTCTGCTTAGTTTCACAGTTGTGTTTAATTAGCTCAATCACTTTTTGAAATGTAACAGGCTATAAAAAGGATGATCTATTGACAGAATATTTAGTGGCAAATTGTTAGCTGCCAGACTTGATCCCTGAATGATCATTGGGTGTGTGGAAAATAAATTGCATTAAAATCATAGCATTTATAAACAGGCTTTGTAGATTAAGAGGTTAATGCATGCAATTCAAATGGTTTTCTTTCTACATTGGAAAGGAGCTATTACAGGATGAGTTTAATGGCGTATGTATTATGTATTGAACCTTTTCAGTAAATGCAGAAATTACATTTATAATACTCTTACTATGGTTATTTGAAATATGCTTTTGCCTAGATAGATCTTAATCTTTGGCAGTATAAAAAAATATGGTAAATATGGGCTTTAATACTACTAATGAGAAAGTTAAAATAATACTCTAAGGAAGAAATACCCTAAGGATACGTCTTCTGCAGAGTCATAATTATTACTAAGCCAACATAATAATATATGCTTTCTTGAACAAATTATAATAGGTTTACAAACAAGATTTCAATTAAAGTTCACTTCCTAGAACATGAAAAAGAAAGCTGTGTTTTTGCAGTGCTTTGTAAAAACTCACTTAATTCCAAGTTTATTTTTTAATGGATTGGAGTTAGTGTGCCAAAATGATTTTGTTTAATCTGGGAAACTCCGAATTTTCAAATTATAATTTAGGAGATGTTGAGGAGGAAAGGGATTCAAATGTAAGAAAATTATAATGTCAATCAAAAACAATTTTACTATATAAATAGTTCACTTTTTTAAAATTTTTGATTTTCAGAATTATGAGAAAATGCAGTTTCCTCAAAGAATTTATTTGAAAGAAATAAGAGATAAAACTGTTTAATTTATCATGGATTAAGAGAAATAACTATGTTTATATTACATAAATAAAATGATTACCATTAATCACCTTCTATATGTATCTTAATTTGCAAATCACAATGTAAAGTAGAGCACAATGATTTTTAATAATCTTTAAAGTATTATAATAGCACACTAAGACCCATAATTTAAACATTTGATATGTAGAAAGATAGACTTATTAAATCTTAAATTTATTGATTAAAAACAACTACATAACCATATTGCTCTAGAAATACAAAACTTATCAGAATGCCATCTGTGATTGGTCTATAATATGGTTTTATCTTCACATTCTGAACTCCAAAGATGCCAGGGAACCTCTTAAAAAATAGTGAAGTCCTTTTGAAGGGTTTTAGATTTGCTGTTTGCCCCTATCTAGATTATTGAGCTGGGAATAACCACCTATTGTAAAGATTGCAAATAAGTACATATTCTTCTAATAATTTTCACTTAAAAATAAAAATTTCACATCAAATTATGCCACAAATGAGTTCCCATTCCTATCTTCCTTTATTCCCATTTGCAACACCCTGACCCTCCTCAATTTTTGCAGTATTTTCTCTTATAGGGCATAATAAACTAATTTTTAAACATTTCTATAATTATGGTCTAGAAACCGATTTTAGAGATCATTTAAATGGAGGATGGCAAATATATATCATTTCATGTGTTAACTTCAGTAACAGCTGCTTGTAAGTTTGAGTGGAGAAGGATTCAGAGGGAGAGGTGGTTCAGTCTCTTCAGCAAATGTGCTAATATGATGGATTACCTTCGTTAGAGATTGGGGATGGGCATGCATGTTTACATAGATTTTACTTTATCTTTTCCAGGTATACTTGTTATTTATCAACTTCCTATCCCTAGGTACCAATATCATCCTCTAAAAAACAAACAAACAAAAAACCAAATTAAAATGTCTTAGCATAATTTTTTGTTAAAATGAAATTCAGTGTATTAATTATTATGACCATGTAAATCTTGTCCTTAAGTTGTTACATATAGTGTAAAATGACTACATTTTCTCTCTTGGACAGCTTTTTATTCTGTTTTTCTGGAGTTAATCATTGCCCAACCAACTTTTTTCTTGATTGCATACTCTAGTAGGGCAGAAATAATTGTTTCTTTTGCTCACCAATGTATCCTGAAGTATCGAGTACAAAACCTGAAACATATTACAAGCTCAAGAAACATTTTTGTTGAATTAAAAGTATTTGTTTTTACTTTTATTTCCACACCCCGGATGCTGGTTCAAAAAATACATTGCTGTGATTTATGTCCAGGAGTGTTCTGCCTGTGTTTTCCTCTAGGAGTCTTATAGTATCTGGTCCTACATTTAAATCTTTAATCCATTTTGAGTTTATATTTGTATATGGTGTTAGAGAATGTTCTAATATCAGTCTTTTACAAGTAACTGTCCAGTTTTCCCAGCAGCACTTATTGAAGAGATTGTCTTTTCTCTATTGTATATCCTTGCCTCTTTTGTCATAGATTAATTGACCATATATGTGTGGGTTTATTTGTGGACTTTGTAGCCTGTTCCATTGATCTGTGTGTCCGTTTTTGTGCCAGTAGCATACTGTTTTGATTACTACACAGTTGTATCGTAGTCTGAAGTCAGGAAGTGTAGTTCTCCCAGCTCCAATCTTCTTTTTCAAGATTGTTTTGGCTATTTGGGGTCGTTTGTGTTTCCATATAAATTTTAGCAATTTTTGGTGCCAGATCTGTGAAAAATGTCATTGATAGTTTGATAGGGATTGCACTGAATCTGTATATTGCCTTGGGTAGAGGACCATTTTAACAATATTGATTCTACCAGTCCAAGAACATGATATATCTTACCGTTTGTTTGTGTCATCTTCAATTTCTTTCATCAGTGTCTTATACTTTTCAGAGTACAGGTCTTTTGCCTCCTTGGGTACATTTATTCCTAGGTATTTTATTCTTTTGGGTGTGATAGTAAATGGGATTGTTTCCTTAATTTCTTTTTCTGCTATTTTATTATTAGTGTATAGAAATGCAACTGATTTCTGTATGTTAATTTTGTCTCCTGCAACTTTACCAGATTCATTGATGAGTTCTAGTAGTTTTCTGGTTGATTCTTTAGGGTTTTCTATGTATACTATCATGTCACCTGAAAACAGTAACAGTTTCACTTCTTCATTTCAGATTTGAATTTCTTTTATTTCTTTTTCTTCTCTGATTGCTATGACTAGAATTTCTAAAACTATGTTGAATAAAAGTGGTGAGAGTGGGCATCTCTGTCTTGTTCCTTATCTTAGAGGAAATGCTTTCTGCTTTTCCACGTTAAGTATGATGTTAGCTGTGGGTTTGTCATGTATGGCCTTTATTATGTTGAGGTATGTTCCACATATAACCACTTTCTGAAGAGTTTTTATCATAAGTGGATGTTGAATTTTATCAAAAACTTTTCCTGCATCTATTGAGATGATCATATGGTTTTTATTCTTCAGTTTGTTAATGTGGTGTAGCACACTGAGTGATATGTGTATGTTGAAAAATCCTTGCATCCCTGGGATTAATCCCACTTGAACATGGTGTATGATCCTTTTAATGCATTCTTGGAGTAAATTTGCTAGCATTTTGTCGAGGATTTTTACATCTGTATTCATAAGTGATATTGGCCTGTAATTTTCTTTTTTTGTAATAAACAAATGGGATCTAATTGAACTTGAAAGCTTTTGCACAGCTAAGGATACCATCAACAAAACAAAAAGACAACCTACAGATTGGGAGAAAATATTTGCAGATGATATGACTGACAAGGGACTGATTTCCAAAATATACACATGGCTCATATACCTTAATATCAAAAAAAATCCCAAGCAACTCAGTCAAAAAGTGGGCAGAAGTCCTAAATAGACATCTCTTCAAAGAAGACTTACAGATGGCCAACAAGCACATGAAAAGATGCTCAATATTACTAATTGTTAGAGAAATGCAACTCAAAACTACATGAGATATCACCTCATACCAGTCAGGATGGCTATCATTAAAAACACTACAAATAATAAATGCTGGAGAGGGTATGGAGGAAAACGAACCCTCTTACACTGTTGGTGGGAATGTAAATTGGTGCAGCCACTATGAAGGTCAGTATGGAGGTTCCTTAAAGACCTAAAAATAGATTTACTGTATGATCCAAAAATTCCGTTCTTAGGCACGTATCTGAAGAAGAATTTAATTCAAAATGACACATGCACCCCAGTGTTCACAGCCACATTATTTACAATAGCCAAGACATAGAAACAACCCAATGTCCATCAACAAATGACAGGATAAAGAGGTTCTAGTATATTTATACAATGGAATACTACTCAGCCATAAAAAGAATAAAATAATGCCATTTGCAGCAATGTGGATGGACCTGGAGATTGTCATTCTAAGTAAAGTAAGCCAAAAAGAGAAATAAAAATGCCATATGATATTGCTTATATGTGGAATCTAAAAAAAAAGGATACAAATGAACTTATCTACAAAACAGAAACAGATTCACAGACATAGAGAACAAGCTTATGTTAATGAAGGATAAAGGGAGTGGGAAGGGATAAAATGAGAATTCAAAAACTGTACTTCTTGGTAAGTGATGGAAATCTTAGCTATCTTGATTGTGGTGGTGGTTTCATTGGTGTATGCATCTGTAAAAATTAATCAGATTGTACATTTGAAATGTGTGCAGTTTACTATATAGGAACCATACCACAATAAAGATGTTTAAAAAATTTATTGTCTAGAGTCTAATAGAACTGTAAAATTTACCTCTATGATCAGTCACATCAGCTAATTCTTCAATCCCATTTTTATTCTTGGAGACACATCCTGTAAAGCCCTATTTATTACTCCCATTGGATAGGTTTTAACTGCATAGCTGTGATCCTAGGATATCCCTTTTATTATCATTCTGGAATTTTCTGTCTTTTTTTCCTATATATATCTATATAAGATCTCATATGTCTTGGATTACCTAATATTCTTTTTATTTACTCATTTGTTTTGGTGAAGCTTATTCTTTAGTACCCTTTTGTTAAAGGATATAGAGATGGAAGAATTTTTTGCAACTACATATCTAAAACTGGCTGTCTGATACAGTGGCTAGATAGTAAATTCTATACTAGAAAATAGTGTCCTCATTTTTCTTACAGTTCATATTTCCAGTAATGCTTTTGTAAATTCTGATGTCATTTGATATATATGTGACATAGTTTGTGATACAACCTGATCTAGAGACCTCATTATTTGGAAAGCTCTATCCTACAATTTTGAGAAAGTTGATACTTTAATTAATTGAATAATTTGCTCCTCATTTTTCTCCTTATCGACTAGCTTTCCTTATTTAGCAACTCTTAATTTAATCATATAATTTTCTTATCTCATCCTTTTTTGGTTATTTTTTTAAATTCTGCTTTATGGAAAACTTGCTCAATATTTTCCCAACACTATGGTTGCAATTTTTTATTTATACTATCTTATTTTTAATTTTGAAGTTGATTCTTTGAATATGGCTTTTTATATTTTAATGGCCTCTGGTTTACTTTAACATGGATGCTTTATCTGCTCATGTTTCAGTGAAGATGTTTATCATTTTTATTTTCTTAAAGTTATCTTCTGGTCTGTTTAATGTTTTATTTATTTTTATTCAGTTTCATTTGGATTTCTTTATTTTTGAGTTAGGAGGATTTAGTGATGATTGTTTTTATATTTTAAGTGAAGTACAAAAAAATGTTCTTTGGAAGTATTGCGTATGTTGGAACAACTTTCCAACAAAATATAGTCTAGGCAAAGGAAAAAGCATACTCAGAGACTTGGAAACTTGACAGAACATGGCATTTTGGAATCTTAAAGTATTTAAGTATGGTTAGAACCTGGAACTAATCTGTTCAAAGAACTCTAAGGAAATTAAAGCATCAAAGCATAAAACTATTAAGGAGTATAACAGTGTAGAGCTGTATATTATAATGATTTATTAATGGACTAGTTACCAGGAAATGTAGTTTGTATTGTCTGTGTGAACTTTGACAAATCCCTTAATCTTGTAATGGATTTGTTGGTTTGGGACCACTTTCATTTTCTTTCTAAACCTGATTTCACTGAGATGTTAACAACCATAGAAGGCCAGGTTGGCAGATCCTTTGAAATTTCAGACAATTCTATATCTCCCTAGTAATCTGATGGTCTTCAATCAACCTAGTCAAAATTCTTTTTTTTCTACCCACACCATAGAATATGCCTTGATCCAAATATAGATTCACTCAATTCCATTCTGGCAAATAATTTTAGGTTTCAATGAATCACAGAAGCATAGAATTATAGTAATGCTATAATCATCAGTCGCCATCTAGCCCAATTACCTAGCTGATGCTTGAATCCTTTCCAGAGCATCTCTGCCAGTGGCTATCTTTACTAAATTTGAATATTTTAAGTGATATTTAACTAGATACTCTCAAATAAGTCCATGCTTTAGACTGCTCTGACTGAAACTTACTTCTCGTATCATTCCTATGGTCATAGTTCTAATTTTCATAGCCTTGAAGGTTGTAATTAAATGGAAACTATGATCAAGGGTTATTTTAAGAAATGGAGATAATGTGTTTCCAGTGCCTAGCCCAGTGTGTGTCTCTTTGGCACTCAGAAAATGTTAGTGATTATTTGTTCTTCAAATATTTGAAGGCAGAAATCAAATTACCCTCCTCCCAAATTCAGGCTTATCTTCTCAGTGCCAACCAACCTCAATTCCTGTAATTATGGATTAGCTGAGAGGGTTTGTAGTCCACTAAAATTTGAGATTGCTCCAGCTAAGTTTTTACTTCTATTATTATTATTATTATTCTAAAAGTGTAAAGAAATCACAATCAAGCTTCAAAGTGGAAACAAAACCAGCAATGGAGTGGCTGTTGAAGTCATCCAGGAAGAGTTGATAAGAGGTTAGGTTAGGATAGCAGCTGAGAATGTGGAAAGAAAAGGCTTTGAGTAGGTTTGGGTGATAAAGTACATAGGACTGCCTAATGGATTAGGATATAGTTGGGAGAAGATAAAAGGAATCAAGGTTGATTTCTCAATATTTGGCTTGAACAGCAAGTGAGGGTTGTAGTACCATTTGCAAAATAGGGAAGACTAGTAGGAGAACAGACTGTGTTTTGGCCTTAAGTTTTAAATGACTAAAAGATACCCCGGAGGATATCTTCATTAGGATGTTGGCTGAAGATGACTAATAGAAACTTACCTCACTTTTAAGATCATGGCCTCAGGAGTACATCTAGTCGTTTGGACAGTCCTGCTACATTTCTCATATAATTTGCTCTCTTACTCTGTTAAATTGATGTTCTGCAAAGTTAAGGTGCACACAGATCACTTGGAGATCTTATCAAAGTGCAAGTTCTAAAAATCTTGGGAGAGAGCTGAGAATCTGCATTTCTAACAAGTTCTAGTTGACAACAGTGTTACTGACCTGAGATTCACTTTGAGTTACAGCCCTTTTCCACTTTCATTTAATCTTACATTTCCTGATCCTCCTTCCTCATTGATGATATTGTGTCTTATTTAAAGAGAAAGCAGAAGAAATCAGAGAATTTTTACATACTTTCACCCTTATATCTACCAACCCACTCAATATGTAGGTATGCCTTCTCTCAATAATTGGCTTCAATGTAAGGCCAAACCCGCTACTTACTTACTAGATTGCACCGCCGTCTTACTTTCTCAAAGAAAGTCCCATCATTGCTACCTCCAGTCATCATTACTTTTTTACTTTATACTGAATAATTTTCTTAAACATACTTACATGCTGAGATCGACCTTAACTTTAAGATTTAAAAAAAAAGGAAAAGTATATTGTTATTCCCTTTACTACCCTATATCTTTGCTTCCTTTTAAAGTAAAACTTTCCACAAAAGCGTATGTATGTACTTCTTTTCTCCAATTGCTTTCTTTCCATATTCTGGTGATAGTTCTATTAAATGCCTATTGTTAAAACCAGTAATTTGCTTTACATTGTCACATGTAATGGTAGATTCTCAATTCTCATTTTTATCTCTTATCTCAAAATTGTTTGCATAGTTCTTAAGCACTGTCCTCTTTTGGCCTTTGTGACACCAACTTCTCTTCAGTTTTCTTCTGATTTAACTGGTTTGACTTCTTTGCCTTTTTCCGAGCTTCTCACTCTCTGTGACCTGTAAATTTTAGAGTACTTCAGATGTCCGTTGTAGGGCCTTTTCTTTCTTACATCTGTATACCAACTCTACATCTACTCATACAGTTTCATGGCTTTAAATACTATATGTGTTCTTGATTCCTAGAAATAAATCTTTAGCTGACATATTTTCTCTGATCTATACTAGTACTATAGGTGACTGTGTAATTTATTGTTCAAATTAGAACACTTTAGAATATGAGAGTAATTATTCTGTGACAACAGCTGTAAACTGGGACTGAGGCTGGCTAAACAGTTTTATATATGCACCAAGTTTACATTCAGTTGCTTACTCATCATATGCATTGGGATTTTATGACAAAGATGGTTAATTGTCAACAAATATGCATTTTTGCCTTTTCTTCAGTAATAGAACTCTGGATCTTCAGCTGAACACATAACATCCTAGATTAAGAACTTAATATACAAACCTTTCTTACAGTTGGATGTGATGAGGTGACCAAGTTTCAAGTTTGGGGCAATATGCTATCCTTTTATGATTATGAATGCAGGAACTCTCAGTAGAAGCCAAATACTTAGGACAGTGGTACAAAAAGGTAGAAGGAGCTTGGGTAATGATACTTCATGAGTCACTAAACTAGCCCCTGGAACTACTTCTGTTTATGTAAAAGATGAACATCTCTATTGTTATCACCATTTGTTAATTTAGTATTTATTACAGTTGATTCTAATCTTCACTTAATAGAGGTGCCTAACATGTATTAATTTATTCATTTATTTACTTATCAAATATTTATTAAATGACTTGCATTGTTCTAGACATTTGAGATACAACAGTCAACAGAAAAGGGGTGTCCTCAGGGCTCACATGCTAGTAAAGTCTTACAAATATATTCTAAAAAAGAGTAACGTATTGAATAAATAATAAATAGTATAGTATAATATATTAAATGATAAAGACTAAAGAAAAAAGAAAAAGAGAATGGCGAAGGGTTTGAGAAAATCTCACAATAGGGGGAAGGTTGATGGTCTAAATGGAGTGGTCTTTTAAGTATTCAGACTTCATTCTAGGGCAGGTAACAGTGAGTAAAGCATTCGCAAGGTGAGTAGTTTGACCATAAGTGTACCTGGAGGAAAGTCCTTCCAGGGAGAGGTTCAGATAGAGACCCTAGCTTAGGAGTATGCTTGTTCTCAGAACAGCAGGGAAGCTGGAGGAGCCAGAATTGAGTGTTTATGGGGAGAATATCAGAGATGAGGACTGAGGTAATGAAGGGCCAGATTGTGAAGCACTTGTGGACCGTGGTAAAGACTGGCTTTTACTCTGAGTACATAGAGAGCTGTTGCAAGGTTTTGAGCAGAAAAGTGACATGATCTGACTTTAGCTTTACCATCTCACTAGGTGCAATGTGAAAATAGACTGTGGGGGGAAGGAGTGTGAGGAAAGGCTAGAAGCAAGGAGACCAATTTGTAGGCTACTGTGTAATCAAGGGGAGCGATGAGGATAAAATCAGCCTGTCCTAAATGCAATGCTTTATTTCTTGCCACTGCCTTCCATCTAAACAGCTCTTTCTGCAGGCTTCTGCTTCTTAGTAAATAAACAAATTCCTTCTTCTAAGTATTTAGGCCAAAAACTTTTGATTCATTTGAATTCAGAGATGAAAGCTCAGAGAAACTTGTTGATATATAGACTCCTCTGCAAGCTTTTCCTGAGGACCAGTTGCATCCTTGTCCTTCTCAGTTTTGTTTGTTTAGTCATTGTTACAATTATGTTTGATAATATAATATTCTCCTAATAAATCCTCTGTGCCAAAGTATAAAGTTCACACCAGATTTCTGTCATTAGAAGACATTTTGTTACCAAAGTCTTTGTAATTTTATACTGTTACAGATCACTAATCTTGTTAACTTGAAATAAAATATAGTTTCTATTAATTATTCATTTGCTAAGTTAGTATTAAATGCCTACTGTGTGCCATTTTAATTCAGATGTTAAAAACAAGGGCGCTGGCTTGGATCTCTTTGGAAATAAAGAGAAATTAACTAGTACTTACACTTTTTGAGAATATAAATATTTCAACCAAGAAATATGAGTTGAGGAATATGAATACAGTTTGAGTTGGGTTGTCATTATCTCTTAACTGTGTTAAACTCCTTGCCTGAAATATGCTGTATAAATGAATAGGAAATCAAAATTAAATAATTAAAAGTTTTAAAAACATGATTTACTACAAATGGATGACAGTCATTATATTTTAAAAACTTCATTGCTATTACCTTCATTTTTATACTTCATATCATAATAGAAAATGTATATAGAAATGAATTTATATAATTTTACTTGTGTTTTTTAAAGTGGTTCAGATCAGAAAAGTCTCACTAACAGGGCCAGATTATACCAGGAGACATTATGGTATGTTTCCTTCACCCCACAAAACACAACATGGAGACAATATAAAAGTATAAATGAATGTAAGGGACTCAAATAATTCTAACTCTTTACCTGATGGATAGAACTACTTTTTTAAAAATATCAATTTTTTAGTCTATTGTTGATGAAATAAAATCACATAACGTGAGAGTTGTGAGTTAAGTTTTGTTTGGGGCAAAATGAGAGCTATAGCCTGGGAGACAGTATTTCAGATAGCTCTGAGAAACTGCTCTGAAGAGGCAGGGGGAAAACTCAGTATTACATATGACTTTAGTGAAGGAGGGTATGTGCAGTCAAGCACACATTTAGGCAGAGGCTTGCGTCTAGTCACAAGAAGCAGATGTCACCATTAATGATTTTAATGCTTTTCTAGAAATGAGGAAACGCAAGAATTAGGGTTCATAAAATCTTCTCCTAAAAATATCTAACTATCTGAAGGCCTGTTCCGCAAGTTTTTCCCAGAGTACAGATCTCCTGATCTCCACCCTGAGCTCCTTTCAGGGTGTGTTGAAGGTCAGTGGCTGCAGCGGCTCCTGATTTAATCCAAGCAGAGGCAGATGGCAAGTGCCAGTTTTTAGCTGACACTATCAGGTGGTTAGTGCAGCTCAGAAAGAGATAACCACTTCTGGGATTGATGGTCTCATTTGTTCTGAAATCTATATAATTTACAAAGAACTTACAAGTTTTAGCAATCAGAGGAGTAATTCGGTTAGTATGAAATTCAGGTAAATGAGATTCAGGGGGTTAAAAAAAAGAGAAACATATCAATTATTAGGAGAAATGGTTATTAAACTCTGTCAGTATAATTCTGAAATTCAAACAAATATAGCCTCACTGATATTTTTAATTCATTTGTAGATCGCTTTAAATTTTTTAATGATTTCAATTCAGCTTCAAAAAGATATATTTCCAATTCATTTATTTCCCAATGGAGAAATAATCTGAGAAAATGATTGCATTTCCTTATGCTATCTCAGAGACACAGATTATACACAGGAAAAACACTTTCTTTCTGAAGTTCTATTCCTCAGCTACTCCTTAGCTGTTCGTTAGTACGGACTACCTCTGATCATTAGGTTTTGTTTTTTGTTTAAAAATTGGAAACGTAGATGAGGTTTATGTATAAAATTAGTTACCTGGATTCTTTTTTGTGTCTCAAGAGTAGCATAAATTCACAGGCATTCAGACAAAGCACATCTTTGAAGCTTGTTCTTCCCTGTGGAAAATACGTTAATAGTTATACCTTTCTTTTTTTTTATTTATCAAGATGAATAGTCATAACCTTTTTATTCTCCTGCACCCCAAGAGTGTGGTTTAGGTTGAAGTACATTTTATAAATTTTAAAATGAAATAAAAATAAGTACCTATAATGATATCCAAATCTTTATGCCATTAATTTAATTTAGAGGAATACTTTAACACATATAAACAGTTCATAAACAATTTTAGAATTCTGGGAAGTAATTTAGTATAAGCCTTAATTCTGTTTTTTTTGCTGTATGGCACACACACACAACACACATGACACATTTTTATTAGTAGTAGTATTCTCATTTTTAGTTTATAAATGACAATTTTACTTTTAGTTAATGGCAAATATGAACAACTAACAGATGAGAATGATTTAAAAATGCATATAAACATATTTATTCAAGTCATAAAGGCAGCATATATATATATTTGGCCTCAGTAACCTGTCCTTTGGAGAGAATTTCCATGTATTTGATTACTGATGCCACACATAGTTATATTTATAAAAAATTTAAATTACAACAAGAATTATCTTATTTTTCTTGCTTTTATATGCTGCTTACTAAGACAAAATATTCACATTTTACATATATGTAATGAATGGATACCACTAATGTGAATTATTTGTCTGCAGTTTATAGATACATAGATTATATCCATTTATTAAAAATGTTCAAATTATACAACAAAAATGAGTAAATGTAAATACATACATTGATAAGAAGAAGAAAGGAAAGAAGGGGGGGATTTAAGGAAGTGGGAAAGGAAGGAGAGTGGGAGAAAGGAAATAAGAAAGGTAAGACAGAGAAAATGTACTTAGTTATGAATTAACCCAAAGTAAAAATAGAGTATTTAATTCAGACTCAACTTTACCAAGCTTTCTCTTATCTGAAAATTGCTCAGAAGTTTAATTGTACATATGATTAAAACCTTAAAATGGGATTTTCTAACAAAATTTGTGGAGATTTTAAAAAATCCATAGAGGAGACATCACACATTACATTTATAAACTAAAGCATCACAACAATTTTCATTTATAAGACAATGCATTTTGGATAGTAACTCAAACTGAAATTCCAAAGGTTGTAAGACTCAGATATCTTTTTAAATTCACTACTCAGTTTGTTGATTGCCATTTAAAATTATCGAACAATTGTAATTCTAATAAATAGTATAAGGTTTCTGTTGCAAAATCACTTCTGTTTCAAGTGAATAATCTGAAGTATATTTGTATTCTTTCTTGTCTTCATTGTTAATAACTGTTTATTATTGCTTTAAGCATTTTTTAATACTAGGCACCTAAAAGAAAAATATGAGCTATTTATGTAATATGAAAAAACAGAAATGACCTTGCTCACTCATTCTTCATTCCTTGGTCAGTTTATACTTTCCCTTAAGTGTGGATGATGATAGCCAATTGTATTAATCCTAAATTCTGCTGCCACATGCAAACTTAAACATTTGGAGAGATTTTTTATGTTCTTTCTGAGTATTCAGTTCTCCAGCTAACTCTTCCCTATTTCCTCAGTCACTCATTATAGAATACAGTTTTTTAAGTGCACTCATTTACTGTGGTCTATAAAACTGTTTCATCTCACCATACACCATGAATCCCAGACAGAAAAGAAGAATGGAACTTCAGCATTCAACAGAAAACAGACTGCAGAGAATGCCATATATACATGTACTCATTATAATTGAGACATTATTCTAAAATAATCTAATGGATGTTCAATAAGAATATTGCAGACAAGGTGATAAAAATGTTATATATTTTGCTTTTTATGCCACGATTGAGTTGACAGAACTTCTGAAACACTTTCTCAGGAGTTCAAAACCAGAGCTATGTTTCTGTTCATTATTGCTATTCATGTATTTAAGTGTTATTCCAATATTATGCTAATGTTTCATTTATACAGTCTAAGAGATTATTCACTTAATGTGGTTTGACCCTTTCACTAATAAGTACACTCTATTTATTACAAAGCAGCAAAGGTAAACTTCGAAGTACTTACCTGTGACTAAATATAAGCTCAGTATTTGGCAACTCCTCTCTAAACATGACATAATTACTGTGTGGAAATAATAAAATTAACTCTTGTGAAATGACACGAAAATTTCAGTTGCTGTAGAAGATGTTTGTAATGGATGTAATGATGTGTAGGATAGATCCCATCTCTTTCTAGATGAACTCATTCATTTTGCCAGCTGGTGAGAATGATGGTGACTGACAGCTCACAGCTGGGTCCCTTCCAGACTGGAGTGTGTAGCATCATGCAAGGTCACATCCTCTTTCCAGGGTGACCCAAATCCAGTGACTGGTCAATGCAGAAACATCAAGGCCTAGCCCTAAGATCAGTGATGATTCCAATGTATTAATTCTGAAAAACGGGAAAATAGAATCACAACTTTAAGAAATATGAATGACGTTTCAAAGGATCAGTTTTGAAATTTTGGAGAACTAGTTTTGGAAGGAGTATGAGGAGCTCATCTGGGGACATACTAAGTTTGAGACAACTCTTAGACATCCATGTGGAGATATCAAGAAGTTAGAAGGACATAGAGTTTATAATTCAGAGGAGAAATCATGTCTAATTATACATATTTGTTAGTTTTTAGTAACAGGTAAATGACATAAAGCCAAACGACTAGATGAAGTATCCAAGGCAGTAAGCACAAATGAAAAATGTAAGAAGCACTCCGACCTAGTTTCTCTTGTTTCAATAGAGAAAACTGAGGAGGAGCAGAGATAGGAAACTGAAGCAAAATGAGGATGTGGTTCTCCATGTGACAACATAGAGGCCATAGCAACAGGCCATTAGAGGCCTGAGAGAAAAGAAGGGAGGAGAGAATAGTCACTGCTGAAAGGAAACAGGAACATGAAACCATTCATACTTCTTTTTAGACTTCACAAAGTGACTTTTCATGCAACAGAACCAGTCATTTACCCAGAACTCATCTCTTAGGAATGAGCTTCTTTATGACTGCTTCAGAAGTATAGACATTCACTTCAGAAGCAGGCAAATGGTGAGATGTGTTTAGCCTCCCTTAGGTAATCATTACCTATTATCATTAAGAATCTTCACTCTGTTGGGTAGGCACCAAACATTCCAACTAACACTTCTTTTGACCTACCCAGACTTAAAATCTCTTTGGTATTCCTTAAGTTCTCACTACCAAATCTGTGAGGCAAAAATCATACAGTTCTAATGTGGAACTCTGTTGAAAAGTTACATACTTTTCATTAATTATGCTTTTTTAATGCAGTTTATTTGTTTTTTTTTCCTTTTCCATATATGTTAGAAAATGTTGAAAAGAGTAAGTACTACTGACATAGACATTTTGGTAGGTTGTTTTAATAAAAACATTCTGTTTTATTTACTGTATTTTATAACATGTACTTAAAGTATCCAAAGTGGATTGGGGTGAAAGGTTGATTGCTCTACAATTAAGCATGTAAATCATAAGTGCATAGGAGAGATATATTTGACTCTTAAAATAAATGAGGAAATATCAAAAAGACCACTTAGACCTGGGGTTAATCATCATCTTACAAAGTACATAAAATCATTTGAAGTCATTATGAAAATAATTACATTTTATAATGCTCTATAAACTATTCAACACATTTAAGAGATAATGATATTTTATTTGAAAAATCAAGGATAGAATTTCTTAAGTGCCTTTAAAATATGGCCATAATCTAATACAAAGTTCTAGGCTCTAACAAAATAACTGGAAATGAATTCTTGCCAATCTACTAAAGAATTTCAGTCTTAAATGGGAAATTTAAAAGTACGCTGCTAAACCAAAAGAGCACTAGTGTGTGAGTCCTTAAAACACCCTTGCATGTACTTCTGGTGTATACATATACATGTTATAGTAGTGGAACCAAATATTTATTGATTGAACATAGTTCAAAACATATAGGTCAAATCTACTCTGCACAGATGACTCTAAATGATATTCAGCACTGTGCACATTTTCACCAAAGGACTGTCCCTTTACTTTGTACTTTGTATCTTCCAGCCCTGTACTTGACCTCATTTGTACCTTTCCTCCCTTACATCTCTCTACAAAAAGTCTGCCTGCCAACTGTACCCGGCTAAAAGGCCATCTCCTCTGTGAAGTCTTCTTTTGAAATCAGAATAAAACTCCACTAGATTAACCTTAATACGTATGTGGTATCTTTAGGTATAGAAAATCTACCTTGCAAATAGTATGGATTTATCTTCCTCTCCCTACAAATACTAAGTTCCTAACAGGCAAAGATCACACATATATGATGTGCTTACATCTATCTTTCTATGTCTCATATCATTTGATACATACTAATTGTGCTCAGTACATTTTGTCTAATTCAATTAAATTGTTGTAAAACAGCTCTTTTCCAATACACCTTTACTAGTTGTTTGACATTAGGTAAATTAGTTACATTGCTGAGAGTTAGTTTTCTCAACTGTTAGATAAAGTTAGTGCTATAAATCGTATGAGAAATTCCACCATATGTTAAGTATAAAAATGATTATTACAGTGCTTTGTATGTAGTAGTATCTAAGAAATATTAGTTTCTTTAATTCAAAAGAGCACTTAAAAGTTGTGATATAACTACATGTAACTACAGTATTCTGTTAGTCTAGATTTCTGATTTCTTTCCTTGGATTCCAGGGAATGGATTAACCTATATGAATATATGAACTTTTGAGATAACTTTTTTTATGACAGATTTTACCAGCATGAATTCCCACTTATATGGAGTTCACTTAAATAACCCTTAGAATATAGTATTATTGAATTTTAAATATTCTGCTAACTCACTTGTGTTTTTTTGAAGTAAAAGTTTATCTCATAAGTTTATATATTTTCTAAGAATTGATATTTTGATGTTCTCAAAAGCTTAACATATAGTAATTATTAACATACAGTTAATTATAGTAATTAACTCTTAGTCACATTTGTGGCAAAAAAAATCACTTCTAACTTTTTAATTATGTTATTTTATGCTGTACGTAAATTTTAAAAATGTATATAGCCAAATATATGGATTTTATTTCCTTATGATTATTTGTTTTGCATTTATATTTAGCCTAGCTGAAATATGTATATATATATGTACACACACATATATATAGTATGCTTTAAGTATAGAATGATACCACTTAGAAATCATTTTCCAGTTTTTTTCTACACACACTTTTTATGTATCATAAATATTGTTTACATAATTAGGAAAATGCTGTATCTCATTTTGTAATTTTTTTCATATATACAGTGAGCAATTTGTTGTGCCATTAGATATGCAAGGTAGCAGTATAGGCATTTTAATGTGTTATATTAGGTTAATTCACAAAATTCTTTCATAATTTAATATTGGATATTTTATCCAAAAGCTATACTTAGTTTTAGAGAATTATAGATAAGACATATGTAGTATCACTAATGTGTATTAAATATAATAAACATCTCTCTTTCTTGAATATATCCTAAGTTAATGAAATAATATGTTTAAGTCACTTTGTAGGTCATACTAATACCTAGTAATATGAATAATCCTTGTTAAATACTGCATAGGTTTTTTTCAGTATTACTTAAATATTAGTTTCTTCAACTCAGTCATGAAGTTTAAGAAAAGAAATACTATTCTTTTAAAATTATTATTTTTGTCTCTTGAATGATAAAAGCTATACCATAATTTAGACACAGCATGAAGCCAGTAAGAGGGAAAAAGGAATAAAGCACATTTTATTCCCAGGAAAGAAGCCAAGTAATTGTTACTCAGAACACATAAGGAGAGCATGATTTTAAACATTTAGAGGAAATCATGAAAGCTTGAAGGGCTTTCCTCCAGGGGCACCTTGGAGGAATTCATGTTTCTAAAATAGGAAACATTTATCACGATTTTGAGTACAGGAACAGCTTCATGCTGCAGTGTCAGCATAACCAGAGCAAATGGGCTTTCTGGCCTCAGTGGTCACTGTGCTACTTCTGTCAACAGAGTTTACTTTCTTTAAGAAAAAGTGTATACACACACACACACACACACACACACACACACACACAAACACACACACACACATATATATGTATATATATATGTATATGTACCTATAATATATATGTATATTTATATCCTGCACATTAATGGAAAACAAGAGAAAAAATTTCCTCTTGCTACAAAAATACTGACTTTTTTAGAATAACATATAAATTGCAAACCATAAATAGCAAGCTTTCATTAAAATATCCCAAGACTAATTTTTTGTGACCATTTTCTAAAGGAATCAATTTTATATTCAGTGTTTCTTCTGATGTTAAATATTCATACTTAAAGGAGCCTAGAAAGCATTTTTTTTCCTCCAATGGGAATGGCCATTTTAGAATAATATATTTGCTTTATAGAATTTAAGAGATTATTTTTCTCTGGCAATACTACAGTCATGGTGGCCTTGGAGACAGCATAATGTGGTAGCAAAAATAATGGCAGTCTCTTTGAAAACAAAAACGTAAAACAGTTAATTATGAAATCTGATCTTTCAGTTTGGGGGGCAGATTCACTTAATTTTAGGGAAAATGTTAAACTACCAAAACATGTATTTTCCGCTTTTGGATAGGAAAAAGCTATGTAACATGAGGTTTGCATGTTTGCTTGTTTGCTGTGTGTTATTATTGTAACATTTAATGAAGAGGCTTCAGGAAGAAGCAGAGCAAATCTCAATGACAGTACACGAAAGATTTTATCACAATTTGAAGCAGATCATCAGTGTTTATTGAGCTTTTTGGTATTATAATACCCTATTAGTATGTAACCATATTCTTTTTCTTTTAATTCTGTACTTATTTTATCTTAATGTGGAATAGAAATGCTTTATAATTTCAGTTTTGTAATTGATAATTTCCACACTGTCGTTGTCCTAATCTGGTATTAACTAGAATTGCTATGTACTGACCCCTCTGATCTAATAATAACTTTAGTTTGCTTCTTAAATTCCTGGAATGCCCTAGTTGTTTTCCCAATTTATCAAAAAGTGAGCTGCCCCTTTGTGTCAGTTTCTGGGTCTAAGATATGGGAATACAGAAAATGTTAAATAGATAAAATTATGAAATATGATTCTTTAATAGAATTAGAATTTAGAGGTTTATGGAAGCACAAATGCAGGACGCTTTGTCCAGCCTGGGAGGGAGTGCTGAGAAAAATGTTTCCTAAAGAAAGTCATCTTCAAGTAATTGTTTTCCTTAAAGTAGAAGTTAAGGCTTTTTCCCTCACTCACATGTCCATATGGCTACATTTAATTTCAGATAACACAAACAGAAGTTCTTTATAGTGCTTTCTCACAGCTGAATTGAATTATCCTAGATAAGACTTTTCAAACCCAGAGAAATATATTGTTCACTCACAGCAAGGGGAAAATTATTTATAGTTTCTTCCTAAGCTGTTTTATCCTAAAGACTCTTGTAGTCATTAAAAAAAAAAAAAAAAAACATAAGAGGAAGTTTCTTAACTTTCTATTTCAAATACAGGGAAAAACTCCACAAAACAAAGAGATAATAAAAACATTTCCCAAAGCTTATTCTATATGAAAATCTGAATTCGGGAAATGTGCTGATTGACACACAGGTACAAATAGCATCCTGGTACAAATTTTAGAATGATGTGTCAGATATCCTCAAACAATGATATTCTTGGTTTATGCATGGTGACATTCCTTGCCACTTTGTATTTTGCATGAAATACCTGGTCAGAGTTAAGAAATGAACAAAAAGTAGAGTTAAGTTATACTGAGAGGGTAAGATGGTATAGTGATGGGATACATCTTTATGTTTTAATCATATGTGGATAAAATAACATGTTTTAATATACAAATTATATATTGCAATAAAAGATGAAAAGAAAGGAGGCAAGGAATTATCAAGGGAAGGGAGGGAAAAATCTAAAATGTGAAAACAGAAGGGATCTAAAATTGAGAATTATGTGCTCCTCGGTGCTCTGTTCCTAGAGCTTAGCGTTATATCCATACATAGAAAATACTCAGTAAAAAATTATTGACTATTTATAGGCACTGCAGAACTTAGCTACTTTTATTAACTTTATTATGTAATTCCACCGGTAACACTTTGTATCTATCTGTATCACAGTATGTACTACATGACTGGATTATTTGTTTTGTGATGTCTCTTTCATCACTCTAATTATCCTAGACTATATGGATCAGGTCATAATTATTTTTTATTTCTATTACCTATGGAGTTCTGTGCCTAAGAAAGTCGCACGTTAAATAGACCTGAACTAATGAAGTACCATTATGTCAGTGAGCGCCATCATCAACAGCAACAGTTCTGAGAAGCTGCCCAGCTTGCCATGTCCACTGCACGGGGAAACAAAGAGCTGCCGTGCATAGTCTCTCAAAGTCAGTTGGGAAGCCAGGAGGAAATGGCTGTTGTTTTTCTGAAGCATACCTTTTTATAAACAAACGAAAACAACCCAGGTTTTTTTTCGGAAATCAAACAAACCAAGATTATATTGGTAATTATACTTAAATTGATTTCCATATATATATTTATAAACAGACATTAACACTCACCTTTAATCGTTTAAGAGAGTGATTCATTCATTCATTCAATTAGTCATCTTGTATGATCTTCCATACAAGATACAAAAAAATAAGAAGCTGACGAGAGCACATAAATGAAACTTCAGCACATATTAAAAGGGAGGTGAAAGGTAAGTGACAAATAAGCAAAAGACAGAAAAATAATAAAGATTGCAGATAAAAAGTAATCATACGTGAGGCTAAATGTATAGACTTTATGTACACATTTGTGACCTATTTATGAATGAACCACAGATCTAAACCAAGTTATCTAATTGCTGAAGAGAAAGAAAAAAATATTATCAGTTACATAATTTAGTATCCCCATGATTAAGACATAAATATTTCCAAGTTCCCAGGAAAATTGCATTTATTCAGCTATTATTAAATTATGTTACAGATGGCTCTGTAATAATAGTGAAAAGTGTCATTGATGATAACCTTACAATAGGCATTTCTTATGGCAGTCCTTAGTACAATGTAGTCTGAACCTCACTTAGCCTAAATCTAGTTAGATCTAAGAATATTTTTAAAAATTTGAAAGGCTGGTTGGACTTCTTTCCCTTTGAATTATATTCATTTAATAGGTTTTATCTCTATTGAATTTTGAAGGTATCATATTAGCTGTAGTTAACTGAGGAAGGCAAATGTCTGGAATGCCAGTGAAATTTCCTTGAATAAAATTTGGACTCCTCTGTTTTAAGAGACAGTTGGGATTGGGTTTCATTCATTGCAGTGACAGAAAGTGACTGATCTGGCCTTTGGGGTGAATCAAAGGGAACTTCCCATCATGGGACATGACAGTCTTTAAAAAAACAGATTGATTTGAAACTATTCAAGTACAGAGTTAAATGAGCAGTACAAACTCCATAGTTATGGATTGATCAATATACTTTTAATCTGGAAAAAAAATATTGAGTCAAAAAAAGATGTTCACCATGGCCAAAATACATTTTCTGAAATGGAGCACCAAGGAAGCACTGTGCAATAGTATTTCTTAGTATACAATTCACAAAAATGCTGGAAATCCTCACAATAATTACATGAGTTAATTTGGTTTAATAATTTAAATACTGAGGAACACTGATCCTTTTCCGTCTCCCCTAATTTTTCCTTCTGTTTTCTCTTTTTTGATCACTGTTGTGTGTTCTATTTTGTTGTCTGTTCAGGTCATCTTGTTTGAGGTAACAGTATTATAGTATTTGCAAATATTAAGGGGTATATTTTTTGGTTCTCTATCTCAAGAGGATATGTAGCAGTATGTACAAGAGTTTTATCAGATAATTAAGAAAATAAAAGCAGTGAAGACTGTGGTGATCCTAGCTTTGTTTTTTAAAATATAATTTTTATGATTTATTTTAATAATATTTACAAATCTTAGAGCCCGTCCCCCGCCACACACACACACACGCACACGCACACACACACAAATAGCAGAAAATAAATCTGAGTTAGATTAGGCCAAATTTTAGACAAATTATCTTATTCAAGCCTTAGTCTCCTCATTGGTAAAATAGAGATAAAAATAGTATCTTTCTCATAAAATTTGTGTGAGGATTATTAAGCAACATGATCCATATAAAGCGCTTAGGTTAATGCCTGGCATATAAAATGTCCTTTAGAATGTCAGTTATTAATAGTAACATTACTACTACTTCTAAAATTAAAACTATGCATAATTACACTACTGTTGTAATGTGGTATATGGCCTTCTAGTCGTTTTTTACCAATACCAAACAGATTAAATGACAATACCTGCTGGATATACTGTTTTGCAATGTGCATTTTTACATTGACAATTATCATGAATATTTTTATTTGTCAATTATTATGAATATTGATCCAAATCATTAATACACAATGATAATGTGACATTTAACACATTATAGCTTTCCGTTATAATGATGCTTAATGACATTCACATTATTTCCAAATTATCTGTCCTAAGCATAATGATGATACGGACATACTTATACATAAATCTTTTTATTAACAGCTCTAATTTTTTTCCTTAAAATCCATCATTAGAACTAGAACTGTCCAATAAAAAGTTAGATACATTTAAAAAACTCTAATACATAGATTTTCTGCCTTCCAGAAAGATTTCAAAAACAGACATTCTTATCAATATAATATTGCAAGAGGTAAAATTGTAATTCATTTGATACCATAGCCTAAAATAGATGCTTCCTTGTCTCCATGCCTTCATATTCCACTGCAGTTTTGGACTTTTCTTCATATGTCAGCTTTTATCCTTTCTATGGCTTATGATCACATTCCTTGTACATTTCTTCTGTATATTTCCCAAATTTTGGAATTCCTCAAGGCCTATATAGAAACAGAGGGTTTCTTTGTTATTTGCCCACCTTATGGGACTCTTAGTGACCTGGCACCATAGATTGTCCATCATGAGAGAAATGTTTAGACAGTCATAGAAAGACAGAGCAGCTAGCATTTTCTTGGTATCTAAGGATCACTATCATAAGTATTTATGATTGCGTCTACAGTGTTTTTTTCTGATTCAACACAAATAGTGATACTAGAATGCTTGGCTTTTTTGATTTCCTGTTTTCTCTCATTAATTATCATTCTATAATGATTGCTCTCCTGTGCTTATGCATGTATGACACACACACACACACACACACATTTACTATTTCTAAAGTGAATGAGAATAAGATAACGAAATAACGAAACTTGTTATCATTTTATACAGTAAAGATAAACTCAGCGGGGTCTGGAGTGACAGAGCCATAAATAAATTAACCGAGATTTAATGCACACCCAGTCTGTCACATCCTTAAGCAGAACGGTTTCACTGAGACAGTGTTCTGCAAAGTGTAGCTAACCTTGCTTTGTTAGCTCTGGACATTGATGTCCTAATGCTAGAACCAGGTAGTGTCAAAACGAGCACAAAAAATGTGTGATGATACTTCAGTAGGCACTTTGAATTGCAACATAGTAGAAGCACAGTAAACATTTAGTATTTGTTGAATGAAGGAATAAAGCTTCATGAAGACAAGACGCTTTGTGAACTGACAGAACTGAACCCATCAAATGAGAACTACCTGAAGTTTATTACATTTAATAAAAGCATAAAAACACATACCGTTAAGAAGAATAATCATTGAAAATATGACATCGATCCTCTATTCTGCCACATTAGGCAGATAAAAACAAAACAAAACAAAAAACAAAGTCCTTAACTAGTATGACTTGGGATAAGTCCTGTGGGTCTAGAATTCTTTTATGACAACATCTGGCCTCAAAGCCAAACACAGACTAAGTTAGTGTAAGAATTTTAGTATTCGTCACTACTGACAAACAAACCATGTGGTACAAAAAAAAAAAAAACAAATTTGAGATTTATAATTTTAAATGATCTTTAATTAGTAATTACTCTAAATCTTTCCTGCAACAAGTCAGTGTGTAAATGCACACAATTATTATATATTTAATGTGTATTTTAATGACTCTTGTGTATTTATTAAGCATAACCTGTCAGTAATGGAATTAATTTTTTGTTTGAAGCTTTTATTTTTATTATAGGATTAATCTTTATCCTTACTGATGTGTGTGCTTGGAGTATCCTTGTACATTTACCTTAAGCAGTTTATTTCCTTGGATTGTGTGCTCCCTCCAATATATTCTACAAATCAGAGCCAGTTTTACAGATTAGCCAGCAAAAGACTTGGCATTCTCTATTCTGACTACTCCTTCCTTTCACTGTATTCTTTCCTTTGATACCATTCTTTCTAATGCTTTGATGATGAGGACTGTGTTCTGCTTGCTCTCTTGAGAGAAAAGAGTGACAATGAGTAGGGAATAATCTGAAAATGATTTCTTTATGTTGAAATGCAAGCACTAAAATTACAAAATTTTAACTTAAAATAGAAAGAGATTTATTGTGATTAACATTTTTATACCCAGAGAAATATAGGCCTTGTAGTTATGTTATTACACTAGTTTTTGTGTGTGTGTTTGTGTCTGTATATGTATGTAGGTAGTTTTTTCTTATTGGCTTCTCAGATTTAAGAAATTCTTTCCACTTTTCTGTGTGTTCTTACTCACTCTTTGACTAAATATGATCCTTTTATGAGCTCAATGAAAAGGAATCCATGATTGAGTAAGTTTAGGTAACATTGCTTGTTTTTCTTGTCTTGAAGGATCACAATTCAAAATCATAATAAAAGCTACAAGCAAGTCTGCAGTAAATAGTTTCAAACTTTATATTCTATAGTTTTACAACACTTTTTATTATTTTTTCTTTTATTAATTTGAGTACTTTTCAAATCCTCCAAATGCAGTGTACTAGATAGTTGAGGAATCAATAAAAAAATGGAAATAAACACGTATACATACACGTGTATTATAGTTTCCCTTTGCCATTCAAATCAGAGAATTTAAAAAAAATTGTCTTTTGTTAGGTAACAAGGTGATAACACCTGATTCAACCACACAAAACATATAGTTATGAGAATGTATATAATTTTAACACAGAGGCATAAGGACAAGTCCTTCACAAATGAAAAATAAAATGTAGCAGAAGGATTTGCCAAGATTGTTACTTCTAGTTATGGTAACAAATGGACACAACATCATGTAAGAGTGAAGTATGGTACTGCTTTGAAGTAAAACATTGGTCCATTAATATGTTAATTAACATTTTAAAAAGTTTGACCGATGGACTTGTGGGTCTGTGTAGGGGGACGTGGAGAAAGAACATATTTCAAAGGAAAGAAATTCTTAAATTTATTATTTCATTCAAAAGCTTACTAATAAATTACTCCAAAATATGTATCTGAAGACAATTATTAATTGTCTCTGCCTCATGTCAGTAAGTCATTGTCTCTCCTCCCACTGGAATGTAAGCTCCACCAGGGAAGATTATTTTTGTTTTCTTCATAACCTTATCCCCGGTGCCCAGACTGCTGTTGGCAGATAAATGGCTTGCAATAAATACTTGTTGAATTGGGGAATTATTATTATAAAGTAATAATAAGTTTTGCTCACAGTCTTTATGCTTTTGGGGCCTTTCTGTCTAGCCTTCCTGTTCTATTCTGTTGACCTTCCTATTCTCTCTTCCCCACAATTCCCTCATACACTTAGAGCTGTACCCAGTAACCTGTGGACTTAAGGCTGGATGTCTGAAACTATGCTCTGAAGTCATCGAATGAAATCACCAGAATGGTTTGTTCAGAAGTACCTGCTTCTGGATCCTTCCACACCTAATAAATCAGACTCTTTGGTGCTTAGGCCCAGGAATGTGAAGTAAAGCACCCTCAAATGTTTCCTAGGCAAATAAAAAATTTGAGAACTGCAGGCTCTGGCAGTTTAGCAGGACTTAGAGGGATCCCACTCAGGGACCTTCCTTCTGCTCTGGAGTGGGTCCCTGTGCACTCACTGTTGGCTTTTACAGTAGTGGAAGGGCAGCTTGTGTTGCTTAGGTCATACTTAGAAAATACTGATTGAGCGATGAATTAATTTTGAATCTAAAATCAGATTCCCAAATAATTTTCAGTAAAATCTCCTTTTCACAAAAATATATGTGCAAAATTGACTATCAAAAATAATACTATTTTTGTTATATTCTAATAGAGGGGCACATGCAAAATTTATTGCCATCACTGTCAGACTGCATGCACTCAAGTTCTTAACTGAGTCAGACATACTTAAATTAAAAACACTTAGGCCTGTTTTTCCTGTTGGTTTATCTTTGATTGTGTCTACCTGCCATTAACTCTAGTAGAAAGATGGTTAAGATTCGTTTCCTGAGATATATACATATACCCTATACTTAGGTCCTTTCTACACTTCTACAGTTTTAGTTTCCTTTGCAATAAACATTTATATATAATAGGGACTGGAGAACAGAAAACAGCTTTGCAGTACCATGACGATATCCCTTGAAAGGCATTAGTTGGAATTCAGATTTTTGTCATCTAAAGTCTGGATTATCACCTTCAGCACTATTAACATTTTAAGCCAGATAATTCTTTGTTGGAGAGGATGTAAGGGACTGTCTTGTGCATTGCAAGATGTCTAGCAGCATCCTCACCCTCTACTCACTAGATGCCAGTAGCACCACTCCTCTAACCCTGCAAGTGGTGACGATCAAAAAAATGTCATTAGACCTTCACAATGTCCTCTGGAGGGCAAAATCATCCCTGTTGAAACCTACTGATCTCAAAGGATCTGGGACTGTGTTATTCCAAGGATATTACTTTAAGTGACATTAAATGAAATGATGGGAGCTTAAGTCACCTTAGACTCATAAACGTGATTAGTTAAGCCCGATTTTATTTTTGCGTCAAGTTCTAGCAGTTGGGTTAAGTATTAATTTACTTGATTCAACCTATTAAGAAAGATGAAATCTAATATTGTAACTTCGTATCACAGATTTAACTGGAGAAGTGTTTGTTAGCCAGTGAACACAGATTGTGCTGTTAGCCAAAGCAGGTAATGCAACAAGAACTAGAATTGTTCATCATCATTATGAATGTTGAAGTTATCTGAATTATGCTACCTACACATTATTTCATATAATTGTAGAATAGCTGACAATGGCAATGAGGCAATGGCTGTAAGCCAGCAGGTCCTTGAAGAATTGTGATACTGACTGTGTGATCAAATTGGCTTCAATGCCGGAGGTTTACAGATTAATAGTAGAAGGGCACTTTTTATATTGCCATAGGGCAAGAACCATCGTTAAACAGAATTGCAGTGCAAGTAATACCAGTCACAAGTTCCTGGGATGCAGCCATGATACCAGAATTGAAGCTATGATTGTCACTATAAATGCCTCCAAAGGCTACATGTGGGATGATTATGGTGGTATACTCCATCAGCTGCCAAATAGCAAACTCAAGTGTGAAATCACTGTGTGTTAAAAATATCTGTATGAAATGAGGCTTAGCACAGAATTGCTAGGAAAGACAAACCACCCTAATCTGATTTTTTAAAAAATAAACTCACTGGCTCTTCTTTGAGTATAAGCAATATTCAGACTGTGAGGTTAAGTATCACCACAACAAAGAGCAGTACTTGACAGTAACAGAAACAGTTGCTAATTATGGGCTAGTTTCTATGCATGTGATACAAAAGAAAGCTGTAAAGCAACAACTTAGAACAACACGATATTAATTAATATGCTGTTGATTTGCAACGTAATTTTTAGCTGAAAAAATTTTAGGTGACACCTTAATTGAGAGTTTATCTTGGTAGAAGTTTATATCTTTACTAAAAAGTGAAAAGTCAGAAAGTCAAAATGATATACCTTAATAGTATAATAAAATATTCATATAGAATTTTCTATGCGCCTGCCCCTCTTCTATAATATGAAAAATCTTTGAGACATCTTTGGATAATTTTAAGAAGT
Source organism: Camelus ferus (assembly GCF_009834535.1). Classification (NCBI taxonomy): domain Eukaryota; kingdom Metazoa; phylum Chordata; class Mammalia; order Artiodactyla; family Camelidae; genus Camelus; species Camelus ferus. The sequence continues at coordinate 5,585,676 of NC_045705.1, read as the reverse complement.
TATTAATATTTATTATCATAATGGATGTTAAAAGTAGGGAAATGACATAGTGTAACAAGAACTAAAAAAACAAAAGATTTAGACTTAGACAATTAAGGTACACATTTTGACTTATTCTTAATTTAGAATATCTTGTTTCAATTTTATGCTTCATTTCTTTAAAACTGATTTTTGCAAGGAGTAAGTAACACTATGCATGCATGTGAAGAGCTTACTTCAAAGTCTGATGTATTATAAACACACAGTATATGGTAATTCCTTCCTTCTTTCAGTTTAAATAAGGATGCAGTCTATTATTTCCAACTACGTTTCACTGACCTGACAACTGATGTGGCAAGACCTTGCTGAGACGGATAGGTGTCTAGTTCTGTGTCTGACATATAGGAATACTGTAACTTTGATCAGCTAATAAATTAGTATATTTTGTCAAAAAGACAAAAATTGAACATTTAGAAGGAGTGCTCACAGATTTAATACATATAATAATAATAATAGTAATTCACTGAGCACAGACTTTATGCCAGAAATATTCTGAGCCCTTTAATAGGATTATGTTGTTCAAAATCCAGAATATTCTCTGAAGTGGGGACTTTTATTATTCCCCTTTTACCAATGAGGAAACTGAGGCAAAATTTTATCTAGTATCTTATATCTAATAGGTGGGAACCTAGTTTAAACCCAAATAGGAGAATTCACACTTTATCTACCATGGTATACTTCCTCTCTATTCCAATTTTTACAAAGCTGCAGTTCATTCTAGTATTTGTAGAACACTGCAGGCATATTCAGTATGAACTGTGTCTTCATAAGTAATAAGCCACAAATGAAGGCCTTTTTAAATTCAGTGTTGGTACGTTTAGACCAATTACAGCAAATATGGCATCCTGAGAAGGATTATTTCTGAGTTTGTCATATGACACGTCAAAACATTAATTTCTCCTCTCTACTGATGGAAGATTTGGGGCTGGACCCAATGGGATTGCTCATTGGTTCTCAATGAAGACATTCCAAGCAATGCCTTGCATTTTTGTGATAACCTAACTGAACAGACATATTGACATAATCTTGGCATTAATGTAGTGATTAGGTGATGAAGCTCTAAGTAGTGATGTCTCTTGTGTCCCAGTAATCAATTAACTTACTCTGCACTGACTGCATGGCAAGCCTATTGCACTTAGCAGAGATTGCTTTGGAACAAGGTCCTTCCTTTAACGTGAGAATCAGGTAGTCATTACTTGCCATTATAAATTTATTGGATGTTGATTAATGTCCAGTACCAAATGTAATACCAGGAAATACATAAAGGATATTAAATGTTAAAAATGCTTTAGAGTAATAAATTCTTAATTTATTAATAAACTTAAAATAGCACTGGAAAAGTCCCTTGATAGAAGTTTGACGATAATGTCATAATGTCCATTCCAAAGAAACCAAATATAACTGTATTAAAAATCTAAGGAGATGCAAGATAGTTGCTGCTTTTTTTAAAAAGTTCATCTCTTAAAGGTCTGAGATTCTAGTATGAACAGCATTGTCTGAAAAAGATAGCAAAGAGGATATTGGAATTTATTCATTGGGCATAATCTTGAGTATTTCAAATTTCCCAAGGGTAAAAGTTTTGACTGGGAAAAATAACTTGGATAGCTACTTTTCTAAAGTTACAATTTTATTCAGATTAGAAAGGGTAATAATTCTGTTGATGCCACAGTAACCTAGAAGTCCTGTTTACCTCTCCAGGAAAGAATAATGGATTATTATCCAACTATGTTTTGTCCTTTAAAGTTCTGCATATTGTAAATAAATAATGAAAGTCATATAGGAATTTGAAAGAAAATGATTTTTTAAATTTGTCTCAATTTTCTTTCCATCTGTATGATATAAATGTTAAAATTATTTAATATGGAAAAAGAGATATGATCTTTAATCTTTCAGATTAACATGACATAACAGTGATTCCAGGTATATCTTATGTAGAGGGTATGTGTTTGAGGGAAACAGGGTAAATCAGTTCAAGCAGAGTTATTTCAAATGCCTACAAAAAATGGCAGAAAGGCAACATCAGCTAACTTGCCAGTTATTGAAGGAGTATCTTCTATATCAGTTTTTAAATGTGCAACATTAATACTCAATTTAACTCATAATTTACAAATATATATAGGTGGTAATATGTAGAATAAATACATTTCTAAATGTAAAAACTTGGTTTTCTGGCCTACATTAGTGTCTGTTTGTAAATTGCTAATTAAAGTGCTACGGCTAACCCAGTTGTCAAGTAGGAGTAATGAGTGTTTTCTTCATTTTATGTGAAAACATAAATATTTAGCCTTATAATCCATTGTGAAGAACAGGATAAGAATGTTAAATATTAACAGATTTTTTTTTCTAAATATGGTGATAATATTTTCTCTGTAAAATGCAGAAATGTTGGTTGGAAAGTTTGCTTACGTCCACAGTTATATGAATAAGCTCTTCTGTCTTGTCATGAAAAAAAAAGAGTTTGACCACCATTGAATGGATAATTTTGTGAGGTGCTGTTTTTTGGGATGATGATGATAATTCATCAGGCACTGGAACAGAGGAAATTCGAAAAGCAATAGGAGAAGTAAAGGGAGACGGACTTGGTTTACTTCATGGTGATACGACTTGAAGTTGACAGATTTAATGATGCCACACAGTTTAGGAAGCCTATCTTTAGAGAAAGTAAGTACTCAATAGTTTAAAAGTTTCTAAGGAATTTGTGCCTAAAGCTAAAGAGTTAGAAACCCTCTCTTTTTATTCAAATATCATAAACTGTTTATTAAGCCAAGAAACTGTTTTTGTGTGGGTAAAATATAACATATTGTCCAAGGACAATTTCTACAGTAAAATGAAATTTGTCGTTCTTGTTTATTTTCCTGGAAAATGAATATTAATTTATCTCCATTTTGGGAGTGTTAAATTTTAACATGACAGGGTAGGTAATACTATCTGTTGAAAAATCTATCCTTTTTGAATTTTATATTTCTATAAAGCTTTAAGTGTGGTGAAGATTCTTAGAATTCTTTTATTGCAAAGAGTGTTCTTTACAAATTAAATTATTAGCTAATAAAATAGACAAAAGAAGTAAAATTCCTTGAATGAATGTATTTAATGAGCTTAAATGAATTAAGGTAAATACTTAAAAATTAAAATGATACACTGACTTTGCTATTTCAAAGAAATTAAAAACAAAACTGTTATTTTGAAAGGTACTTGAAAGAGTAAAGTTCATAGCACAAACTATTTAGAAATTTGGAATGAGAATAATATTGGAAAAACGAATGTTGTTTTCTCATACAACCATAGAGTTGCATGAAAAAGCGAAAAAAATTGTGCATGTTGCAGAACTGAACCCAAATATGATTGTTATTGAATATATTTTAATAGGTGTTTAGCAGGTGGAAGTATAGATTTATCATTTTTGTCATTGCTTGTGCCACTTGCAACAGGATGATAATACTGAAGTCTAATTTGGAACTGTTGCCCTACTGTTTGGCACTCTAATTACTTGGCTTAGTGCATAATGTAACCTCTGACAACAATAAAACTAGCAATGACAACACGCCAGAAAATTAGAATGATTGAAGCTCTAGGCAAAATGACCAGAGGTGTTGCAGTTTCTAGAGAGAAAGTTGAAACACCGGGTATCTTGTTTGAAGGGATCTCCCTCCCTAATGCTGAAAATAAACTGCTGCTTGTCTTTGTGTTGTGATTTTTAGCCATTTAGGTGAAACTCTGCTGTCTTGCTCCACACCCACCCCACTCACGTTTGAATTGAAATCATCTATTAGTAGGGCAGTGGGACTTCCTGCTTTTTCCTTCCATAATACTGTTTAGTACTTTATTGAAGGAAGTAGGCTTTAAAATATTAGTCAATTCTCATTTGTTCAGTAAACACCTATTGAGTGTCTACTATATACTGCCGTCTAAGTTTTGCATAAGAGATACAAAAATAAATACAAGGCTACGGCATTTGAATTTAAATTTCAGTGATGGAAATGAATGCATAAACAGATTATGACAATATAGCATAATGTGTTTATGATGACTATGTAATACATGAGGAGAACAGAGGATTAGTGTTTAACTTTGGACAGAGGTAGGCTGAAGTAAGGGAAGAATGGAAGTAAGTTGAGAAAAGAGATGGTATTTGAGCAACTTCTTGATAAATGGCTAATATTTTGCCAGACAAATGTGACAGGAGTAGCCATTTCAGCAAATAGACAGACGAATATGGGCAACCACAAGTAACAACAAAAACTAGAGCCGTGTGGTATTTCCACAGAACTGAAGTTAGCTCAGTGTGGAACACCTAGGAGGAGGGACAAAGGCAGATTAAAAAGGGATTATTTAATACTAAGATTATTTAATACTAAGGAAAAGCTGAGCTGCATTCTGTAAGTAGCAGAGAATGATAGAAGGCTTAAAAAGGGGTGGGGAGTAATGGATTAGATTTGAATCCTCTGACCTCTCATTTGGTAGCGTTATGGAGAAGAATGAAGAGAATTTGGCACTGATAACAAGGACACAACTAAGAAGGACTGAAATAGTCCTAGATGATCCAGATCTGAAATAAGGCACTGGATGTTGACAGTAGTGTTCCCGCTGATAAAGTTACTCGTACGTAAGCCAGATTCCCAACTAGTTCGAACATACAACCAATAATCACTTGAATTTATTAACTGTTTTTAACATAAAGCAGAAGTAAATAATGGAAATATTTTTAGCAATAAATAGAATATGAAATAGAAAATATTCTCTTTTTTCACTTTGTCCTTTTAATGTAAAATTCAGTCTTTCTAAAGACTTAATATTTTTGGTTTCCAAGTTATAATCCATGTGAAATTCAAAAAATGTAACAAACCTGATGTCCTTTTCCCTCATTATGAAGGCTAGAGAATGAAATTTAATTAAACCCCTTCTTTCATTCAGTAGTACAAGTCTTGTCAATTTAATTGATACTTTGTCAAAGTAATATTGATTTGATAAAAGCAAATCTATTTATAACCCCAGCAATTAAAACATTTAAATAGCCTCCATCTTCTTTTAATGAAAGGACATGAAACCACTATCAGCTGCCCATAAAATCAATGGAAAGCATTAATAAATGAATTAGCATCTATTTTGGTGGATTCCACTGTTTAACATTATAATGTACTAATACATAAAACTGTATGGAGTCCACTGTGAACTCCAGATACTCATTCTCACTCTCTTTGTGTCTCTGTCTCTCTCTCTCTCTCCTCTTCTCTCCCTCTCTCTTTCTCTCCCTCTCTCTCTCATTCTCTCTCACACACACAAACTACTCCAGTGCTGTTATATTTCATAGAAGTCCCAAATCTCATATTCTAAAATTTATATTTGCATTTTCAGCAAAAACTCCTTAAGAAGTGTTCTTCTGTACAACTAAAAGGTGCTCTCCTCTTACTCAGAGCAAGGATTCATATATTGTAGTTTTCACTCTAAATTCTAGCACTTTTTATACCTAAAGCATGGGCCCACTACTGTGTGGGCGCAGACTGAACAAAAGCATGGGTGCACGCAGAACGGCGTTGTTTCTCCTTCAGCTAAGGTGTCTGGCAATCCCAAGTTTAAATCTTTACACTGCTGTTTTCTAGCTGTTTGGTTTTAGACAAATTCTTTAATCTCTCTGACCTTCAGTTTTCTCAGTTTAGAGTTTTATGGGATTAAAAGACATAATGCATATAATGTGTTTGGGACAGTGCAGTAAACCCAAAATAAAAAGCTATTTGAGTTAAATAAAAGTGCATAGAAATCAATATCTAGGGCTGAAAAGTAGAATCTGGGAAAACAAATAAAATTAAAGAAACCAAAACCTGCGAAAATATTTGACCATTTTCAAGGACCATAGTCAGTTTAATGAGACTATGTTCAAAATAATTGAAAATTTTTAAAATATGCCATTGAAAAGATACTGAAAGAATAAAGAATACCATCATTATTCCCTTCACTGTTTGCCTAAAAACAAGGCCTCTTGCAATGAGTTTATGTCTTATATTTTATTTAAAGAGAAGTCACAGTATCTTTAATGTGAAGACTAAAATGTGTTGTAGTGTGCATAATCAACTGGGGCTAGATTGCATCAACACACGTCAAAAACATTTTCAAATATATCATTAGATTAAATCAATATATACCCATTTATCCTTACAGAAAAAGTATATAGATTTAAAAAAAAAGGCTTCTAATGTGGTTGGCTAATTCATTTTACAGCATTGGTCTCATGTTTGTCTAATTCCTTTTAAAGCATGTGTTTAGACAGGCCATGGCATTTATTTGTACCTACATTTAACCTGGGTAGAATTTAAGAGGAAATTCTGTTGTGAAAAGGATGCTAATCTCCAATGACCCTAAAATCAGAGTAGAGTCTTGCTCTGCAAAATCAATCTTTGGATATAAGCATTTGGCTGGTTTTATGCTGAAAAGCGGGATCACAGCAATTACAGGCTTGTATTTCCTGGCAGAGAGACAAGCAAGGATAGATTTCCTCTGTTTTATGTTTGTGTTAATTTAACCTGTCAAAGTTAATCATCCTGTCGAAGTGCCGAAGCACCGCAGTGTTGAGCCCCAGTGAGCTGCCTGGTGCTGCCCTCTTACTGCCGTCTCTGCTGGAGACCTGCTGAGTGTCCTTTGTTAAGCCCATTTGTCTCTCTCTTTTCCTTGTTTTTAAAATAGAATAGTTAATAATCCTCTCCTATGTTAATTTATGTTATGTTTGCTCACTTTAAATGATAATTTTTAATGATGTAAAACTGAAATTTTCTTTTCCGTTTCCTATTTTTTTTTCAATTGTGAGGGAAGAAAAACAAACTGTTAATACAAAGATTACTTGAAGAACAGTGTATTTAAGAGTTAATCGGTTTGTTACTTGGCAATTAATATTGAACTGCTTATAGAACACCCAGTTTTTCTTCTAAACATACGGATTTGAAAGCAAGAGAGAATCTTGCTGTGTGTGTACGGCAGAGAAGGCATTTCTTAAACCCATTTTACTTTTCTCACAGTGAGAGTAAGAGTAGGAGTTGCCCTTCATGGCCAGAGATATCCTTATGTTAACAAAGATACTGACTGTACTTCCACTGGGCATAATTCCTCTTGATGCTCAAACCAATTTGTCTATCTAAGAGAGTGAAACTACTTGAAATATGACTATATCTATGATATAAATGTAGATAATATGAGAGCAGTAATATAAGCCAACTCCTATGGGTATGTTAGGTAGTTAGATTAGTGGGGGGCACTGGCCAGATCGGTGGAGGAGAGGGAAGACGATCCAGAAGGTGGCACTGTGCCCGCCTCCAGCATAAAGGGACGTTACTTCCTCTAAGTGAGTGCCAGCAAGAAACTGGTTAGAACACAGCAGCCATGACTGTGTGGTAGCAGAAAGGACTCAACCCAATGTTCATTGTATTATAATTAACATTGCGGTTTAGGCTCCCCCAACCCCATGGATTTTTCTGTATACACCCTGGGTAAGGACATGCGCAAAGTGGCCAAACATGACTAAGCATTCCAGGGATAAGAGCTGTCAGTCAATCAAGAGACCACCTCTAAGCGAGTATATAAGAGAAGGGGGAGGCAAAAACCTCTGCTTTTTCCTTCATTGGATCAGCCTGCCTCCCGTTCTTGGAGGTGTCCTTTCCCTGTGTTAATAAATCTTCTAAAATCTTTCCCTACACAACACGTCGTCTCCCAGCTGTAAATTTGTCTTTTGAGTATGACAAGAATCAGGGTCTTTACCTTTTGCGGTAACAGGTGGATTATTTTTCATGAATATAATGTCTCTTAGAGCAAAACAGCCCTATAAGAATTAGCTATAAAATGAGCAAATTGATTCTCATAGAAGACTTCAACTCATAAATGATAATATATGATTGTCTAGGTTGAGTGGTTGCTGTGCCTTTCTTCTGAAATGCCCAGCTCTTTATCTGGCAAGAAATGCAAAAGAAATGGTGGACTTGAGAATAATGTTTGAGAGTTGTAGACCAGCATACAACTGTTCAAGGTTGGTCTGCATCTCTCTCAATCTCTTTATTTTCTTGCCAGTTCTTTACTTAAGCACTCTGCAGTAATTCCACTCCTTCTCTTCCAGGCCTCTAAACGACCTATCCCATAGTTTTATATTACAAACTTATGAGTGTTTATTAAATAATATGTGTTAAGTAGTGTTCATAACACCTTAGAGTAGGTATTTAAAATACTTTATCAATAAGAGTATGTGTTAAAAAAAAATTCTTCCAAATTCATCTATATGGTCTTCCTATGTAAGCACAACTTTTCTTTTGCTATGATTCTGAAAAATTGTGAATCAAATAATGTTTTCAGCACCTTTATACCACAGGGATTATGAGTAGGGACCTACCCATGAGCCTTTCTGTAACTTGGTGTCCTTGATCTACCCCCTCCCTCCCTCCACCAGGGTTAGCACTCTAAATACAGCAGAGTCTTTTCCCGTGAGTGTAAATGTTAGTCTGCATAAGACCTTTCTTCACATCTGTCAAATTCACCTTAATTTCTGGAACATAGATTTTTTTTTTCATGTTAGTAGGAGTTTGCGAATTAAGGTGGAAACACAGTAAGAATTTAAAAGCATAGCGTCTTTTCCAGCGTTTCTAATATTATGCCTATAAGCTGCTTTTTATATATTAAAAAAAAATACTAAATTCAAATCCAATCTGAAAGATGGTACCGATGCAGCATTGTGGCTCTGTTCTATCCAGTGTCTTTATTATCTCTATGAGACAGGGACTCTGCATGGGGTCATATTCATGTATGTTCATATTCAACATAATGGCTATGATCTGATGAAAGTTTTTTGTGTATCATTAAGATGACAATCAGAGTTATTACCAACACACTGTTCTAAACTGTAAGCTCCTCGCGGTAAGGGGTCATGTTGGTCTTCCTCACTATTACATCTTCAGTGTGTAGCTCTGTGTTTGTAATGTGATAAGTACTTGCTAGATGAATGGGTAAATAAGTGCATAAACTGGCTGAGTGTACCTGGTATTATACCTTCCATTTCTAAAGTGACTTAACTTGTCCTATAACAAAGAACATTTTATGTTACAATACATGAAGTCTGATATAACAAATTAATGTAATTTGACTTATGAATTCTGAACTGTAAGCAACTAAGTCCTTGCTAAAGTGATAGAAAACATTAATGGAAAAATAAGCCTTTTCTATTTGTTTTAAATATTTTGGTAAAGACACAATTGGTAAACAAGGAGTATACTTGAGTCGGTTTTACATTAATATTTTCATCCTAACAAATGTTAGTGCTGCTTTTCAGTTGCTATAAAAAATTAGAAACACTCTTATCTATGGGGTGGGAAAATAAATATTAACATATTTATTCAATTTTAGAATAATGCTTAAAAGTAGTATAGAGTCTCTGATAATAATACCTGATACTTTTATTGGCTACCTCATTTGGGTTAACAAGTTACCCCAAAATTTAGCAGCCTGAAAAAGCCTGTATTGATTATTTCACAGTTCGGAGATTTTTTAATTGGGAGAGGCTTAGTTGAATATTCGTGACAAAGGGTTGATGAAGATGAAGTTGTAGTCAAGGTGCTGGCTGGGACTGCAGTGATTCAGAGACTTGATTGAAGCTGAAGACTCACCTCCAAGGTGGCTGTCACATGGCTGTCAACAGGTGACCTCAGGTCCTTATAGACTGTTGTCAGGAGGCCTCATGGATCTTTCCTTAGGCTTACTTTAGTGTCTTAATGTGGCAGCATCTATCTCCAGAGTAAATAATACAAGAGAGAAAGACAGTAATTTACTGTCTTGTATAACCTACCCTGTGAAGTCACATTTAACCAGTTCCACCACATTTTGTTGTCAGAAGCAAGTCACTAAGTGACAGCTCCCACTCAAGTGGAGGGGAGGTAAGCTCCATTGAACGTACGTATAGCAAAGACTCTGTGGTCATATTTTAAAATTGCCACGAAATTCCCCATCCACCCTCTAAGGTTTACACAGAAACTCATTTCATCCTCATTCCAACTTTATGATGTAGGTGTTATTATTAGTCTATTTACATATAAGAAGCTGAGGCACAGAGACCCTAAGTGTATTTCCCAAGGTAACCAAACTAAGTGGCTGTGTTACATTTCAAGCTTGGATAAGTTGGTTCTGGAAAGTATCCTTTTAGGCACTGCCCTGTGCCGCCTCCATAATTTGTGTTTGGCATAATCAACAGAGTCCTATTTACACAAGTAATAATTTTATTTTCAAACTGCAAATCACAATTCACTGATTTGTCAACTTACTATAAAATTTTGCTATTAAGGGCTTATAGAAAAATAACTAATGAAAACTTTTAATCTCCAAGAAATACTAATTTTTACTTAAATTTCACCTAAAATATGATTTTAATCAGATATTTCCTCTCGTTCCGATATATTCTGTTACATAACATGGAGACCATGGTGAAATGCACACAATCTTACAAATTAATCTTGGTACCATGTGACTTACATTAAAGGAAGCATTGATGTTATTCAAATGACTCATGCCATTTCAATGTGATTGCTGAAAGTAGTCCCATTAATTCCTAAATTGTGGTATTTTGCATATATATATATATATATATATATATACACACACACATGCACATATATATATATATATATATATTCAATAATACAAATGTTTATTTTTCAACATAACCCAGTTAAAATTCAAGTTAATACCAGCAGAAATATATCTTATTGTATCCTTGTCAGTATCATGTTCTTATTTTTGACTTTTTAAGAGGAGGAAATTTAAAACATTTGAAGAAGATAGGCCTTATAAATAAGATTTCCTGTTAAAGTCAAATTAGGCAATTTACATTGAGAGAGTTGTCTATGTTAGATTTATAAAGTAGACATTTAAGCATATATAAATGATTTTAAATTTGCACAATGTTAATGGAGGTGATTATGCCATGAGGATGCCCTTGCCTTTATAGCTGAGAGTGTTGTAGAAAGAAGAATGAACCCAGAGGTACCCATGGGAATTAGTCCTCAGATCTGTGAATCCTGAAGTTCTGAGGAGGGTGGTCCTAGATAAACTGAGGGGAAATCCCAAAGCAGAAGGAGTTTCCACACTTACTCTTTGTTGGAGCTTGTAAAAGCTATTACCTATTTGATTTTTTATTCTCCAAACTCATTCACGTGCATTAACATTGAAAGGAAAGAGGAAACAAAATTAATTTTCTTTACCACCTTGTAGATGATTCTCAACCCAAAATGCCAGTTCACTTGAACAAAATGTTAAATGTCACTGAACACAAAACCTGATTCTCTAGTGTATTCCAAATGGAGGAGTCAGATTTATTTGTACAGAACCATTTTTCTTGGGAAATGAAAATTATTGATTTATACTTCTTCCTGGTGTTTGTCTCTCTCGTGCGTCCTATTGAAGTGAGAGTAGATCTGAATGAGAAAAGAACTTCTTTTGTCCTTTCCTAGCTAAGACGTCACACATTCAAGCTTTAGAAATAAGTTGTTCCCAAATTCTCTATTTTTTCTGGTTTGAAATTTGATTTTGATACTTTTTTGAGGAAATTTAAGGTGTGTGAGAAATTTCTAATTTGTTCTGTGTATTATTTCATTTATTATAATTTGTACATATGATTGAATTTGAGAAATAACCACATTTTATTAAAAATTAATTCTGTGTATGCTTTATGATTTTCTGAATGGTCATATCACCTTCAAAGCCTACAAGGTGTATAACTATTTATTAATTTTTTTCATTGATTGGTATAAAAATGCTTTTCTTCTTGGAAACTTTTGGGGACACTGCCTTTCAGAATTCATCCTCAATAACTGTGTTTACCACTAGCCAAATACAGTTATTTATACTTAACATTTAATCTAATTGAAATAAAATTAAAAATGTACTTCCTCAGTAACACCACACTTCAGCTTCTCAAAAGTCCATTGGCTAGTGGCTACCATATTGGATTGTGCAGTTATTGAACATTTACATCATCACAGGAAGTTCTGTTGGACTCTCATGCAATACATGTTAATGAGAATAAATAAAATCAAGTAGGTGATAGCCTTCACAGGGTTTGAACAAGAATCAGTGTAGAAGCTCCTTCTGATATTTTACTCATTTACATCCAAAGTGTTAATAATCTAGAAATAGTAATTCTAGCTTTCTTATGAATTATTTTACTTATTTTGAGCTATTTTTCTCTCTTGTTAAAACACATCTCTAGTTTGAATTTATGATCTCATGATGACAAGTTAATCTCAAAAACTCATGTAAGTTTTTTTTTCTGATTTATATGAAATATTTGTTAAAATTCTTGAATATTGAATTACTTATTTTTCTTAACAGAGGAGAGAATCTTGAATTTAGTAGGTGTTGAATTTAAAAGGTATAATTTGTTTCTTCTCACTTCTTAATTTAGTAACTTAATTCCTATAGAATCTGCCTATAACAATGGAAATGGGCAGAGACACTAAGAATCTGCCTTGTTTTTCAAACTTTTGAGAAGTCCTATTTAAGTGCAACAAATCTTAGGCTATGCAGTTCAAAGTGTAAATGCCTACAACATAGTTATTTTCAATTAATAATTAATATCTGTTGAATTAATTAATTTAAATATTAAGAAGATAAAAATAACTGACTTTTTGATGATTTCATAATAGTGAGGCTGGTAGCATCCTCATCTAGACATTGGTACATAAATAAAAGCTACTATATATTTTTTGTGTGTGAGTATTCTAATTCCAGCTCACTACTTTATATCTGTGAGACCTTGAAGAAATTATTTATCTCTATAAACCATGTTTTCCAAATCAGTGAATGGAGAAAATACCATCTTACAAGTAACATGAGAAAATGCCTTCAAAACACTTAGCACAGTGTCAGCAATGCTCATTAACTACTATGTATTATTATAACTATTATTATTATCAACAGTTGTAGTATTATCACTATCACTTATAAATAAATTATAGTACATTATAATAGAATATTTTATAATATGGAAGTACAAATTACACAAACAGGGGTTTTATATTGTTTCTTAAGACATAAACTTGGACATGAATATATATCTGTAGATTTATGTATATGCTATAATTAGTTATAAAATACTGACGTATATGTTATGAATGGAAAAAAATCATTAAGAATACTCATGAAATACTGTTTGTTGTCGTAGACCCAGTGGAAAAACCCAGTTAGTTAACAACCAAAAATTCAATCAACAAATACATCTTTCATTTTTATGCTTTTTATCCTTTTAGTTCTTGTTTTCCTTCTTTAAATATATCTCCACCCCTTAAATTAGTCTTAATTAGTCTTTCCTCTTCTGTGTGGTTAGACCCTATGCATTTTAGTTACATTTTGTATAATTAAATTATTGTTTATATTTAATCATTCTATCGATGCAGTGCTTAATACAGTTCTTATTCATAACACATGGCTCACAAATACTTTTTGAATGAGTAAAAGCATTAGTGAGAATATTGCATTAATTATTATTGCACCATAATAAGCCAGCTCAAAACTAAGTAACTGGAAACAACAACCATTAACTACTGCTCGTGAGTTTACAGGTGAGCTGAATTCCTCAGTGCAGCCACGAGTAGCTGTGAGTTGGGTGGGTAGATTTGCTGCTGGTGGATGGCCTGGCATCACTTGGGCCTTGACTGGACCAACTAAGCTTACCTTGCTTTGCCCACATGGTCTCTCATCAGCCAGCAAGTTAGCATGAGCTTGCATGCATGGTGGCTGAGCAGTGTGTTAGAAGAATAAGTGTGGAAAGCCTCTTGCAGCTTAGGCTCAGAACTGACACATGCATATGCTTCTTCTATTTGACCCCCCCCCCACCAAAAAAAAATTTGGAAGGTCCATTTTCTTGGTAGGAGATGAAGCAAAGTCACATTGAAAGGTCATAGATACAGGAAGTGGAATAATTAAAGCCGTTTTTGCAAATAATCTACCACAGGTTGATCCAGACTATACTTCTCTGCCCTGCTCTTGTCCTAGGAAGCTGGCATTGTGAATTGCATCAAGGGGATACTTTGACCCACTGGATTCCCTGTTGTGTTCACATGTGAGGCATCAGCATAGAAAAGAGAGTTGAAAGCATGTGAATTTGTGGGTGTCTATTTTTCTGTTGCCATCTCTATTGAGTTCCTGCAGTTTGGCTCTGTTCCTCTACCAAGGGGCACTGCTTCTGTTAGTGCTCACTTAAAGCTGTATCTCTTCTCAGTGGATTCTAGTAATTGTTTCCTTCCCTTGGACTTCAAGCCTGTCAGTGCAAAAGACTCTCTGGCTTCTAATTATTGCCAGCGTCTGGATTCTTTCTCATCCTTTCCTGTTTCTCTTAAAAACAAAACAAAACAAAACCTGCTCACACCTTCCTAAACATTCCATGATTTAATTTTCTTCAGTTGTCTCACTGAGTATGCTGTTTGTTTCCTGCTGAAGTCCTGACACAGGTACAATATTTATTTTGTTTCAAACTTAAAATATTTATCTTTCAAAAATTAACATTAATCAAAAAATTAAATATGCCCAGAATTTGAAATGTAGAAGTCTTGAAATCACAAAAGCACATAACAAAACACCAATGTGTGTGAATAATCAAATATTTAATGATAAAATATTCAATGAAAACTTAAAATTACAGGTCACCCATGTGAATTTTGGCCAGTGTCTTCCTCTTTCCAGAAATAATTAATTTGTTTTGCTTGCTATAAAGAAAAAACATTTACTTTTCACAGTTCTGGAGGCTGGGGAGTCCAAAGCAGAGTGCCAGCATGGTTGAGTTGTAGTGAGAACAGATGACTGCCTTCTTGGCTGTATCCTCACATGGCAGAGAGATCTCTGATGTCTCTTCCTCTTCTTATAAGGGCACTAATCCCACCATGAGGGCTCCCTCTCATGATCTAGTCTAAATCTAGTTATCTGCAATTTCAGAGAATTTAATTCTGTAGATTCAGATCTCAGCTCCACCATTTTGTGACTGTTGGGCAAGTTACTTTTACCTATATGTGAAATGGGACTTACCTTATAAAGCTATAATGAGAGTAATATGTAATATTAAATATACATTGTTTGAAGAATGTCAGAAATTTTAGCTGCTTAATAAATTGTATCTAGTAGTGTACCAGCAGCAGTAGTATTAGTGGTGGTGGTAAAATAAAAGTGCTTGTTAACAAATGGTTATTTGAGTGTATATATACACATACATACACATGTATACTCTTCGTAAATATTGTTTTAAGGACTATTATTCCTACTAAGTTTCATGACACATGTTAATCATTCCATTTTTACAAAATATTTCAGGTGCTTCTGATATCTTCCTACAAGAAAATAGCACCATAATCAAGATCTTTGCACAGAGTTATTTTTGTAATCAGGGTTATTACAGCAAAGAAAGAGCCAGAGAACTATAATTGTTAGAATAAATGATACAAACTTACACATATATCCCTATTGCTTTCCAGTTTCATTTATCTTCTTAAACTTTCATGACTACAGTATGAAGGACCTTATTTACTACAGCAACACACATGCCATGATTTTAAAATCTACTAATTTTATAGATGGAATTTCATGCTTTCTGTTGTCCTAGGTGTTACAGGGAGCTGATGTGTATTAAATGGATTCCCTGTACCCTATGGAAAGTTTAATTAAAAAAAAATTTAAGCCAGATATTTTTCCATGTACTTATTAACCAGCCGTATTTTTCCTATTCTGAAATAACTACTTGCATTATTTGCCTCTTTATGGACTGCACCCATAGCATTTGAGTATTAATACCCTAGCTTCATATTATTCCTCCCCTTGATGTCTATATTTTATATATAGTCGTTTCCTGGGCTTTGGTGCTAGATCTATCCTCTGCAATGCATGCACTCACAGTGTTGAGGCTCCCTGTGCCTGGAATGGCCCTTTCAGAAGTGTTGCTCACTATGTCATTACCATATTGCTGTGCAAAGACCAGTGACAGCCTGTTCATTTTATTTCTTGAGTTGTGCTGACGCTGTTGTTTTCTTTCAGGGACACTGTGTTTGTAGTTCATGACAAGAGAAGACGTGTTTCCTTTTTTACCCTCAGTTTCAAATAGCAAAATAGCATTTTGCTATTTACAGTACAGACCTATATTTATAATGCCTCCAGTCATAGAGGAAGGACTAATGTATAACTAAAAGGAAGTTTGCCTTCTTTGATTCCAATTTTAAATATAGATCTCTGTAAACCAACGTGTATAAGAATGTTTACTTTGTTAAAAACGAAAGCCATGTTAGGAACTGTGATGGATACAAAGATAAAATTTGACTAGTTTTCGCTACAGAAGTATTTATAAAATGAAGAAGGGGTTTACAAGAAGTCTCTGGATCACTATGCCAGAATGCAGTAGGATAAATCCACAAATGATTTAGAAAGAAAAGAAGTTAAAATTATTGAGGTCAGTTTTTCATAGAGACAGGTGTGGGCTTGAGGATGGGTTCTAAAAGTGTGATATTTCGTGTAAGTTGTTTACACACAAAGACAGAAAATAAAGCTTTATATTCAGACTCAGGAATCACGTTGGCTCCAAAATTAACTCAGAAACTGTCCCTTCATATAGTGCCAGTGTTTCCTTTACAGGGTGAGAATCTGTTGTTATAGGATGAAAATGCTTGGAAGGTTCAAGTGGTCATTGAATATAATATTTATTTTTTGAAGTATAGTTGATTTAGTGTTTTACTTTCTGCTGTAGAGCATATTGATCCAGTTATATATATATATTTTTTTTTTTTCTATTTCATATTATTTTTCATTATAGGTTATTGCAGGATATTGAATGTAGCTCCCGGTGCTATATACTAGGACCTTGTTGTTTGTCTGTTTTATATACATAGTAGTCTGGTCTTTGAATATAATATTTATTATGTGTTCACTATGTGCTACCACTGGACACAGGCTTTCAATTAATGTAATTTGTTTATAACAATCCTGTGAGTTACACATACATTTAATGGATATCATGATGAAGATGATGTAGGTAATTAAATAGTCTAAAAACAATGAATATTAAAATCCATTAGTCCTCTGCCAAAATCCTTTTTTTCCCCTACTGTGGCACATTTTCTAGAAAGTGAGATGCTTCATAGAAATTTAAGAGATTTTTATAATAAACTATTCCAAATCTTATGTTCTTGAGAGCAAGTTGGTGTAATAGAGATTATGGTGATGATGATGAAGAACTATAATACTGAATACCTTTTATGTCATTGGCACTTTAATATATGCTTTATATACCTCAGCCTCATTAATTTTTAGAAGAGCCATTATCCCAAAAGCCCTGTTATGCCCACATTACAAGGTGAAGAGACAAGAGCTTACATACCTTACCTGTGGTCATCCTAACTAATAAATATTTCAGCCAAAGTTAAGACGCATGACATATTCACTTGTGGACATTAGTTGTTGTAATTCTACACAGCAATCTGTATTAACTAACATTACTCATCGTACCTCAAAGACATATCCCAGGCTAAAAAGCATGTCACACATGTCACTTTCACTAGTTTCACTGTATTCTCGGGGTTAATGAGTTCCTGACACTGTAGTGGACTGTTCCCTTGCAACTTGGATACCACCAAATACTTGTCTCACATTTAAAAAAAAAATCAGAGCTTTAGGTACAAGTGAAAATTTCAGTGTATCATAGTGAAGAATCCAGGGGGTTAAGTATCACTCTTAAAACATCCACTTCCTAAAATACTATATTCTTGCCACCCCAACTTCAGCAATTTTATGTTTTGTTATTTCAGTATTTCCTCTTACTGCTTTCTATCTTAGTTACACTTAATTTTTCTGCTGAACCCATTGCGCTAACTGCCTCCTTTGCCTTCTTCATTGATGTCTGTCTGTTGTCACTAAAATCAGGAGCGGAAGACTCACAGAAGTGGACGTGTGTCTCAACTGGTGAACCTCAGTTTGCTGATTGGCTGAGACGTATTCTGGTTCTCATTAGAAACCTAGATGGCTGGAAATGTTTCACTCTTACCTACCAGAGGAAAAACAGTTAAAGCTTGCTGTGCTGCACTGGCTTCTGAGGCAGACTAATCAGTCTAATTCCGTCTAAAGCAATTTACCCTGTCCAGGAGATCTGCTAATGAGGAATGCCAGTAACTCCTAGTTCTTGACACTGCTCTCCAAAAGTGGGTTAATGAACCAATTTAAAGGGACATGCTTGACATTTGCAAATTAGTTTAACTTGCTTGTTGGGGTAGCCTTGTATTGCATTGAACTGATATGGTTGTCAATTAAACCATGCTTTCATGTGAGATTTTTATACTTCAGTAAACTTTTAGAGATACCTTAATAATTGAATATGTTTATATTTTGATTTAGTACTTTTTAAGTCCCTCGATTATGATATGGAGGTTCAGAATTTTAAAATATCATTCCTTCAATATCCACAAAACTATTGTACAAATTCATGATGATGCCTGTTCCCAGTTGAAAGAAGCACAGATTTTCACAAAAGTGTGCACTGTCAATAGTTATAGGTAGTTCAGTGCTTCCACCAGAAGGTACAGATGGTGGGTTTGATGGCTTAAATGTCTGCCTTACAGGAAAAAAAGGGGAGACACATTCTTATGTTTCCAGGCAACAATACCTAATATGTCTGCTATTTAAGATCTATTCAGAAAGAGAAAAACAAACAAACAAAAAAAACCAAAAATCACCAGATCAGTTATTTGTAAAAGGTAATATAGTATTCTTTGACATAAGAAATGTGTTAATTTAAAAAATAAAGAACACTTGTAGAAGAATTAATTTAGCTATTTACAAAACATACTTGTGTGCCTACTCTATTTAAGGCCCTGAGCTAAGTGCTGGGGATATAAATATGGAAGATAGAAGGATGTCTTTCCTCCCAGGGTTTAAATTAAGATAGAAGAGATAGACCAGCAAAAAATGGAGAAATAAAATTTTATAAATTTTCACATAAATGAAATAAACCATTGACCACTGAGAAAATTAATGAGAGGTAACAGGGAGCTTATTCTATCTAAGTTAAATTGGTGTTTAATATTATCAAAAGCATTGAATCAAGGAGTCATAGGAGATATTTGTGAATCTGCCTAAGGGGGAGAGTTGAAACTGAACCCCACATAAAGATAAGATAATTAAAAAGATATACATCAGTTGAAAGGTTGACTAGAAATACCCAAAGGACAACAAAGAAGACAATATGGAAGCATGTCTTTCTTAATCTGGCATCTAGGTAGAAAAAAAAATGAACAAACAAAAACCTCTATCTAAATTTTGTAACCATAGATTCAGTCTCATGGGTTTGAGTTTCTCTGAATTTTATACAATCTTTATAGTCTAAGGAGTTCCAAGTTTCTGAATTACAGTGATCTGGGATTAGTGATCTTCCCTGGAGGAGTAGGCCCACAATCCAGGCCCCGCAGATTCCTCACACGTATGAACCAGTACTGAGCGAGCTGAGTTCACAATCTAAAATTAATAATAATAAAAAAGCACCATGAAACTAATGACTGTTTATGAAGTCTGCAATATTAATATATGAACCAGTTCTACCTCCAAGTAAAATAATTAATAATTAACTTTAATCAAATAGAATATATTTAAAATTAAAATATGTAGTTAAGACAAGGAACAAAGGAAAAGAGACAACAGATAGGAAAAAAAGAAGCACATAAAATTTCTAGTTAATCACTAAAATTTAAAAATCAATAATGGATGTAACATTAGATTAACAACCCAGAAACACAGTTACTAAAACTGAAGATAAATTTGAAGGTATTAATCAGAATAAACACAGATAAAGAGAAAATCTCAAAGACAGATTAGGAGACATAACAAATATAATAAAAGATCTAATTAGTATTCAAAAAGGAAAGAGATTGAAAGACAGAAGAAATAAAGTCATTATTTAAGACAGTGACTGGAATTTATCTAAAAAGAATCAAAGGAATTTTCAGTTTTAAAAAGCAGAAATCCCAGCAAGGTGAATGGAAAGAATCCTCATTGACAAATTTATCAAATCACATGGAGCCTGAGAATCACGAGAAAATGAATTCTACGTTGTAAGTAATGCCAGGCATTTAGGCAAATAACAGGATGTGACACATACACAAAGTGTGTTTGTTTACTGTCTGTGTGTACACACAGATAAATCATTCCAACTGCTTGGTGGAGAACAGACTGTAGGGTAACAATTACAGAAAGAAAGGAGGTCAACGAGGATGCTATTATTACATGAGGTAAGGTGAAGTTCACTGTAATCTTGAGGAGGGTGGTACCCTGGAGACAAAGCTCAATTATGTTCAGTTTCTAGTATATTTGTATTTGCTACTCTGAGAATCCTGTAGTAAATGACTGTTAGAATGTGGTTGGGCATCACAGGGAAAGTAAGGTGAGAAATATGTGGGAATACAAATTAAATAAATCATATGAGGAAAAACAATGCAACCTTGAAAATAATACTTCTTAAAAATCAGATAAATGTTTTTTCTGGGCTTTCTTTCTAACTCAAATACTTGCTTAGCATTTGTGTTTGCAGTAGATCTTGACATATTCGTAACTTGGCTAAAAGGCATGCTGATCTATTCCACCTTAGGCTTTTTTCCTTGATATGAAAAGTAAGTCATGGATATAATTATTTACTCTTCATCCTTACTTCAGGATCATTACATTAAGACTTTCATTACTAATAATGTAAAAAAAAAAAAAAAAACAAACTGCCAAGTGAGCCATAGTTCAAATTGAATTCCTAAATGTACAGTAAAAGTCTCCTGAGTTTTGCTAGAATATAAATATTTTTAATGCCAACTTTACTCTTCCATATGATAAAGATACTCTCTTACCCTCTTCAATATGTCTATATCAGATTTTTTTTTTCCAACAGTGTGCTAAAACTTCTCTGCTGAACTCTTAGACTTCCACAAAGGCATTATTATCTGCAAGTAATTGTTAAAATTGCTTTACTTCGGTGGGGAAAATGTTAGAAAAGTTCTTTTTCACCGTCTTGCTGACGTTACTTTCATCAAGGCTAATTCAATATCTCAAAGAATTTACGAATAGTAGTCATATTCAGTGATTGAAATCCTACCTTGTCCTTAGCATTGTAATACATAAAGTTTTGCTGGTACATGGCTAGCATTTTGCTAAGTGATGCAAGTTTCACATTCACAGCTTTCCTACAGGATATAGAATGTTATATTACAGAAAATTGTAGCTTTTTTTTTTTAAGATTGTCTAACTGCTCTAAGAAGAAAAAACAGATGATTTAGGCTCAACTATGTGTGTGTGATTGGGGGGAACAGAAGAATATTAAGCTTTGAAATTGACTACTAAGAAACCTTTAAAAAGGATAACTGACCCTCCTACCTAGAATGATTTAAGAAAAGCATGCCTTACAGCAATACAGGAGAGTAGACTAAATTTCTAAGGCTGCCTTAGGCATGTATGTCATACTTGTGTGTGTGTGTTTGCACATGCATTTCTCTCTCACGCATAGGCATCTGATTTTCAAAATAAACTTAAGCGTAATGACATTACTGAGCTAATGTAACTAATCAAATGTGTCTACATGGTAGCAATTAACTTTATGTGTACTCCAGGATTTAAAGTGAATCATACTTCTCCTATCAAATGATTTCCTCAGCTTTGACAGTCTAACATTTACCACCAAGTTAGTCATATTCTAGAGGCTTAACTGTGTATTGCATTTACTGGGATTTGAGCCTCTCCCACCCAAATTCTAGAGTAATATTACCAACAAATGATGAACATAACATAATTCACTCACACACACACACACACACACACATCCCCACACACAAACATAAAGCAGGGCATGTTTTAACACTTGCAGAGTTCTATCTTAACAAAGGTTTATTTTTAATTATTTATAAATAAAATACTTAAGCTTTTTACTGTGCATAATGATTACATCTGTAGTACCATATCTATGGCTCCACATTTGAATTTTTTTCTTACTTACTTTGCATTCCAATAGTCAAGTTAGGATCTTGATTTCAGCTGCCTTTCCATAAATATTTATTTTAAATTAATTACTTTATGCCACAATTAATTATTGACTGCTTATATGATATATAGTATGAACACACATCATTTATATATATGCCACCACTAATTATTATCTATATAGATACACTGAATATATATGGTATATACATGTTTGTGTGGTGTATGGCACAGTGACTATAAGATCTTAACCTAGTAAGCTCTAGTTAGTTATTTATATGCGTGTCTTCCCCGTAAGACCGAGCTAATTGAGAAAGGGGCTGCAGCTTATTAATCTCTGCATCCCCAAGGCTTAGTACAGTGTCAGGTTCATAATGTGCCCTAGATACATGTTGTCACTCTCTAAAGGGCAGTACTAACAATTTCAGTTTGAAAATCTATATTGCCTTTAGTTAATGCCACAGCAAGCTGAAATTACTAAATAAAATGTCACTTTTTAAATAAGATATTTGGTAAGATCACATTTCCAGCAACCTTTGAACACAAGATGCTAGAGATTACGGAAGACAGATAGATAGATAGATAGATAGATAGGTACATAAATAGATGGATAGATAGATAAACAGGTAGATATGTAGGTAGATAGATGATGGATAGATAAATAAATGATAAAGATATCAAAGAGAAAAGCATTAACATTTCTTAAAATGGAACAAGAATGCTTCTTGTCTTGTTTTTTGATTTATTTTTCTATAAATCTAGCAAGTTAAAATTATTTCAGATACTTCTTACATGAATTCCTATTGGTTTTATTTTTTAAACTTTTATAAATATGTATTTTATAGTTACTTTGAAAATCTAGAAAAGCGTAACAAATAAAAATCAATGTGAATGTGAAGAAACAAATGTTAATGTCTTTTTGTACTTTTTTTTAGTCTTCCAGAGAGGCTAATAACAGGTTCTCAGAATTTCACTATGGACACAGATATAACAGACGGGCAGTTTCCCTGTTTTCCATAACTAGCATAACCTTGTTCTTGCACTTCTACCCTACGAAGTGGAGAAGTTAAGGGGAATTGAAACTTGCCAATTACATTATTTCATTTCCTTCAGGTTTAAAAATCTCTGTTTAAAAACAATGATTATTGGTTAAATTATGACTATTTTAGTTTCTTTTTTCCTTCTCATCTCAGTCTTTCCAACAGTCAAGAGGTATCTTGGGGTAACAGAAAGCTTTCGAGAAGTCATGGAGAAGGGAACAGTGTCTCATATTGGCATGTGTGCCTTTGCTTTGATGTCTGCTAAGGTAGGGAGCCATTGATTCCAAGTGGGAGATTCAGTAACGAAAGGCCCAGTTACTAGGTCTGGAAGATTTAAATAAGCAGAGAATGGAATAGAGAATTGTATTCAAGATAAAGAAAAAAAAATTACCAAGAATTGAGGATGACTTTGGATTGCGATTTAGTAGGAACTTAGAACTTAGAAAATGTCAGCGGTCAGCCTGAATGATCTACTGTAGTAGCAGGCTGTGGGCAGACAGTAGGGGCTCATGGTAATCTAGGATGGATATGAAAAGCAGAGAAAATAGGGTACCAAAATCTGCACATTTTTTAGTTTACCTTTAATATGATCACCATTCCCTCCCACTTTCTATTATTACTGTCTGAAAGGAGCAGATTTGACAAAATCTTCTGTTCTTTAAAAAAAAAAGAAATAATAATAACAATGAAGAGAGACGAGCTTCTTGTTCTGTTTCGGTTCTGCTCTCTTGAATCTGTGAAGCATGCACCACTTTCCTACACCCAGTCTGCTATCTGACTCTCCTATTCAGGATTCTTGTTCTCTCATTTCCAACTTACCTCTGATGCTGAGTTGCTAAGGGAGTAAACCTACAGAAATAGAAATGCTGGGATAGAGTTGAGACCTGATTCAGCACTATTTTGAACTTAACAAACTATAGTGTAGCTGACAGTTGTTTTACATTTTTAAGATAGATGATGAGAATTTGAGTGACATATTAGTCTACTTCATAGATGCTGTAAAAGACTTAAGGTTAAAAATGTTATTCAGTTTATCTAGTCCTCTAGGAAGTACTTTAAGCCTGATGAGCTATAAATGTTCTCAAAATCCCTGAAAGGTTAGTCAAAAGTTACATATTATCAAACATAATAACAAAATAAGCCTAATATTTACCAAAGGTTTGCTAAAAAAACACTTTGGTATTTACTGAAACTAAATTAAAAAATTCATAAAAATAAAAATGATTTCACAGTATGTCTTAGTTCGTATGTTCAAGGAAACAAAATGATAAACCCTCTTAAGATAAAGTACAAAAATCTTTTACTATCTATGGTATACCGAAATGTTTAAACCAGATTCTCTAAAAAAGATATGTGATACTACTCTTAGACTATTTAAGAAGCAAACCACATTATCAAAAACTTTCAAATCTTAAAAAACTGTAATATTTTAATAATCTTCTAGAACCTGTGCTTAGCTTGGTTGCCCTGTTTTCTGAATTTAGAATATGTCAAAGGCATATCTTTCAAAAATAATTTTAAATTTTTGAAGAATTGATGTATTGCCTGGAAAGATAAACTTTGGGAAGACATAATCTGTCTTTAAATATATTTAAAAAGCTGTCATTTGAGATAGCAAAGTGATCAGCTTTCTTTCATTGGAAACATTTAAAGGGGAAGCTATGTAAAATCTCAGAATACTGTAAGCAAAACACTTGGTAGGTGATTGAGCTTGTTGACATTTATTTTTCATTCTGTTTTATGCAATCAATTGGGGATTGCTTTGTAATTTTTAAGGATATTACTATGTGTGTTTCTGAACATTAAGCAGAAGAGATAGAAGTGACTGAGTTTTTCTGTAAAATGTTTTAAGAAATATTAAAAAAAATGTGGCTTTATCTAAGAAAAATAGTACCTTTTAGGTTGTTCTGTTTTTAAGACTCATTACTCAAATACTCTTCCCTCTCATTCTCTACAAAGACCAACATCTTATAGTTAAGCTGAGAAACTGCCATCCTTAGAGCTGTTGCTTACCTGAATTATACTGTCCAAATTATTCCTTCCCATTACAAGTGAGTTATATGTGACTATGGAGGACCAACGTATTAAAATAGAGCTACACTTATGTGATTCAATGTCCGAGAATTGCTTTGAAGAATTTAATAGTTTACTTTGGAAGAATGATGATGAGTAGATTACACTGTTATGTGTTTCTGTGTCCTTTGAAGATGTATACTCACTACAGACTAATAAAAATATAGCTCTGTAATATTTCATCAGAAATATTACATTATTCTTTAAAGAACTATTTTAATATCACCAACTCACACCTCTTCAACAGCTAAAATGAAATATAACAATAATATTAATTGTACGTAGTGAAGAAAAAGGAGGAGGAGAAGGAGGGGGAGGAGAAGAGAGAGAAGGGAAGAGAAAGAAAAAAAACAAGAAAAGGAAGAGAAGGAAGGAGGAGGTGGAGGAGGAAGAAGAGGAGAAAGAGAAGGAAGAGGAAGAGAAGGAAGGGAGTGGTGGTTCTCTGTTCTTACTTATTCTACCTACTCCAGTCCCTTTATCCTCCTCTTAACTTTAATATGTTCAGTGTGTTTTGTCAGCACTATGCTGCAGATGTCTGTGCTTACATGGTAAAATGAACAGGAAAAATCTGTTTTCTTTGTATTTTTCCTCGCTGACATCCAAGCATAAGCAAAAATGTACGTAAGCAAATGAACCAAATGATTATGGGTAATTAGCTGATGGAATATATGAAAGCAAATTGTATGCTATATGGAAGCAGTGTGTGTGTGTTTTGTTTTTTGGGGTTTTTTTTTTGTTTGTTTTTTTACAACATTATATTATCATTAAAGTGTATCTGGAGCTAGCCAATTAGGGTCCTCACTGAAATTTAGCGAATTAGAAGTCAACTCTGAGCATTTCTGCAAGAAGTTTTCTAGAATGTTCAGATGGTTTTGTGGTTTTGAAAATGATATAATTTCATCTTGATGTTCATCTATTTACATTAAAAAGAATGAAGTAATTTAATCTCTTTTAAATGATAACCTTTAGATTAGGCCCTTATCACGGTATTTGGTATCAGTTTGAACTCTATAATGAGATAATTGATCTCATTGTTATTGTGTGCCAATTTCAAGATACATAATTTGCTTGACTGTCATTTATCACACTTTATAATCACCATGGATGATGACTACAGCTTTAATGTAGTTCTGTTTTGATTAGTATAATGTCATTTCCAAGTTTCATTATCTTCAAAGGATAGAATTGTGTCTCTATGCCTGTCAAGTCTTACACTTTACATGAACACTAAATTCACTTCAAAGGGTCTATTATAACAAGTTTTATTAAATCATCCTTCTTGAATAAAATATTCTGTTATTTTGAAAAATTACACATATTATAATAAGAATCTTTTATCTGAGTAGTTTTAAGAGCTAACACATCTACTCAGAATTTCACTAGTTTGTGAGTACAAAGTCAGGAAAAACAAATGAACTGTATATCACTTATCTATAATCTCCAGAGCACAGAAACATCTTTACTGGGATTTGGAGTTCTGTATTTGGTTCTCAGATCCTTATAGAGGCATCATGAAAAATTAGCATTTACATTGTCAAATGCTAGACTGTATGCATAGTTCTACCATTTGTTCCTTAGAAAACTTACTCATTTTCTAATTCTGAATTCCTGATGTAGATAATGGAGATAATGACGTCAAGTTCTCAGCGTGACTGTAAGGTGATAACATATAGGAAAACACCTAATGTATTTTCTGACCTAATAGAGATTCAGCATACATTACAATGTCTCTTCCCTCCTCTTAAATTTTATCAAGCTATTTGTTTGCCGCTACTGTGATCTATTTATATTTTTGTGTCTTTATTTTCTATTTAAGTTGTTTACATTTTCACAAAATTTCTATTAATTAGGATAAACTAGCAGTAGATT
This sequence comes from Camelus ferus, assembly GCF_009834535.1. Classification (NCBI taxonomy): domain Eukaryota; kingdom Metazoa; phylum Chordata; class Mammalia; order Artiodactyla; family Camelidae; genus Camelus; species Camelus ferus. Next base: position 5,558,668 of record NC_045705.1, on the reverse strand, counting down.
ATTTGGCTAGGGAAGAAATAATCCCTCCCCTGCCCCCACCTTTTCTTTCTTTCTCGATGTGCCTAGGATACATACACATTGGGATACATACACATGTATCATACTGCAGCATTCTCAGATCATTGCAGAAGGAACATTATACTACTTTGAAATGAATGTGCTCTCTAATGGTTAGCCTTTATGAACTATGATTCATGGTTATGAATGGTACAGCTTTTTTGCTATAGTAGTCTTGGCTTGGCATCTATATTTTCATATCCATGATTGTAGTCTCCTTATGTAGTTACACTATTAAGTACTTTTAAAATATAGATGCATTTCTAATCACTTTTTGATGATATTATTTCTTTCTTTGGAGCTGTATAGTGATATTCAGCTACAGTAAACAAAAAGAAACTGAATATTTCCCAATTCTTCCACACTAATTTTCCTTCATATTTAAAATTAAAGCCACTGTTTACTAGGTACTAATTGAGTGAATGACACCTCATTTAATTCATTTAATAGGCACAAAATTAAAGGAGAAATAGCTATTATTATCCTTGTTTTAAAGCTGAAGATACAGAAACTTGCATAATTTAGGAAACATGCCTTGTAAATAGCAGACATTGACTACAAATACATGTCCTTGGTCCTTGAAAGCAAATGATCATCATTCCTCTACTTTAGACTACAATTTCTGAAGTGTCTCATGACTGGGTAACACCAGGACTTTCCAAAGCAATTCAAGTTTACCAGAAAGTTACCATGAGTAGCCTCCCCAAAGAGCCCAAAAGTAATGTAGTTAAAAAAAAATAGAGAGTTGACATTTCTTTTATTAAATTACGCTTTCACTACAGAAATAAGTATTGCATCATTCATATGTTGGAACTGGAGATTAGATAGGGAAGAAATGGATTCCTTTTCTAGCTATTGGAGATCTATTTTATGTAGTAGATAATGAGATTCCATTGCCCAAAAGATAGCAGAGTATTTTCTCAATCAGTGGAACTGAAATACACAGTGCCAGCAAGCTTTCCAAAGACTAACTCTCTTCTCCTATATACATCCTTCTTATATTTAGTAATTAATTTCTGTATTTAACTAATTCTTACAGTAATTACTGATGAAATGCTGCCTTGGTGAAAGTTCTCTAACTTTTGTTAGCTTCATTTAAGTTCATTATGCATTCAGTAATTTTGATAATTTTATATAATTTTATATGATACTATTATCATAGCATAACTATTCTATACTTAGCATTTTATCCAAGATATTCTGTACCATTGTGTCTTACAGCCCATACCTGCTGATTTGTATATACATCCCAAAACAGCTCTCTGTCCAAATGTGTTACTAATATTACAAAAATAATGTCTGAAAATATCTCTAATTTATTTAATAAGTGTATTGAACATACTATAAAAATGTGAGAGGTTATTTTATTAAAACTAGGATGCTTTTCAGTAAAAAATATTTGGATAAATCCACTACATTTCTGCTTATCATATTTTCATTTATTTAATGAAAAGTTTAGAGGTTTTCAAAGGTCACTTCTTGTCTAATATTTATTAAGGACGATATTTTTGCAATAATGGAACTTGCTCAAAATATATTTTTTAAGACAGTAGAATAATGACATCTATAAATAAACATACTGTCTTGGTTAGTTTGTGCTGCCATAACCAAACAGCCTTCTCACAGTTCTGGAGGCTGGAAAGTACCAGGTCAAGGTGTTGGCAGTTCCTGGTGAAAGCTCTCTCCAGGCTTGTGGACGGTTACCTTCTTCCTGTGTTCTTACAGGCCTTTCTTTGGTGTAGGCATCTCTCTTTTCCTTTCTTAGACCACCATTAAGCCTTTCATGAGGGTCCCACCTCATGACCTAATCTAGCCCTGATTATCTCCCAGCAGCCCCGTAACTTGATATCTTGATATCATCACATTAGGGGTTATGGTTTCAGCATAGAAATTTGAGGGGTGACACAAACGTTTAGTCTAAAACACATACATTTTAATAATTAATACATTGCATGTAAACATATCTTATAGTAACTGAATCTATTCCAGCTACTTTGGACCCAGTTTTTGTTATGTATTAGTAGAAATTAAGACGTGATTTGACTTTTCAAAAATTTACTCTCTAAAAACATAAATCTTCAAACATAAGAAATATAAATGATTTATTAAAATTAAAGTCCTTAGATTAAGGTATAAATTATAGCTACATATTATATAATGTATGGCTACATACTGTATTATAAAAGTGGTGTTAGAAAAATGAATATCTTATCTGTTTTTTAATCCATTTAAAAAAAAATAGCTGTTCTCCCAGAAAGTGCCTAAAACAGAAAAGAGTTGTCTTGAATGTGATAAATGAGCAGGTGGCTAAGCAATGCATTTTGACTGAGCATAGTGGATTCACACTGAGGCTAACAACGCCTTTTATTGATAATCTTCCACCATCTGTTCTGAAGACTTATTCATATAAATAAAAAGGCAGGTGAGAAAAAGAATGCAAATAAGTGGCAATCCGTAAATTCTAAATCATGCTGTGATTTTGCAAAGTGGATCAATGCTACTGTTGCTTTTAAAACCATTACAATGTATGAACCAGGAAATCTGATGGTTAACTTCCATTGTTGGTACATTTGCTAATGTGGTACTTCCAGAAATGTCAGACTCAAAAAGTTAAAAGGTTGTTGGAAACAGTCTTAATGCTATTTAACTTTTGTGTGGGGCTGACCCTTTCAGGCTGGCAAAAGAAAAAGAATAATCTGCATGGTTGTGAGCATCTCAATTAATAGAAGTGAACAGGCAAAGTGATACTATAAACAGAAGAGAAAAAATTATGAAACCTTGCAAGGTTAAGAACAGAGTTGCCACATTAACAGGTTCTTGATAGGCAGAGCCACTGAAAGGTAGTAATCAGTGATAAGTGAAAATGTAGCAGGTCAAAGTAAGACTAAATCTGGAAGATAAAAGGAAGAGGAATTTACCAGTGAAATCAAAGAAAAATAGAACACCTATATGTAAGGAATTAAAGAAAAAGACTGAAGATGGGGGATATGGAAATAAAGATAAAGAGATAAACTACTTATCCAGAACTAGAAGGAGGAGTAATAAGGTGTTTCAAGAAGTGTCAAAAAGATTAAAGTCCCAAAAGAAAAAGAAAAACTGCCTAAGATGATTATCATCAGGATGAGAGGTATGGGCTTTGGAGTGATCGTTCAAAAGAGAAGTTCTGACCTTGTATTCTTGAATGGTGTACTGTGGACCTCAGTGACTCATTTCAACAAAGCAGTGAAAATATGGGGGATAATCAACCATTTCAGGATTCTGTTATCTGGTGAAATCTACAGAAGTCTGTCCAAGAGAAACTACAGACCCTTATTAAGACAGTGAGATCTGTGATGTTTCAAATTGGGGCTATCGCATCTCTCCTCCTTTCCTAGCTGAATGGTGCAGTAAACAAAAGCCAGCAGTATTGCAAATTATGCAGAGATCTAACCATGTTTACAGGTCTGTGAAAAACCCTATCCACAGAGCATAGTCAATTTTTTTTTTTTTTTTTTTACAAACCTGCATTTCCCTGGGAAATCTCTAGTCTCCAAAAATGGTGGCTATTTGATTTGACTCAATTCAGCTGCTATAGGAGAAGCCCACTCTAAGCTCAATATTTAAAAATAGCAATGCTGCTGGCAGCATCTCCAGTGCCTAAGGCTATGATCTTGCCAAGACAGGGCTCCGACTCCTTACGTCCCGTTCAAAGCAGCCCAGGCTAAAGCCCCCCTGCCTTCAGAAGCCAGTTCATCAGTGGAATGTCAACAAGTCAGGCGCAATAGCCAGTAATGGTCCCCTCCCCTGAGATCCCAGAAGTGCCATGGCAGACCCCAGAGGAGCCATTCTCAAACAGCCTGAAACTGGAGAACACCCACCTCAGCAGAGAGTAGCTCTTCCTCTAGGGACAGCCAGTCACCTTGGGAGCCCCGCCGATCATTACTGACTTGCTTCATGTCAGCTGTGGGAGTATTCTGGCTGCTGCCCTGAACTTTGTGGAGTTTTCCAGCACTTACTGGCAAATTGCCCAATTCCTGGGGTGAAGGTCAGCCCAGGGCTGAACCTAGTCAGTTCCCTGTATGCTGCTCAGAGTATGTGCTTTGTTGCCAGCAGCAGCTATGCCCAAGTGCCACAGAAGAGACTCTTGGTGCTGCTGCTGCCTTCTCCCTCTTGGAGCCAGGCATTGCTTCCTTTTCTACCATCCTAGGCTTCCATGCTGCCTTCTGCTGTACCTGGATGTACCTGAACCTAGCTGAGAACATGCCCATGGCTACAGTAGTCCCTCCTGAAAGTCCAACACAGCAGGTGCAGCAGCTCCCAGCCACTGCCTGAGCCCAGAGCACCTGCTGTTTTGGAGAGCTGAGCTTAACATGGTCTCTGAGGACTCTATTCTAGAACCCAGCCTCTTGGATGCTCTGTTTTCTCCCTTGATTCTGATTCCAGGGGGAAGACCCACTCTTCATCACACCCAGTTCCATTGCTTACTACCTCACTCGTTACACACATATCCACACACCTGCACACACACACACACACACACACACACACACACACACACACACCCTGGCATGGAGACATGTGCTTACTCTTGGTGTCTGGGAAACATTCTTTAATGTTGCTGCTTTGCTATCAATAAAAGGTTGACATTTGGGTGGGGTCAAATTTTTTTTAAATTTCAGTCTATCTAGGAATTTAAAAGAAATCCCAGAGAAATACACTACCATACAGAAATTTGAAAAGCTCCAACGTATTCCTGCATTTTTAAAAGGCTGCATGCATGCTCAAAGCTATATGTATGCCCAGGAAATACCTGGGAAGAAGAAGGCACTAGTCACTAACCCCTTAGAGGTCCTGAGCAAGCAAGAGGTAAAAACAAAAGCTGTCTTATAAACTGATGTCCCTAACAAAGAATGGAAGGCATACATGCAAAACATTTAAGAAAATCTTCTGACTAATCATTAGCTAACATTTTTAAATTATACTGACTCAAGTGTGGACCCTATAAAGTCAGTTTTAAAAGTAAAAAACAATAATTAAAAAAAGAATAGTGTAGAAGAGAACTCAATTTTTATACATTATAGGGGACAGAATCCACAGAATTATTACAAGAAAGTGCAAAATAAGCAGTAGAAATAAAAACAACAGTAACCCCTCCCTTTGAAAACAAAACAGAACAATAAACCTTGGTAGGAAGGGGTGGAGGCACCTGATACAAAACTTTTTACAGTATATTATCTAAAATATCCAGTTTTCAACAAAACAACAACAAAATATATAAAGCATACAAAGAAAGAGGAAAGTTTGTCACATGCACAGGAAAAAAGTGCAATTGGTAGAAAATAGATTTTAGGTTTAGTAGACATAAGACCTTAAATTGGCCTCCTTGCGCTCCCTGCTTGCCTCCTCCTAGCAGAGCCTTTAAAAGTGGTTGTTGAACTAAACTGAATGATAAATAACACTTTATTTTATAACTGTATTGAGGTATAATTGATAAGTAAAAGAGCTGCAAATATTTAAGGAATACCATGAGTTTGGGCATATGCAAACACTTGTGATGCCATCACCAAAATCAAGATCATTAAAATATTTGTCATGTTCAAAAGTTACCTGATAAACATTTTTAAGTGAATATGCTCCACTCTAAGAAAATGCAAATAACTTAAAAATTTATGAAACAGATACATAAGATGGTGATGGTGTTTGGATGTGGGGGAAGTTAAAATTATACTACAAAAGATTTCTTATTTTATATAGTAAAAATGACATTAAAGAGAAAGTTTCTTTACTGAGTAAAAAATAAGATACAACTTTGGGAAATTCACTTCTGCATTATCCCTTTTTGGGGGGACATACTTGTTTCATGAACTAAGAAACATAGATACTTCTTTTTCTATTAAGGTAATTAAAAAATATGTATGTTACAAAAAAGTTGATGCAAACAACAGAGGAACAAAGAGACATGAGACATAAGGCATATAGAAAACAAATAGTAAACATCAAATTCAAATCCTACCTTACAGGTAATTACATTAAATACAAATGGGTTAAATACCCCAATCAAAAAAGCACAAATTGACAGAATGGATTTAAAAAAAAAAAAAAAAAAACAAGGTCCAACAATATGCTATTTATAAGAGACATACTTTAGATTTAAAGACACGGAAGGGTTGAAAATAAAATTATGCAAAAAGATATATCATGTAGATGTAATCAAAAGAGAATTGGAATACCTACACTAATATCAGACTAAACAGAATATAGGACAAAAACTTTTATTGGAGGCAAAGGGGGTCATTTAATAATAAAAATTGTGCCACTCCCTGAGGAAATATGATTATATTTTTGCAGCTGGCAGAAGAGTTCAAAAATACATGAAGTAAAAACTAGAATTGAAGAGAGAAATAGACAGCAGTAATAGAGACTTTAAATCCGATCGTCAATAATATATAGGCAGAAGAAAACCAAAAAAAAACCCACTTCAACAGTACTATAAATCAACTAGACTAGAGAGGTATCTGTAGAATATTCTACCCAACAACAAGAAAAAATGCATATTTTCTCAGATGCACATGGAACTTTCTCATGGATGGACCATAAAATAGCCACAAAACAATCCTCAATAAATTTAAAAGAATTGGAAGCATGCAAAATATGATTACAAATACAGTGTGATTAAGTCAGAAATCAATAGGAGAAAAAAAATTTAAGAAATTGACAAATATGTGGAAAACAAACAACAGACTTCTGAAAAATCTATGAGCCAAAGGGGAAAAAATCATAATGGATATTAGAAAATACTTTGAAATGAATGATGAAACATACATTTGAATGAATGAAAAACAGCATAACAAAATTTATAAAATATAATCATAGCAATCATCAGAGGGAAATTTGTAGCTATTAATGCCTATATTAAAAAAGAAGAAAAGATCTGAAACTACTAACCCAACCTTCTACCTTAATAAACTAGAAAAAGAAAAAAATAAGTTAAATCCAAAGCAAGCAGAAGGAAATAAATAATACATACTAGAGATTAAAGCAATAAAATCAATGACACAAAGTGAGATCTTTGAAAATTTCATCAAAATAAACCTAGAACCAAGATGAAAATAGAGAACTCAATTTAATGAAATCATGAATTAAAGAAGCATCATTTCTGAACTTACAGAAATTAAAAGATAGTAAGGGAATACCATTAACAATTGCTAACCAATGAATTAGGTAACTTACAGGAAGGAAAAGAGAGTGACTGCTAAAGGATACAGGGTTTTTTTCTGAAGCATTAGGATTTCTCTAAAATTAGTTTTTATTACAAAACTCAGTCAACATACTAAAAATGGCTGAACTACACACTTTAACTGGATGAATATTATGAAATGTGAAATGACAATTTTAAAAAATTTGTCCACAGATGACTGGATAAAGAAGTTGTGGTGTAATTATATAATGGAATACTACTCAGCCATAAAGAAGAATGAAATGATGCCATTTGCAGCAACATAGATGGACCTGGAGATTGTCATACTAAGTGAAGTAAACCAGAAAGAGAAAGAAAAGTACCATATGATATTACTTATGTGTTACGTGTGGAATTTTAAAAAATGACACAAAGGATAACTTATTTACAAAACAGAAACAGACTCACAGAGAAAGAAAACAAACTTATGGTTACAAGTGGGGAAAGAGGGTAGGCAGGGGTAAATATTACATATATATAAAATATATACATATGTATGTAATATATATATATATGAATTACTACACTACACCAGAAATTAATGCAACATTGTAAACCAACTCTACTTCAATTAAAATAAAACAAACTAATAATTCTATGCTTGAGAAGTATACCAAAAAATGTTGGAAAAACTCTGTGGTTTTCAGAAGGTTCTCAAACTGGAGTGAACCACCAGAGTACACTGATTTTCAAACAGGCGTATTCATAGCTGTGAAGTTGGCAATGGATTTTCTTGTGAATACTATTATAATTCAAATAAATACAAATATATTTTTTAATGTTTACTATAAGTAGGTTATATTATATCTGATTTATACTTGTGGAATTAGGTATATAACACTGCATACCGATATTCCTTGCTGTTTAAAAGTTCACTTTATGTCTCTTCACTTTTACGAAAGATGTACACGGGTACTTGTTTTTGCTAACCATAAGAAGTGCAAGGAAGATTTCAGCTCTTAAGAAAAAGGGAAAAAAGTGAAAATAGTGTTGAGCATTTGTTTTGCAGGGAACCATTATAGAGTCAGCATAAACCCCAAGTAGCAGGAGTGGCACTGCCAAGCTTCTTCCCCGGGAACCACACTCCATATCTCAGAACTGTGTCTAAGTACCTGTGCTTTAGCTCGATTTATTTTGCAGCTCCTTAGCAAGATGTGTCCTAAGGCAATAACCTCCTTGCTTTATGCCTTTTCGGCATACAGAGGGTTTCATAAGAACTCTCCACTTTCAGATAGAGAGGAAAATGTAGGTACTTATGTGCACGTACATATACATGCATATAAAAAAAGGTACACAAAATGCACTAAATATACCTATGTATATGTATATGTATTTATATTAAAATACATAAATAGCAGTTGTCAGGATGTTTTGTAGCTCTTAAGAAGTAAAACACAAATTATATAAAAATAATATTTTAATATTTATTAATTATGCTAATTTTGCAGTGACAAGAACCGTAAACTTTATACGCATAGTATAATGTATTCATTAATTCACCAGCACCCTATTGACCTTATAGTCCATATGCTCTTCAGTGTTGATTAATTTTAGAATAGAGTTAATTTTGAATGTTAAATTTTAAATTGTGTTACACTCTATATATATGTTGAAATAAGCTGGTATGCTCAAAATTTTTGTAAGCACTGGACTCTTATTTTATTTGTAAAATGTCCTGAATAGATACTGTTACAATATAAAACACTAAACTTAGAATCAGAACACATGACTTTAAATGGTGGATAACTGTACAAATATTAATTAGTATTACAAATTTGAAACACAATTATCATCAAAGCAATTTAATGCAAATTAGAGCAAATGATTAAATAGCAGTATAATTATATCTACCTTGTGACCTACCAAAGATAGGAAATGACACAGGAGATTGTAACTGGAGGGAAGAATTGAAAATCTTGACCCAAACTGCCATCACTGTAGATCAGTTACATGCCACTAAATGTCAGCTGCACCCTCCACTTTCTTTAGCTGAAAAACTTCAGTGCTAAACTCCCTCCCATAATCAGTGTCCAAAGTGCTTGAGCAAGTACTCATCAGTACTAGTGTTACCACTCTGGGGATGGGGCACATCTCCAAAGTGGTTGTATGAGAATTTCTACTGGTGATACTTAAAAATTTGAAAAAGGCAGCAACATGACTGTATTTATGTTTAGGACAGCAACTCATCTCTGTCTTAGTAATTTCTTTTTTGAAAGGTAAACTCACTGTATAGTAACACCATAATTTCTTATAAATGGTTTAACATAGCCCCTCCTTCTAAACACAACCTTCAGAAGCTTCTTTCAATTTAACACCTGCATCAACATACATGAAGTCCCGTTTCTCCAAGTACCGTATACTTTGGAAATCGTAACATCTAAAATGATTTAAAGCTAAATCAACGTCTTAATCTGAGGCAAATGATAAAGAGAGCATAGCTGAGCATACGAAAATTATGATATAAGTTGTCTTTGAAATGCTTAAACTTCCTTCACCCAGGACCTCTCTCACTGTCTATCCTGCTCCTAGTAATCAAATGCTTCTATCATTCACTGTGTGAATGGATCTTCCCAGACCAAGTCTATCTTGAATAGTCCTATATTCCAGAGTTACCTCTCAGAACCTCCAAACTCTTCCATCAAAAACCATTCTCTTAGTACACTTTATATATGGAAAGTAATCTAGCTAAGGGTATAAATCAATTTGCCTTACTTCACCAGTTGAGGCTACAAAGAAGTTCACATTCCTTCAAAAGTCTAGGAATAATTCCAAGCTCCCTGTAAAAATACCCTTCTCTGTTCTGAAAATAATTTAAGAATTATTCTGGGAGTAATTCATATTTTCAAAGTACTATCACAAATCCTGGCTGCAGCTGACTCAATACAGAATCACTACCTTAGGTTTGGAAAATAGCTCAACTAACACCAGTTAACGATGCTATAAAAAGTAGGTTTCAGTGTTGTGCTTTTGGGTGACAGATTCTTCACTGTCCACTGGGAAAAGAGCAACTGTTGGCCACAAGTCTTGGTGTCAAATAATCAGTACTTTCACTCCTAAAGCATTGTGTTATCCACAGGCCTTCACTCAGAGAAGGCCAAAGAATTAATTCTGACTGCCTGTCACTGGAATCATGCCTCTACTTGAGCAAGGCTAGTATCTTAGTATGGAAAAGAATGAAGATGCAATGCTCAGCAGTCGTTGCTAACAAATCTATCTATTGGCCTATGGATGGGTTAATACTATTTTAGATGTTATTTTATTTTCCCATGTCCTGCCAATAACCCTAAAGAATAGCCACTTTAAAGAACAGTGCTGGGGTTTCATTTAGGAGATGACTTCAGCCATAACCATTTCAGAATGAAAGATGTACATGATTCTAGCAGCAATCAAACTGTTACCTTCAGACAAAAGCTAAATAAAACACAGTGACCAGAACACTGCCTTAACAAGACTTTGTGTCTCTGAATGAATTATGAGATAAAAATACATGAACATGTAAATGAATCTCTCAGTAAAGTTTAAAGTGTTCAAAGAAAACAGGTAGTGTCTATTCTTCATGTGTTTTCTTAACACAAGAGACACTCAACAGCATCTGTTAGGTTTTAACAATTAAATGAAACCAAAATAATTTGAGACTTGGTAAAGTTTCTTGGCCATCAATGCCTAAAATTTATGGAAGCAATGAAATTAATTTTAGGCCAATTTTGATTGATGTGATACATTAAAAATGTCCTACCTTTAGGCCTATTATATACAGTCTTCCAAATAATTGAGGAAAGCATTTTTCTTTCTGTAAAATTAAGTGGTAAATTTTAAATTCATAGTAATGTTAATAGTAGTCAGCATTGGCATTTTAACTTTCTAAATAGGAAATGGAAAATCTTGTAGTTTCGTTTTTTTATTTGAAAGGGTTTTATCTTTGATAGAAGAGTTATTAAAAATTTGAATTTTTATATAGTTTTTAAATATTGAAATTTTATCCAAAGATAGCACATTTTTCTAGGAAACTATGTAACTCAAGTTATAGGGAAAAACTATACTTTAAGTTTTTAAGATAAGCAACATGATATGAAACTTTGTATCACAGTAGAAAAATTGAATTTAACTGTGAGATGAATGATCCTAAATCCAAGCTATTTGGATGATGATTATTATCTCTGGACAGTGAGGAATTTATTCATCAAGTATTAGTTTCATTTTTTTCATATGTAGAGTAATACCTTTATGGCTGTTGTGCACCAATGTAATAAATGAGGTAACAGATATAAAAATAAGGTAAATATATGAAGTGTATATATATATATATATGATAAATTTAAAAAGGTCTATATGAAGTATGTAAATGAAGTAAAGGAAATAAAATACTTACCATAGTGCCTAATAAATTGTATACATCCACTGAGTGATCATTGTTAGTGTAGTAATTAACTAGACATACAAAGATGTTTCTAAGTTCCTGTGCCCAATGCAGTGAGGCCAAACAAATTGAAACATCAGAGTTTGGAACAATTAAAGATTTACTTATTGCAGAGCCAAGCAAGGAAAATGGGTGGCTCATGCCCAAAAGACCTGAACTGCCTGATGGGTTTCAGTGAAGGGGTTTTTATAGGCAAAATCTGTGTGTGGGAGTGGGGAGGCTGCAGGGTGTATAACTCTCTTTTGATTGGTTGGTAGGTAGTGAGGTAGCGGGAATCTCAATCATCAGCCTTCTGGTTACGAGTCCGCTGGGGTCCACAGGCTTGTGCTTAGCCTAAATTTACCATCCGCCGGGTTGGGGCCTTAGTTCTGTTAGGAGAATCAGAGAGATTCAGAGATAGGTATCAGATTGTTATGCACATTACCCACCCCCACCCCAGCCCCTCCCAGGAGGAAGCAGGACCAGGCCCATGCTACATTACTGTTTCTTTTTGCATTCCCTCACTCTCCTAATTAGTAACTGTTTGGATTTGCCCTTTGGAACGCAGGGAAGGCCTAGGAGGCTGAAAGCCTTTTTCCCACAAATAAGAAACGGGGGATACAGAAAGACTTTTACCAAGGAGGACACCACATGGTCATTCTTGATTTCATTATTATTCTAAACTAAAAATTGTTGATATATACTTCTTTAATTTTTAGTATAAACTAAACTAAAAGCTTTAAACTAGTTTTTTATTTAAAAAACGTTTTAATTGTAGTAAAATACACGTAACATAGAATTTAACATCTTAACCATTTTTAAGTAAGTGTACAGTTCAGCAGTGTTAAATACAAAATCCTTAAATTATTGAAAGTTTTAAGAAATCACATTGTATTTGTAGTAAGATGCAAAATCATGGGTATGGTTTCAATTTTTAATTCCCCATTCATGGAACTTGCGTTCAAACCTTTTGTTAACATTCAAGTTAGAAATGAAAATAAAACAACTATTCAGACTTAATTCAGTTACTAATGAAATATAAAAGTAAAATTGACTGTTATGTGTGTTTTTTCCCCTGAGTTTTAAAATAATACTTAAATGGTATCTTCCTAGTCCTTCATTTGACAGAGTAGGAAATCAAGGCTCTTTTGGTTAAGTAATAATATAAATATCCGGCACTAGAATTATAGAACTATGATTTCTAGTTAAATATTCTGTCTAAAACTTTAACACATTTTTATTTAAATAAAAAAGTTGTTCAAATGAAAATAAACTATTTTTCTTATGGTAATTTTTTTCCTTTTCTTTTCATGTTGATTTCCCTTGTCTTTGGGAACGCTAAAAATGATTTGTTTGTGCTTTTTTGTTTTGTTTTATTTCTAATAAGAACAAGGTAACACTTTTGTTATTTTGTTCACTAACTAAAAAACCTAAAGGAATGTATTCTATACATATATATGGGGGGAATATATATATATATATTTTTTTTCTTTTTCCCTCTGAAAACATTTAGCTTTATCTAACTATAGTACTTGGATAATTATATTATGCTTGTGTCATTTATCACAGATTCATCTACCTATACTGAAATTAATGTAAGAGGCTTCTGTTTGTTGGATCAGAGCTCTAATATTGTTATTCAATCTGTGAGCTGCTACCCATCTGAATCAATAAAAGGCTGAGAGGTCCTGACAAGCTATATTTTTTCTAATATTGATCTTGATGACCAAGCTGGTGCCCTAGAGTCTAACCATTGATTTTAAGGGGAGGCCTGTCAAATTGGAGGCCAATTTTGTGCTATTAAACAGATCAGGTCTTGTAATTAAAGAAAATGTCAGGCTGTCATATTTTACAAGAAAGCCATGGGAATATTTTCACGCAGTTTTCAAGCAAATTATAAAGTATACAGACCTGCTGGAGCCAGACACATACACCCAACCCAGCATAAGGTTGTGCAGAAACTAAATCAATGTTCAAATGGTATATGATTCATTGGCTTTCTATTTTCCCAAGACTCGATGATTTAAGGAATAATTTATGATTCCTGGTTTTAATAACATGCACTACTGCATCAACTTAAAATGCATCAAACTCTTCTGAAAGAAATTAACATCCAAATGAAAAGCTAATTTACTGTCAGTATAATGGAGAATATTCAAACCATATTCTGCAGCCTTTGTTTCCTGTTTCCCTTTAGTATCAACTGTAAGTCATAACTTCCTACTCTGTTTTTATTGTATATTTCCTCTATTTTTCTGTCCATTCAAGATTTACAGAGAACCTACAAATAAAGAGATGTTAAAGAGTTCATGTTAGAGTAGAAAAAAAATCAATAATTAACAAAAATGTCACCAGATTTTTGTAATATATGTATATTATAAGTACTTTCAGAAGCTAAGAAGTGAGTGACTAACTTATTTAGAGATATTTTGGGAAGTTTTTGCAAGCCATATTGAGATGAGTTTGGGTTTACCGTATTAAAATTGATAGTCTAAACATTTTTGTAAAAGCATATGATAAAGGCTTATTAATGATTTAGAGTTGATTTCTGATGGATACTCTAAAATTAATAATAATAAAATAGAGAGCTTTTACAAATGTTACAGAAAATATTGAGATACCAAGAAGAAAGTGAAGCAGGAGCACAAATGAACAAATGCCCAAGGAGGAAATACAAAATGGATACAGGCATTTAGAAAGATGTCCTTCATTATTTCTTCAAATACTAATTTGTCTCAGTCTCTCTCCTTTCTTTCTGGAGTTTTTATCATACTTATGTTAGGACTTTTGTCTACGTGACTACATAGTATCATTTATGTTGTTTCTCTCATTCTTATTATTCATTCCTAGCTTAAGTAGGGGATTTTCTATTGACCTGTCTTTAAATTTATAAACATCTGTGGCTTTGCTGAGTCTGCTGTTAAATCCATTTAATGAGTTAGTAATTCTTGATATTGTATGTTACCACTCTAAAAATAGATTTAATTTTTTATGTATTATAATTCTATGTTAAGATACTTCACCTTTCATCCATTTTCCGTATTTTCTCTTTATTGAATGTTAATCATAGTTATTTTGAAATTATTTCCTGCTAACTCCGGTACCTGGATCATTTATGGGTACGCATCTGTCACTATGTTATGACATTTTATCTGTTATTTTTTTCTATTTCTTTAAATATCTAATTTGTTGATGCTGTTGTAACCCAGCAAGTGGACTTATTGTCTGCTGGGCAACAGAAAGACCAAATACCAAGGCAGCAGTCTTCTGCAGAGAGAAAAGGCTTTACTGCAGGATGGCTAATAAGGAAACAGGGGGCAAAGCTCAGATCTATTTCTCCATCAGCTTTTGAGTGGGACATTCATTGTGGGAGTAGGTAGTAGGAGGGTGTCAGGGCTAAGAAATGATTGGTGAAAGGGTAAAAGAATATTTCAGGACTCCTCTGTGTAGGTGCCACTGTCTTTCACTTCTCTTCATGGATCTCATGCAAATTCAGGAGTAGGCGGTTTCTGTGTGTTATATATGGTGAATTGTTGGCCTGTGATGTCCAAAGTTCACTGATGGGTCATTCTAGTCCCTCAATGCATCTACGCAGCGTTGGCTCAGAGGAAGCTGTTGGCAGGCTTTGTCCATATCAAAGGTTTTTCTGTTGTTCTCTAAGTTAAGCTCAAAAGTTTAATTCAGTCATTTACCCAGTGGGTGTGGGGCATAGTTTCACTGTTTTATTTTGTTTTGTACGTTGAGTATTGTGCTACATGTTGTTGAGATCTTGAATACTGTATTCTTCCTCTAAAAAATGGTGTACTTTGTTCTGGTAGGCACCTTGATGCTAAATATCCCTAGATTTTGCTTTATTAAGATGGGTCTGTATTAGGTTTTTTTTTTTTTTTTTTTCCTTAGACTTAAAGCATAGTTCTTATTCTTATGTCATGCTTCTACTCCAAGCTGCATGGCTTTTGGGAGGCTCCAGTGGAGAGAACAGGGTGTCCACTACAATCTGTGCATTCTGGCTGAGCCAGGAGACTAGTGTCTTCTCAACACTGAATTATCCTAGGTTCTTCACTTGCTCTCAGCTTCCCTGAAGCTGCTGCCTCTAAGAACTTCCATAGTTTTTCCCTGTTATTTTTGCAGTCCAGAAATTGCCCAAGGATTCAAGAATTTCCATACAAGTGTAAGGGATTCTCTATACAAACCTCCCCTTTATTCAGGATGCTTTTCCACCAGTCACAGATACTTCTGTGGCAGCCCCAACCTGTAAGATGTGCCTTCTCCATTTATCAAGATCATTACTTCTTATTTGGGCTCTGCCCCCCCCACAAAAACCCAGATGTATTTCAAGACACAGGTGAAAGTGGAAATCATTTTGAGCACTCACCTCTCTAAAAAGAAAGTCCTACATTGGTTGTTGTTGAATGCCAGCAATCCATTGTTTTTTATAATAATACTCAACAAACCATTGTTTTATATAATTCTATTCAGAAATAAATACATGGGTTAATCTCGAGGTATTTTTCTGAATGAAAGGCAAAAAATTATAGCAACTGATTCTATTATATTAAAAATACTATAAAATACACAGTGTTCTGTAGTGTCAGAAAATGGATCAGCCATTACTTGGTAATGACATCAGAGGGAAGGATTAGAAGGAGACTTAAAGAAACTTTTAAGGGCATTGAAAATATACATTTTCTTTGTTGAGGTGATGGACTTGGAGGGTATTATGCTAAGTGAAATAAGTCAGACAGAGAAAGACAAATATATATGATATCATTTATATGTGGAATCTGAAAAATACAACAGATAAATGAATATAACAAAAAAGAAGCAGACTCACAGTTATAGGGAACAAACTAGTGGTTACCACCGGGAAAGGTTTGGGGGGAAGCAATGGAAGGATTGGGAAGTGGGAGGTACAAACTATTGGGTGTAAAATAGGATGCGAGGATGAATCATACAACACAGGGAATATAGCCAATATTTTGTAATGACTTTAAATGGAAAGTAACCTTTAAAATTGTATACAAATAAAAAATAATATAATGAAACATAAAATATTTCAACTTTTAGAAACCATCTCCCAAGAAAATGTTATAAACTGTAAATATATGTGTTTTCAGAAAGACATTTATACTAGCATGATTTAAAATCTCAGAAAACTGGTTGCAAGATAAATGTCCAACAACAGGACACTCTTAAATAATGGTATAGCCATATAATAAGTTATGATGTTAATTGTTACATTAGAAAAATTTTCGTAAGATAATTTGCCTATTTTTCCCTTCCTTACCCTTTTATTTGTTTTAAGTTACATCACAATTAACTTCATTTGTCAAAACTGTAAGTTCTGAAAAATATATACACCTGTGCAACCACCATCTTAATCAAAATATAGTATTTCTGTTAGCTGAGAAGTACTCTTGTTATACTTTCATTCAACTCTCCCTACAAATAAGTAACCACTTCCTGATTTATATCATCATAGATGAGTTTTCCCTGTTCTTCAAATTAATAAAAATGATACCATGTAGTACTTTTGCATCTTGAAATTGTCCTTACAATAATGTTTGAGATTTGTTGATTCTGTTGTACCTATCAGAAGTCTTTATTTTTATTTGTGAAAATATATCACAGTTTGTTAATTCTCTGTTGCTTGAATTTTGTCAGACATTTTTTCTGCATCCATTATAAGTATATGCCTTTTTTCCTCCTTTATTCTATTGATATAATTAGTTTGATTAGTTTTAAGTAGGAAATTCATCTAGCTTTCATTCCTACTGTGCCACAATATACAGTAATTTTATATGTCCTTCTGTATTGTAATATACTACATTTTTATATGTTTCCAGATTTGCTTTGCTAATTTTTTGTCAAAGAATTTTTTATCCGTATTTTAAAAAAACATTTTATTGAAGTGTAGTTGATTTACAATGTTAGTTTCAGGTGTACAGCAGAATGATTCAGTTATACATATACATACATATATATTTTTTCTTCTCAGATTCTTTTCCATTATATATTATTACAAGAAACTGAGTACAATTCCCTGTGCTGTATAGTAGGTCCTTGTTGTTTATCTATTTTATATATAGTAATGTATCATATTTAGGAAGATCATTTTTGTGTATGTATTTTTTCTTATAATGCCATTTTCAGATTTTGGTTTCAGCTTTGTGTTGACTACATAAAATAAGTAGGGTATTGAGATACCATAGCTCTCAACTTGGGAGTCCCATTTTCTTGGCCACACCTACCAGAGCTTTTCATCTCATTGGAGGGCCTGGGGGGATGGGAAGGATGGAATGAAGGAGCAAGTCATGGCTCAAGTACCATAAACTCTGGTACTTCTAGCACAGATATAGTAGATTTCCTTGAACAAATATTTGTTAATTTGTTATGTGATCTTAGGACAATTTCCAGAGACTTAAAAAAAGTTTTTAATGATTTTCACCAACTATGGTTGTTTCACCAGGGAGAAAGTTCAAAGAGCTCATCACACTACCATTCTCAAGTTTTTTGCGGGGTACTCTTTTGATTAAAAACATACCATTCTTATTTTGATCTTTTCCAAAGGTATAAAAATAACCTAAACTTAAATTTATTTTTTAGTGATTCTTAAAATATAGGCCTATTCGAAAAGTCCAACTCTTGAAATCAATAGCGTTATAATTTTAGGGCAATTATACTTTATTCTCATGCTAGTTTGTTATAATTTACCATATTATTAGTTCATATAATATTCCAGTACCTTTAGTTCTCTGGCTATCCTTAAAACCCTAAAGAAAGAGTAAATATTTTCTTTTATTTTCTTCTCTTTATGTGAATTTGTTTTCTTAACCCTATTTACTCTTTAGAGATACAACTAGTTACAGAATTCTCTTTAGACTTTATATATCTCCTAAGCCCTGTCTCTGAAGACATCACAACAGATGGCTGTTTTGTTGACTGCCACTGCCTTTCAGACAGGAGAGAAATTCCAAGAGGCTACCAAATCATTCTTTGATGTGAACAGGCCTGCATCATCTGAAATGAAGTATCAGAAATGCAATAGAGAAAATTTGCTCCAGTGAAATTTGATTCCCAAAATAGGTAATTAACATAAATCCAGCAAACAAAAGCAAAACAAAGCAGTTAAATGTTACATAATAATAGTAACATATACATCCTTTGCTTTCTCAAAAATTGCAATGGAATGGTGATATTTGAGAACAAAAAGAGATACAATATGATGTGCCTGGATTAAAGACAGCATATATTGTTTTGAAAAATGATCCTGCCACATACTTGCACTTTGACCTGAGGAATATTATAGACTCTCCATGAACCTTAGATTCCTTATATGTTAAATATCATAATGATAACTTCTTTATGACTTCCTTATTTAGTTGTGAGCATTAAATATGGATAGTGTTTCACACAATGCATACATTTCATAAAATGCATTTTTTTCTCCATATGATACATAATAGTTTCTGTTATAACATCGTTCTTTCTCATTCAGCAGAAGGCATAATAGCTGGAAGTTAAGAAAATGGGCTCTACTCAGTCTACCTACATGGAATTGTATGGTGCTGACAGATTACATAGCTTTTCTACCTAGGATTGTTGTGAGGCATAGTTTAAATAGTGTGTGTGAAGTTTTGAGGACACTTTGCAGCATTTGGCAAGTATTCCACAATCATTATTATTATATTCTTAAAGAAATCCAATATGATAAATGGAAAAAAAAGGAATTCAGAGAAATTAAGATATTAGTTCTAAGTCCTTCAACAATTAAGTGGCAAAAATGAAAAATGAAGATGTCTTTTTAATAAAAGACAAGAAAACAAGAATTTAATGATTGTAGTCATCCTTATTCATGGGGAAAAAGAATGGTTTTAGTAGAAAGAAAGCAGAAAAGAAGGAAAGGATAAAAGAACTGGAGTGCTAGAACTATTTGGAATTATACTTCATCTAATTTTCTATGGACAATCTAACCTTCCTCTCAGGTATTATCACATTATCCAAGGTTTCAAGGCTTTTTCTGGTTGTTTTTCTACTACTATTGTTTTCTCCCCAATACTCGATGCTAAGCTCAATGAATAGACATCAAATGTAAACCAAATAAGGTTTAACAATCAGCATATAGGATCACACTGGCAAAACAGTTTCATACAATGTAGGTCATGATTCAGGAGTAAAAGCAAATTAACTTGAAATATGTAAATCCTTATGACCCATTTTCAGCTTGAATTAGTTGTAGTTTGACACAGATCTTCATTTCTTTGGCTGTAAAGGTGGTCTTATTAATCTATATTCTATTTGAATCTTTAATTTCTGAGATCAACACATTCATCCACTGATTTATTCTAGACTGAAGATTTCTACAGACAGTTAAAAATGTGCTAAGAAGGTGTTAACATTGAAACAGTAGGAAAATTCTCACCTACTGAATGAGAAGACAAAGTGATTTATTATTTTATGAGGATCTTTCTTGCTTACGTGAATTTAAATGTGAAAAGTTTACCACAGAACACAGACCCTACATATGATATAAAGCAATCTTACTTCAACTCAAATGGTACATTTTCAAAGAAAAATTAATTTCTGATAAAAAGGATTATTCACATAAAATTAATATTCAGTAATTTTGTATTTCTTGGTTGTAAAGGCCATTTAACAAAGCCCATTTAAATTGTGCTTTTAATAATTTTCATCTAGATTAGTAAATAGAGTTTGCAAAAAGGTGCCATAATTTTATGTCATTTCAGCCTTGGTCATAACCAGATGTTATTGACTCAATAAAGAATTTGTCTATAAGAAGATATTTTAGAATGAGTATATGCTTGGCTCCAAATAAGGAAGAATGTTGAGGACTGTTTTACTCTTAGGTATCTGGGGACATGAGCCAGGAAGTAGATGTGAACCGCTGTTAGCCCCAGAGTTCAGAACTAGATAATACGTGAAAGCCCTTTGACCTTGTGTAAGTGAATCTCAAGATCCAGGTAATCAACCAGTATTTTCTAAATTGAATAATGCCACTTTTGAAGGTATGCATAGCTTCTCAGTGGCATAACATATATAAAAAGTCATGTCACATAAATTTTCTAAACATTCATCTTTTTAATAAATAAAACTAATTATTTAGCTCACAGTGAAAAAAATGCAACAATGAATATATGTATGTTCATGTATAACTGAAAAATTGTACTCTACACTGGAAATTGACACAACATTGTAGAATGACTATAACTCAATAAAAAAAGTTTAAGAAAAAATCTAATTATTTGTTGCTAATTCAAGTGAAGTATGTATACATTCATGTTTTATAAAATATTTTAAACAATTGAAGTATTTTAGCAATCCAGGATTGCTCTTCTAGAAAAATTACAACTATACAGATATAGTTTGATAAAAAGAGTATGTACTATTAATCCACCACATGAAAAATTTGGAATTGTTTTATTCACTTTATGATCAGATCATAGCATATATAGTTGAATATACAGCATTTCATCCCATATAACTACTTTCACTGGTTATGTAGTGACTGTGTTTGTAAAGGCTAATTTTACCTTCAGCATCAAATAGTGAGAAAGAGTACTTACTTCCAGGCAAAGAAAAGAGAAAACCCAGCTATCACTGGAGCAAGGTGGGCTGGAAATTCAAGTTAGAAGAAAAATAAATCTGAGCAATTAAATGGCACACAACCAGAAGTATATGTTAATATAACAACTACTGCTACTGCTGCTATTAACAATAGGAAGTGAAGGAGAGTAGGAAAAAGAGGGAAGAGGGAGAAGGAGGAGTAAATGAGACGCAAGAGGAGGAAGAACAGAGCAGGAGGAGGGTCCAAATACAATTAAAATATCCAGAATGGTTGGACGTGGAAAGAATATAGTGCAAAGATTAAAAAAAAAAAAAAAAAGAGTGACTTCGTGAAAGAGATATTTATTGTGTATGACAAAAAGTGGCTCATTGTAAAATGGAGGATTCTGATTCACTAGCCTGTGGTGAGCCTGAATTTCTGCATTTCTACCAGTCTCCCAGGCAATGCTGATATTGCTGTTCTGCAGACCATACTTTGAGTAGTGAGATTATTAAGGGTAGGAAAGATGATGTCTATTCCAAGCAGAGTGAAGAGTACATTTTACATCTTGGAAAAATGAAAGCATCTGGTCTGGTGAGTAGTTCAGTGAGCATAGGGTTACTATCAATCAGATAATAAAGTTGGAAAAAAAATAGATTGTAAATAGCCAAAGGCTAAGGATTCTGAGCATTATTTTTTGGCAAAGGGACACCTATGGAAGCCTCTGTACATAAGCATGGCACTGTAGAATGTTTGTAAGTACACAAACAGGTTTTGGTTTAAAGGACAGGACAAATTGAGGTAGTGAGAGAAAGAGGGACAGGAAGAAAATGTTAAGAGGTTACTGCTACTGCCAAGTGAGGCAAGCCCCAGACTGAATTTTCTTATTGAGGATGGAAAAGAGGTCCAGATTTGGCACCTATTTCTGAGTTATAGTTGCAGAATATAGTAAATTACTGAGAATAGTTGGGCTAAAAAAAAAAAGGTCAAGGAAAATGATGCTTTATATTTTATTTTCTTTTATTGTGCTTTTGCCAAGGATTTGCATGGAAGAAAAAGCCATAGGAAAAATAGGTAATACTGAAAAAAGTTATACGGTGCATGAAAAGAATAAGGTTGAGGGACCTATGAGATGTCCATATGGGTAAATGGATTACACACTTAGAAGTTTGCAAGACAAATTCCAGAAATAGGCCACTGATGGCAGTAGTTAGAGAGTGAAGGGGACTGCATTGATTAAACATACACTGCAAGACAGTGAGGTTTTTTGTAATTATTTATTTTAATTAGAAGGCTACTGTCATCTTAGCAAAGCAGTTTTGATAGAATGATGTGATAGATTTGTACCTCGTGGGAATGTGTGTACTTGTGTATATACACATAAAATGTGGACTTGGGAAAGTAATGCCTATGTTATTTGTCCTTTTAATTGCAAGATAAAGGGAACATTGCCATTTTTTTTCTAGAGGGGTCATTCTTATTTTCTGATTATGTGTTCTGGTGGCAGCTGTCCTCAGAAAAAGTATCCACAAGCTTTGCTCCAACGCCAAGGGCATCCTTCTATAAATGCTGACAAATAGGTTAGTAAATTACCATATCCCAGATTAAAGCTGATGATAACTGCAAATCATAAAGTAATTGATGATGCCGAGCAGTTTGTCAATACTCAAACCCCTGGGGAAAGGCATCTTCCCACTCCCCCTTCGCTGTTATGGCACTGTACCAAAATCAAAGGTCCTACTGCATGGCACAGGGAACTGTATTAAATACCTTGTAGTGACCTATAAAGAAAAATAATATGAAAAAGAATATGTACGTGTCTGTATGTGTAACTGAATCACCATGCTGTACACGAGACACTAACACAACGTTGTAAATAGACTATACTTCAGTTAAAAAATCAGAGTTTTAGGAAAGACAAGCTATAATAAAATTCTTCATACATTTTTGTAATAAATCCTAGAGTTTCTTCAAGACTAAGAAATTGCTTCATTGATTAAACATCTCTACCTATATCTGGATAATTTTCTCTAATTAGAACCCACAGAGTTATCAGAAGACACATTTAAGCATTGTACATCTTTCATCTATTTGGAGGAGTGTTTAAATACACTCTCTTCATGGAAGAGTAGGGTTGGGGAATTGGGGAACACATTTTAATGCAAGCTGTTTCCTCCCATGACACGTTTATGAATTACAGGAAGCTGAACTGTAATATTCTAAGCACCTCAGTTAGTCTTCAATTTTGAAATCACACTTTTACAGAGTCAAAAAATATTTCATTCTATTGATGTGAAGCAAATCCCTCTGCTTCGATTAAGAGTAATTGGAGGAAACAGTGATAACAGAAGTCCAGCTCCAAGTGGCATATAACGAGGTGATTGCGGCTCTGGCGGCCAGCCAGACCGCCAGGCTGTTTTTCACGGGTGTTACTTTACTGACAGCGCCTTCCTGACACTTGTACCTTGACACCAGAAGCGCTAACAGCTGCAGTGCCAGTGCTAGAAAGGCAGGGAAGACCTTTTTCAGCGTTAGTTGCTCATACAGATTCTCAGCACCCTAAGAGAATAGAGTCTGTAAAAACTGACTTCAGCCTGCTGTCTCCTTTGTGAAGATTTTTTGCGGTGGTGTCTGAAAATCAGTTTTGTTCATGACATTGGACTTAGGGGAGATGAGAGTTTTTCAAGATAGAAGATGCTTGTGGTACATGTGTGACAAATGGCAGTAACAAGGGTGGTCTGGGAGTTCATGGTTTTATGAAATGGAATATTTCGACAACCGGTTCTGTACTTGGTTACTTGCTGCAGGCAGCCCTTTTGACCCCTCATTGAGGAAGCCAAAAAGGACTAAAGGAGAAAGATTCTAGTTTTCTTGAAGTCGGATGGTATTCTTAACTAACAATGACAAATGTAACAGTATGACTTTTAGTGGCTGCCACTTACGGCAGAGCTTCAGGCTGCCAGGAAGTGAGAAAGGTCAGGAGACAAGTGCACATACTTGAGGATGGAGTTCAAATGATAAAAAGTGAGGTGTGGTTTAGAGGTTTATTTCTGGGACTCTGCCAGTCTCTCTTGTTTTGAGGGTTACTCTTAGCACGTTGGTGTGTCACTAACATTTAGACGCACTCTTGAGAACCAAGGTCCTAAAAGGCACACACTGCTATCTACTTTCAGTACTCTCAGGAAGCCACTGTGCATTGATAGCTTTTTTTTTTTTTTGTATATTAAATGCTTGTCATTTTAGTGTTGCTCCCATTTTGATCTTAGAAATGGGATAAATTATTTAGCTAAACATAATTAACTGTCCATAGTTGAAAGTGCACTTAGGAGACACTGTACAACAATTAACTTATTATAAGAAAACTTCCTGTAAATGTTTTAATCATTAATACATGTGAGAAGTTTTTGTGAAAAGGCTGTATGTTTAATTTCGTGATAACTCAGCAATCTTTGCTCTTTTCTGAGAAGTCCATTTTTGAAAAATTGAGTATAAAATATTATCTTTATTGATACTTCAAGTATTTCATATACACAATGAAAAGATCTTTACACAGCAGAAAAATTCACAAATATAAGAGAGATATTTGAGAGAGATAAGCAATCTATTAATAACTTAAAGGAAATAAAACTAAAGGAAACAGGAAAAGGAGATAAAAACTATGATTAAGCATAGTTTAATCACTGTGCCCATTATAAGGATTCTATTTTCTTCATGAGCAGTTTGATATTCACAGGAGTTAAGAGAACTGTGCAACTCTGTGTAGCTCATAAGTGACTAGAATTCAGTATGCCAACTCCCAATCCCGGGGTTCTTTCTAATGCAATATCCCTGAACATACCCAGAGAGCTAAGACACCAGGATATTTTTTTTTTCGGCCCTTATGATTCGTATCCAAATGGGAACCTCAATTGGTGTTGAGGAAATATAAATCCATTAATTAAACCAGGTGGCATCACATTTTAGTAATTTCAAAAACTTTTGAAAATTAAATATATTATTAATATGATTATTATTTTGCAATTAGCTCTCAATTGAACAGTCAGAAAGAGAGAAGCCCTGGAAAAAAGAACTATGCATTATCCAAAATGTCTGCAGGGAAGTTTGCACATTTTTTCCATTTCATTGCTAATGAGTCATATTCACCTGACGTCTGCTCCCACCACTCCCCTCTGAAGAACCAGCTGTCAGTTTCCACAGCTGAGCGGGTTTGGTACCAGACAGGTGGCAGCAGGGTGGGGAAGAAATCATGTCAGTGGGATGTAGTTAATCTGGAATTAGAATGATCCACCTGGTATCATTAAAAATTGACTGCATTTCCTAAATGGTTCACTACAATATAATCAACACTTAAATTAAAAGTTAAGGTTTTACAAATATATGTATGTATTTGCATGACTAGGATATTGTGCTGTACACCAGAGATTGACACATTGTAACTGACTGTACTTCAAATTAAAAAAAGAGGTTTTAAATATCCTTGAAAAGACAAATATGAATATTTGGCTTTAATTGAATATTTGGGAAGTATTCTACACAATGTTACATCAATGAAATCTATTTAGAAATGACAGAATTTATTTCCTCTTTATAGAAAAAGTGGATTGAATTATGTCATTCTGGATTCTGAAATTTACTCACTCCGTAATCTTCTGTGTACTATAGGCTCTCTGGAAAAAACAAGTGGGTAGGTGGTGGAACTATTCACTGAGATGGAGAACATCAGATGGTGATGATACGGTTATTGTTACAGTTGTTGGCAGGGTTGATGAAGGGAAGCAGACATAGTTCCTGGTTTCAAATTTAGACGTGTTAATTTTGTCATGAGTTTGAGAAATCCAAGGGAAAAACGGGTTATAAATTTGTCATTTTTTGGTAATAGGTGGTAGAGTGAAGTCACGGATTACCTCAGAAGAGATTACAGAGATTAAAGAAAGCCAGGATGGAACGTTGATGAATTCCACACTTAAGGGTCTGATAGAGGAATATGATCCTACTAAGGTTCAAGAAAGCAGAGTGGAATATTGAGGATGAAGGTAGATAGTGCTGGGGAAAGGAATAAATGTGAGGTGTGAAAATGAAACAGTAAGTATAGGTATCTCTTTTGAGGAATGTGCTGGTGTTGTGCAGAAGTGAAATTGGGGAAAGTTGAAAGACGATGTGGGGTTAAGAAAATAAGATATCTTGTGGCAACTTTGTCTGGGTCAGGGGGTGCAGAGACATTTGGTCAAACATTATTCTGGGTGTGTCTATGAGGGTGTTTCTGAATGAGAGTGATGTTTGAATCCATAGGCTAAGTAAAATAGATTGCACTCCCTAATATAGGTGGGTGCCAGCCAGTAACTTGAAAGCCCGAATAGAACAAACAGACTGACTTTCATGTGAGTAAGAGGGAATTCCTCTGCCCAACTGCCTTCAAACGGGAACATCAGTTTTCTCCTGCTTTCAGACCTGGACTGAAACATTGGCTTTTCGTGGGTCTAGAGTCTTCCAGCCTTCAGCCTGGAACTATACCATTGGCTCATCAGGGTCTCCAGGTTCCCAGCTCCAAATCTGGGGACTTACTATTTTCCATTGTCACATTTCATGTTAGCCCAATTCCTTGTTTATATATGTAGCCCTGACCAATGAGACAAACCATTTGCTACTGTCCATGGTCCATTTATATATCCTTTCTTTGGCCTATTTCTCTTTCAACAAAAATTCAGTAACTAGGTTCACTGTGCTTTGAAAGAATTGCCCGCCATGGACATCCTTCAGAATCAGTCTGTCATAACATAGGACTCATTTTCAGGATGTATCTACAGAGCAGATGTGTCTTTCACCCATACTTGGCCTTTCCCTGTCTTGGTCAGCTGACCACAGGAGCCCTTATGAAGGCACAGGGATGAGCTAACTGAGAGGCACGGTTGATCCAGTGATGACTGACACAAAGGTCAGGGCCACCTATATTAACAGACCTTGCATAACATTGCATAGAATTGACAGACACACTTCACAGGAATGGTGGTGTGCAAGTAAACATATGACAATGAGAACCATTGATCCAATTCAGTTACCACTCTCTGGTTCTGAGCATGTCTGATCTTGGATGCAGTCTCTGCATCTTTACGCAAAAGGGGTAGACCACATCAGGAGGCCCAGAGGGTATACAGAATTCAGTATTTGTGAGTGGTTTAGCCAGATGTCCCTATTACAGATCTCAGCATCCCACTTCTTTTCAATCAAGGCTCTGACCCCGGGGTGACAGACTTGTTAAGTTTGAGAATTCAACCTTTCTGGAGCTCAGCTACTTTTATAATTAACTCTTGGACCTAAGCTCAACTTTTTTGCCCTCTGCCTCTAAGAGATGATCATCCTTACATGCTAATTAAGAGGTGCTCTGGTTTCACACTTTGTCTTGGTAATTAACAGTGGTGTGCTGGTAAACCAAACCAAAGCAATAAATTTGAAAAGTCCTAATTTATAGTGTTCACTGATTCTGTGTTTAAATAGACCAATCTTGGCTGAATTAAAATACTAAGGGTAGTTTGAAAACTTTCTGAATGTTTAGCAATTGGCTGTTATTGCAGATGAGTTGCCTCCAGTACACCTCTGGAATCATTCTAAGTCTCTCATTGTTTTTCATGAGTAAATTAATAGAATCTAACCAATTATGAAAAGATTCAAGGTTTTTTATTCTTTGCTCTCAGTGGGTACAGTGCAATATTTAAAGATATAAAAATCAATAAATTAATTAACAAATTAACAGAAAAATGAATATTTATTCAGTTAGAACAAACATATGTTAAATGCATTTAGTTTTCTCCTCTTTCACATATATATAAATTATTAATGAATTGCATTATTATTTTTCTCACAGTTTTATTGAGATACGATTGGCATATAGCACTGTATAAGTGTACAGTATACAGATTAATTACTTGAATTATGTATATTATGAATGATTATCACATTAAGTTTATTGAACATTTATCATCTCATAGATAAAACAATAAATAAATATTAAACTTTTTTTGTGATGAGAACTCTTATGATTTACTTTCTTAAAAATGTTAATATATAATACACAATAGTGTTAATTATATTTATCATGTTGTACATTACATTGCTAGTTCTTATTTATAATTAGAAGCTTGTACTTTCTGACTGCCTTCATCCAGTTCCTCTTTTCCCTCCCCCCTGCCTCCGGTAACTACAAATCTGATCTCTATTTTAAGTATAATTGACCTACAACACTATGTTAGTTTCAGTTACATGACATAGTAATTTGATATTTCTATACATTTCAAAATGATCACCATGATATGTCTAGCAAAGATATGTCATCATAAAAAAACATGACATACTTAACTATATTCCCCACACAGTACTTTTCACCCACTTGGCTCATTTATTTTGTAACTGGAAATTTTTACCTCTTAATCTCCCTCACCTATTGCTTTTCTCCCCCCATACTTCTCCTCTCTAGCAGCCACTTTTTTGTTCTCTGTATCTATAACTGTTCTGTATTGTTATGTTTGTTCATTTGCTTTGTTTCCGCATATAAGCACAACCATCTAGTATTTGTCTTTATCTGTATGACTTACTTCACTTCACATAATGCCCTCTGTGTCCATCCATGTTTTTTAAAATGGCAAGATTTAATTTTTCTTTATGGCTGAGTAATATTCCATTGTATATACATATACCATATTTTCTTACATCTTCCTTATCTATTCCTCTATTGATGGAACTTAGGTTGCTTCCATACCTAGACTATTATAAATAATGCTTCAATGAACAGTGTTTTCGTTTTCTTCAAATAAATATCAAGAAGTTGCTGGGTCATATGGTAGTTTTAGTTTTAATTTTTTGAGGAACATCCATACTGTTTTTTATAGTCACTGCACCAATGTGCATTTCCATCAACTGTTCCTTTTTCTCTCTTCCTCATCAAATCTTGTTATCAGTTGTATTTTTTGATAATAGCCATTCTGACAGATGTGATGTGGTATCTCATTGTAGTTTTGTTGTACATTTCTATGGTAGTTAGTGATGTTGAGCACCTTTTCATGTGCCTGTTTCCCATCTGTATGTCTTCTTGAGAAAAATGTCTATTCATATTCTCTGCCCACATTTTGATCAGGTTATCTTTTTTTTAATGTTGAGTTATATAAGTTCTGTGTATGTTTTGGATATTAACCCCTTATTGGATATATTATTTGTCATTATTTTCTCCTATTCAGTAGGCTGCCTTTTTATTTTGTTAATACTTTCCTTTACTGTGCATTAGTTTTTTAGTTGATGTGGTCTCGTTTATTTTTGCTTTTGTTTTCCTTGTCTGAGGAGACATGTCCAAAAAAAAAGAACTTACTAAAACATATCAGAGAGCTTACAGCCTGTTTGTCTAGAAGTTTTACAGTTTCTGGTCTTACATTTAAGTCTTTAATCCATTTTCATTTGTGTATGTGTGTGTGTGTGTGTGTGTGTGTGCTTGGTATAAGCAAATAGTCCATTTTCCCACAACCATTTATTGAAAAGGCTGTCTGTCTTTTTCCCACTGTGTATTCTAGCCTTCTTTGTTGTAAATTAATTGCCCATATAAATGTAGGTTCAGTTCTGGGCTCTTTATTTTGTTCCATTGAGCTATGTGTCTGTACCATACTGTTTTGATTACTGTTCTATATAGTATAGTTTGAAATCAGAGCATGTGATACATCCAGCTTTGTTCTTCTTTCTCAAGACTATTTTAGCTGTATAAAATACTTACTGTATTTTTTTGTTTCTATAGAAATTTTAGAATTATTTCTTCTAGTTCTGTGAGGAATGCCATTGGTCTTTTTACAGGGATTGCAATAAATCTGTAGACTGCCTTGCATAACACTTTAACAATATTAATTTTTTCACTGTATGAACCTAGTATCTCTTCTGTTTGTGTCATCTTCAGATTCTTTCATTAATGTCTTAAAGTTTTCTGAGTACAGGTGTTTTACTTCCTTATGTAGATCTGTTCCTAGGTATTTTATTTCATTTGATGCAATGGTGAATCAAATTGTTTTTTTAATTTATCTTTCTGATAGTTTGTTGTTAGTGTATAGAAATGCTACAGATTTCTATATATTAATTTTGTATCTTGCAACTTTACCAGATTTATTGATGAGTTCCAGTAGCTTTTTGGTGGTGTCTTTAGGATTTTCTATGTGTAGTGTCATGTCACTTGCAAACAGTGACAGTTTTACTTCTTCCTTTCCAGTTTGTATTCCTTTTTTTTTTTTTTCTTGTCTGATTGCTATGGATAGAACTTTCAGTACTATGTTGAATAACACTGGTGAGAGTGAGCATCTTGTCTTGTTCTGTGAATGGCATAATTATTGACGGTTCCGTCCTGACCTATTTCATTGAAATACCAGGATGAATCAGACCTCAGGATTTAGTAGTTTGACACCTATTTTCAGTAGAATGACTAACTTGTGACAGAGGAGAGTGTTGATTGAGTATCTCATGTCTAAAGGAAGTCATTTAAAAGGAGAGTTGAAACATCCAGAAAACAGAGGATGATGAACATAGGAATGCTTTGCTATTATCTATACCCATCCCAACTTGTCAGACTTCTTTCTTTGTTAGGTGCTATGTTTCTGAGAATTCTTATACTTACCATGCATTTCTTTAATATGATTTTCTTTGTTTTTGGATTGAGTATATGTTATGTAAATGAGCATTAACTAAGTTGCAACCTAGTTATATTCAGTGCTCTGTGTGTATAATTTGACATTAATTTAAATTTCGTTGAGAAAGCTCTTACTTTAGGTTCGAAGTCTTTAAGGGTGTATAAAGAGTTATAGGAGTGGAGGAAAGAGAGATCTATCAGTGCACGACTATACTTCTAATAAGGGAAGTTGTAATAAATCTCAGAGTAGTAAGAATATAACATAGTCACATCTGCCTGGAGTTGTGAGGAAAACTTAAGAGTACTTCATGCCTTAACAGGAATTTTAATATGAATGGAAATTCTTCAGGTGGTTGAGGGTAGAAAGGTCGTTTGAAGCATAAAACAGTGCTGGATTGAAGGTAACCTATCTTGAAGTTATCATGTGGTTAATAAAATTTAAATATCAATTTAAGGCTTAGCTCTCAGTTTTTTTTCATGTTAAATGTGTTTGTTTTTGTAGTCATTGACACATTAGAAGTAGAAAACTAACAGTGGGTTCTATTAAAGGCAATTATCTTGCAAAAAACTAATTTTTTTCAGCCTAGTAAAGGAGAGAAAAAGAGAAAAACTATAAAGAATATATATATAAGTTGGAGATAATTTGAAATAGAGGAATTTAGGAATGTAGAAGAGAAAAGGAAAATACCAGGCAATTGTATGATTTTTACAATTTTAGGCTAGTTATGAGGACTCACTTTTTTCCTTGTGCAAAGTAAAATTCATGTTAGATCTAAAAAAATCACAGCAGAACCACATAAGAGTAAGTGAAGCAAGGTTATAAATAATGAGACAACTCACCTCCTTTTTGAGTAAGTCACCTACGACTTCTGGGTGAAATCTGATCTGCTTTTCAAAGAAGTAGTAAGAAAAAGATGGATTGGCGGAAGTTGTAACCTTTCACAAAGTTCAACTTGAGATATAGCAACTGACATGTAAAATTGAGTTTAGAAAGAACTTTCTCATCTATTATTTCTTGTCTTTTATTATAATTCTTTGAATAGACAGAGATCTGACATCATTATCCCCATTTTAAAGCATTTTCTCAGAATGCTAAATGACTTGCTTAATATCTAAGAATAAGTTAGTGGCAAATGCCTGAAGAAATCTGACTTTGACTCCAAATGAGGTAGTTTCTTTACCATAACATACTTTCTTAAAGACCTTAAAGACAAGCATGAAGTTATTTCAGACACCAGACTGGAAGGTTTTGCTTCTGAAAAGCAAACTTGAAGAGGGAATTTGAAAACAACGAGAATCAGAACAACATTACCATTCATTGTGATTTTTTGCTATATTAATTCATAATTAAAGTGAGAAAACAATAAAAATTAGTAATATTTATTAAACACTCACTGTACATAAGGTATGTTTTATGTGCATTATACTATTTAAATTTTCCAATATTTCCATGAAGCAGGAAAAAAATGATACACCATGACATCTTTAAAAGGCAATGGCAATAACAGAAACATGGAATTCTGACTTCCAAAGAATTCTTAAAGAAAGTTTAAGTGGAAAGAAACATAACTCAAGTTCTTAAATAAGCTTTTGCCATTTACCTAGGTAACTGTCTCTGCCAAAGTTTATATCTTCAGAGGAAAAAAAAAAATCATGTCTGCCTTTTGTCTTCTAAGGTATAGAGTGGAAATGTATCATTGTCATGGTTTTAAGAAAGAAAAGGAAGAAAGAAGAGAGAAAGAAGGAAGAAAAAAGGAAGGAACGGAGGGCTGGAGAAAGGAAGAGATAAAGGAAGGGGGAATAATAGAAATATATAATCCCTTCTGCTCATAATTCCTTACCAGAAATACAGCAGTTACTTGCTGAGTATATAATTGGGTTTCTTTTGAAGTGATCTTAGAATACTTTATCTGTTTTTTGGCATGGTTCTCACCAACAGTGCATAAGATTCCCTTTTCTCCACATCCTTGCCATCACTAGTTATCTCTTATCTTGCTGATAGCCATTCTGAAATGTGTGAGGTAATACCTCATTTTGGTTTTGACTTGCATTGCCCTGATGATTAGTGATGTTGAGCACTTTTTTATGTACCTCTTGGTCATTTTTATGTCTAATTTGCAAAACTGTCTATTCAGTTCCTTTGCCTCTTTTAAAATGATTTTTTTAAGGATTTTTTTTTTGTATGTTTGTTTTGATATTGAGTTGTATGAGTTCTTTGTATATTTTGGACATTAACTCCTTATCAGATAGATGGTTTGCAAATATTTTATTCCATCCCATAGGTTGCTTTTTCATTTTGTTGATGATTTTCTTTGCTCAGTGCTGAAGCTTTTTTTGTTTGGTATATTCCCACTTGTTTATTTTTGCCTTTGTTGTCTTTGCTTTTGGGTGAAATGTAAAAAATTATTGCCAAGGTCAGTGTCAAGGAGCTTGCCCCATGTGTTTTTTTTTTTTTTTTCTAGTAGCTTTGAGGTTTCATGTCTTACATTCATGTCTTTAGTCCAGTTGGAGTTGATTTTTATGTATGGTGTAATGTAAGCATCTAGTTTCATTCTTTTACATGTGGTTGTCCAGTTTTCCCAGCATCACTTATTGAAGAAATTATCTTTTCCATATATATGTATTCTTGGCTCCTTTGTCATAAACTAATTGACTGTATCTTTATGAGTTTATTTCAGGCAGCCTATTCTGTTCCATTAATCTATGTGTTGGTGTTTATGCCAATACCATACTGTGTTGTTTACTGTAGACTTTGTTATACAGTGTGAAATCAGTGAGTTTGATGCCTCCAACTCTATTCTTCCTTCTCAAGATGGCTTTGGCTATTCAGAGTTTTTGTGTTTCTTTACAAAGTTAAGATTGTTTTTCTATTTCTGTGAAAAATGCCGTTGGGGTTTTAAAAAGTATTGCATTGA
This sequence comes from Camelus ferus, assembly GCF_009834535.1. NCBI lineage: Eukaryota > Metazoa > Chordata > Mammalia > Artiodactyla > Camelidae > Camelus > Camelus ferus. The sequence continues at coordinate 5,524,873 of NC_045705.1, read as the reverse complement.
ATTTGTGGATCACTTTGAATAATATGGACATTTTAACCATATTCATGTTTCCAATCCATGAGCACAGAATGTCTTTCCAGTTTTGTATCTTCAATTTCTTTCATCAGTTTTCAGAGTACAGATCATTTACCTCATTGGTTAAATTTATTCTTATGTACTCTTATTTTTTGATGCATTTTAAATGGATTATTTTCTTAATTTCTCTTTTTGATAATTTGCTACTAGTCTGTAGAAATGCAACTAATTTTTGCATATTGATTTTGTATCCTTCAACTTAATGAATTTGTTCATTAGTTCCAAGTTTTCTTGTGGAATCTTTAAGTTTTTCAATATATAGTATTATGTCATCTGCAAATGGAGACTTTTTTTACTTCTGACTATCTGATTTGGATGCTTTTTATTTCTTTTTCCTTGCCTAATTGCTGAGGCTATTATTCCAGTACTACATGTTGAATAAATGAGTCAAGAATGGGCATCCTTCTTCCTTATCTTGAAGAGTTTTCATCTTTTCATTGTTTGGTATATTGTTAGCTGTGGGCTTGTCATGTATGGCTTTTATTATATTGTTATACATTCCCTCTATGCCTAGTTTGTGAGAGTGTTTATCATAAATAGATATGGTGTATCACATTGATGATTTACAGATGTTGAACCACATTAATCAAATAAAGAATAACAACATTATGAACATCTGAATAAGTGCTAAAAAAAGCATTTGATAAATTCAGAATCTGTTTATGATAAACACTGTGTTCCATATGTTCATGGGGAAAGTTATATTCTGCTGCTGTTGGATTGTATATTCTGTAATTATCTGTAAGTCCATCAGGTCCTACATGTAGTTCACGTTCAGTTCTTCTTTATGATTTTCTGTCTGAATGATGTGTTAAGTGTTTTAAGCTTTTGGAATCCATAAAAATGTATCTTGTGATATTCTTTTGTGATTATTAGTAAATATAGATTACAAAGAATAATTAAATCTGATAATGCAATAACTAAATATTTAATTAGAAATATTATAAATATTTTGGTAAATAGCATAATGATTTCCTGTATAACTAAATAGAGCATTTCTATAAAATATTTAATAATAAAAGTAGATTTTGTTCAAATAATGGAAAATGGAAAAAAAAATATTTGTAATCATAATAATGCGTATCTTTTCTTAACAGGTGACCTTAAAAGATTGCCATTTAGTGTCATTCAGGATCTACTAAGCATCATTTTTGCATGACTACAGGAAAAGGATATCTTTACAGAACCAGTTCCTTTTTGAAGTTCATAATCTGGGCCATCTTCAGACAGAAGGTACAGTTCATCTTTTATTAATATACTTTAGAAATTGAAAAGAGTGTTGAAGGGAAAAAAAAGACATAAAGCCTGTGTTTACCATTTATAGAATTCCTTAGCAACAGCTTAATATGCTAAAGATCAATTTTTTTTTTACCCAAAATAAATGTTTTACCTTTAAATTGGAAAAAAAAATACCTTAATTGTGTTAGTAAACACAAACACTCTAAAATATTCTGGTAATAACGTTGAAGTGAAAGTAGTAAAATTTTTTGTATTTATTACACTTTTAGTTTGATATGAACATAGCAAGTACATAAAAATTGTTAAATTGATGAAAACTATAATTGAACAGTATTCTCATCTGGTGTCTTGTTTCATATCTTCCTCAACCAACATATAATAATATGCTACTGAATGGATTCTGTGTGTTTGTTGTTGTTGTTTTTTGTCAGCCTGAGTTTAACAGCAGTGCTTAGGTAAAACAGGCAGAAGTCATGGGCACAGAGAGGTTGAGTCATCCCCGAACTAATAAGAAATCTCACAAATGAAAATGACTTTTATGCCGTTTTCTCAGCTGATCCACATTCTTGTATACTTATACAACAACCAAAATTATTAAATATTAATTACATATATTTTGAGTAAAAATGACCATTGGATGGTTAAATAATAGTGCTTTAAGATGAATACATTGAAGTGTTTTAGAATACATGATTAGACACAGATTTAATATTCATAACTATGTGGGCGTGAACAGATTACATCAATTTAATCCACTGTGTATTACTTAACTACAATATATATGGTGTATTTTTAGATAGTCAATCAAATAGGTCAGTCCATTTTGGATATATAATTATTTGTTCTTGTTTTCAAATTATTCATGAAATATTGGAAATATTGTAACCAATTTCAAAGCTGCAATATGTCTATCCTTTAATTTGTCAAGTTAATGGAAGTTAAGTGATTCAAAATATTGGAAAGTATTTTCCTTAACCTTCTATGGTTTCAGTTTCTTCAGATTTGAAAATTAGAGTAAAGGAGGAAAGTAGCTAAATCTGAATTTGAGAACAACTCTGTAGGAGAATGTAAGAGTTAAGAGTTTATCATTCAGTTTTACTTTCTATTAGTCATGCCCAAATTGTGCAGATCACTACAGAAAATATTACATTTCAAATGCCTTTTACTCATTCAATTAAATAAAACCAATTTTTCATTTTTATTTGTGGTTGTAACTGAATCCTTAAGTTAATTTTAAGAATAAAAACAACCATAAAATGTTCATTTCTTAAAGGCTAAAAAACAAGGGAAGAGAAAAGATACTGAAGTAGAATGAAAGTCTCTGACAGTGAAACCCCAAACCAGTGAAAAGAGTGAGTTTCCCATAAGTTAGTCCTTTGCTTATTCTAATATCCGACAGATTTTTCAGCCAAATTTTGCCATCATAGTTCTGCTCATTACAACAAAAATCATCTCAGAATAGGTTACATACACAAAATAAAATTAAAATAATAATTTGTGTTCTGTCTGCAAAAGATGTATGCACGTTTGGAAGGTGTTACTTCCTTATATAAAGAGTTTTGTCTTTAACTCTTAATCACTGAAGCATATTAACAAATCAAGCTCTACATTAATTTGCTACGTCTGTAATATCTGTGACTACCAGGGATAAATTACATCCAGACACTTTAATTGCATTCTGCAATGTTAGAAATTGTTTTTTTATGGTGCTTTTGACATTTTTCAAAGAAGGACAACTGAGCACAGCATAGCCACTGTAGGTGAGAGGACTTTAGATCTAATGCTGACTTCCAGATGGATGATGGATATGCAATTTAAATTTACGGTAGGTGTTTCAGCAGATGGAAACAGAATGGAGTAAAATGCCTTTGCCACATGTGAACTGATGCATTTTATCAGTTACCGGCTGACTTGTATTAAATTCAAGCAGTTCAACGGAACTCTAATTTTTGAGAAGAGACTTTTTGTCAACCTATTATTAATAAATCTAGGTTTCAGGTTGAGGATTGGGAACTTATTTCACTGTGCAGAGAACCTGTGGACACTGGTTTGCAGAGCATAGTTCACTCTCGTTATGTCACTCATGCTATTGTTCTGCCCTGCTAATTGAAAAGCATATTGGTAGAATAGGACGCAATTGAAATGAATGAGACCGCCTGAGCACTCCAGAAGGACGTAAGTGTATTAAAATTGATGAATCTGATGAGAGTGAATTCACAGTGTCACTTTAAATAAAGCCCCATTTCATTCATGTACTTGCACCTAATCTGTCACTACAACTACTAAAAACGTTCAGAGGAGGCACTGACAGTTTCATCTTGTTACAATCAACTAAATTCCTACCATAATAAGAGGTAACATATATTAAAAGGGGTCCTGAGTTCAGCCTCTGATGATGAAATGTTTCACTCAATAATTTACACAACTCTAGCCAATAGGCATTGGCTCAGTTCCAAGGGAAAGAGGTTCATTCCGTTAGAAAAGAGCCTTAGTAGCTCTGGGTTTATAGATTCTCAGAATTGGCAAAGTTCTTACCACCTATTGAAAAAAAACTCTTTCATTCTCGGTATCAGTGTATATAACTGTAGAGTATGATGGCTGATAAAAATGATTAGAATTGGAGGTGAGGAGTATAGCTCAGTGGTAGAGTGCGTGCTTAGCATGCACAAGGTCCTGGGTTCAGTTGCCAGTACCTCCAATTAGAAATAAATAAATAAACCTCAATAAGAATAGATTAGGAAGTTCTTGCATTCTCAAAAATGATAAATTTAATTTTTCATTCTTATTATTCTTGAAAATTGTGTAGAGATTTGAAAGAATAACATTTTTGCATACTTAATTGCTACATGCATACATGTATGTTAACAGCATTGCTGCTTGTTATAATGTTTATAGAGTGGTGTCCGGAATTGACAAATTAAAATAATGGGAAATTTCCATGAAAATAGTTTTGGCTGAAAATTAGAACTTTCTAACAGTTGGAATGTTCACAATAATCTTTCAGGTGCAATGTGTTCAAATCAATGGGAGAGTATAATTCCTACTTGTCAGGAAGGGAGATGGAAGAGTTTCCTCCAAAACTGTCATTCAGAAATAAAATCTTAGTTCACTTTGAGACGTTTTTATAAATACCAGTGTTTTGCCTCTTGAAAAAATTAGTTATTTAATTTTAACCATACTTGTAAGGTTTTGTCTTCTGGAAGATACAATTTTCAAATATTTTATAGGAATATTTGTTGTATAAACTACTCAAAAATACCTAGATATGTGAACCAAAATAGAAGGATTTAAATAATATTTCAGTTGGTATAAAATATTGTATAATTTGAAGTTGCATGAATTTTTTAGATAGCATTTATCTCTGTCTGCCAGTTGTAGAGGCAGGAGGGGGTGGTTTGAATTGGCTACCAACGGATTATCTTCAATATCAGTTTATTCATAAAAGACATGTTAGTGAATTAATATTTCTCGAGTTGGAGTTCCTCAGGATATGAAGAAAACTAGTATTGCCCAAAGTAAGAAGGGGGAAAAGCAATAGTAAGTTTCAGTGTGATAATATGGTGGAATGCCTAGGTTTTATGTACATAGATCTTTGTTAGCATGATACAAAGCATTCACAAACTATAAACATGGAAACACTCCAAGTAATTTGAGTATGCAAAATACCTCATACACGATACTTGACCAATAAATAGTAACTTTTATTGAGTATTTCTATTGTGGAAAAATTCATAAAAACAGAGGAAATATTGACACTTAGGCAATATCTTGTCTTCCTATACCTCTAAATCCCAAGGAGACTGAGCGTGGAAAATAAAAACCAAAATGATTTTTTGGCAGCAGCTTTCAAATATAAGATTCTGTTTAGTCCTGCTTATATACAAGCAATGGAAACCTTTAGCCTGAACGCTCTGCTAACTGAATGCCTTAAGGCTATCCTACATAATATATGAGGGGCTTTGTCTCTATCAGTGTATATCTGAAATCCAGTTACTCTTTCTGTACTAAGCTTAGTTCACGTGGTAAATCCCAGACAGACAAATGATTAATAAGATACAGACTTTTTTCCCCCTGAAAAGTCACATTTGCTGAATGTATTGATGCAGTTCTGACAAATGGAAAGATTACAGGCTTTGGAATAAGGCAGACCCAGGATTGAATCCCTGCTATAAATTTGCTAACTGTAAACTCGGGCTTATTTGTTATGAACCTCAAGTTTCCCTCAGCTTGAAAAAGCAGATGCTGTCTTATTTTGCAAGGGTGTGAGAAGTTGAAATTAAACAAATCTGTCTGTCTGTCTGCTGTCTATCATTTTACACACACATGTTTGGAGTTTGGTATCTGGCAGGTGCTTATTATGATTGCTGTTTTACTACTGAGTGGAACAAAACTTTACTGAGAGTGATGAGATTTAAAAAAAAGTTTTGAAGGAAGGAAAGTAGAAGAAAGTGAAGGAAGGAAGGAGGGAAGGGTTGTGGGAGGTAGAGAAGATAGGAAAGAGATGGGGGAAATGAAGCAAAGAAAGAAAAAAGAAGGGAAGAAAGAATGAAAGAGAAAGGAAGAAAGGAAGAAAAAAGAGAGAAACAAAAGAAGGAAGGAAGAAATGAGAGAAAGAGGGAAGAAGGGGAGAAAGAGAGGAAGGAGAAAAAGGGAAAAAGGAAAGTAAAGAGAGAGAGTTTAGAGAGGGAGGAAGAGTGGGAAGAGCAGAAAGAAAAATAGATATGGCCCTTTTTCTGTAGCATTAATATTTGCATCCTGAGGCTGTTGAGGGATATAAGATAAACATAGAAAACAAACTACCTGTCATAAAGTATAAAAATATAAAACATAGAAAATTCACCTGTCATTATTAGAACATTGAATACAGGAAAAGCTCCCATTCATAATCAAAACAATGATTATATAATACTCTGCTGGATTTCATGTTGGCACATAGCACTATTTTCTTACTCATGTCCTCTCCAGTACATCAGAGGGCCCGGAGACCTAATAACTGCACTTCTCAGAAGACCTTCCGGTAAGACTCTGGATTAGATGCCCCTCAACAGGAAGCATGATACATGGAAGGTACAAGAGAAGGAGAAGTCTGATCATTGTCCTTCCAGCTGCAGTGACACCAGATGCTTTTCTTTGCATCTTATGCCTCAGTGCTGGAAGCTATGATCATTGCTGTCAATTATCTATAATTTTTGCAATTTCTAACTATGTGAAGATTTAGCAGTGGTATTTTCAGATATTTCTTTCTCCAGCCCTTTTAATAGTTTATTAGCATCTAATCTCTAAATTTTTTTCTGCTTGAAATACCATGAGTTTTTTTTTTTTTTCTTACCTGAACTTGGCGGATATAGAAAATGCCTAAAGATAAACAAATAAAAGTTAGATACACACATATTACAAATATATACAAAAGCCTAAAGAAATGCATAAAAGCACAGAGATATATGTTCATAGATGTGGAAACTCAATTTTATAAAAAGTCTTAATCCTCCCTCAATTAGTTTTGGTGTAACATCACAAATAATTAAGATAGTGTGTTAATGGGACAGGTTAGACTCCTGAAGTAGACATCTGGAATAGAATAGAAAGCTAGGCAGAGCCAAGATGGCAGAGTAGAGAGAATCACAGATCACCCTCTCCCACAAATACACCAAGAATTACATCTGCAAACCCATTGCATCACACAAAACACCTGCTAATCTCTGGCAGAGTATCTCATTTCAAAATACAGGAGGATTCTCACAAAATCCGCCTGGAGGTCAGTGGGGACAGAAGCCGAGCTTCTGAGGCTCAGAGGAGAAAGTGACAACTGCTTGGTATATAGAACTAAGGAAAACTGCCACAGAGGGTCCCTGCGATCCCCGACTCTAAATGCCAGGCGTCAGGGATGAGACTGGACTGGCTGCTGGAGATCAGTAAGAAGCCCAGGCAGAGGGCAGGGGCCCACTGCATGGAGACAGCCTCAGGGGACCAGAGGGCAGTGTGATCCCTGGCTAGGGGTGTGTGTGGAACAGAACAGCCTGGGACCCTGATTAAAAAGAACACCACTGTTGGTTTATTTGTTGGGGAGGGGTGCAACACAGCTGCACCATAGCTGCTTTCTCTGCTTGGCTCCATGGCTGGTGTGTTCTTGGGAGAAGAGAGTTGGGGCTCAGTCATACCATCACTGCTGTGTGGAGGCGGAGCTGAAGGCTGAATCCATACCCTGCAGCCCTGCAGCTTTACTGTCAGACTGAGATTTGTTTACAGCCACAGGCAGAGAGTGTGGATTTGCTCTTTCTGGGCCCTTTGTGGACCCATGCCTCTGGGAAGACCAGGTGTTAAGCAGAGTTCTGAATCATGGCAGGGGCAAGTATGAGTATCTACAACAGGCAGGTGTACCTTACTGTATGGAGGCGGGGTCTGCACTGACACTGGCACACCACAGAGTCAGGTGTGTGACTGCACACTTGCTGTGGTGGGTCCTAGCACCTGACATTGGCGGATCGACACTGGTGGTTCCTAGGGCTCAGAACCTGTGGGACACGAGAGTAAGTGGGCGACATTCCCACAGCTAAGCGGGGGGCCAAGGCAGAATCAACAAAGAGTACTTTGTAAATCCACATGACAAGTAACAGGCAGCACCACAGAGGGCATTTCCAGTAGAAATCTGCTTACTCTTTTTCCCAGCTGAAGCACTCCAGCTCTGCCTACTACACACCACAGCTCAAAAATGGGGCTAAAAGTCTCTATTCCAGCAACAGGGTTGCAGACCAGGCCCCTGTCAAGGCTGTGACAATAACAGAATAAAAAGGGAGGCCCAACTCAACAACAATCAGGGCCAGCTCTGAATACCACAAAACCAACCACACCCCAATCAAAAGGATAACAGCCAACACTCAAAGAAGAAAGACGTGGCAACCATCCATACTAAGAATAGCCATCACAACAAAATTATTACATACACACAGTCTACACAGGAACTCTCCCACCTTAAATAAAATCAAGCAAACAAAAAATAGAACAGTCCTACAAGACCACAGTAGATAACTAATACTCCTAAATTCATAGAGTCAGAAAATTATAAGTAAAATGAAGAAGCAGAAGAACTACTCCCAATTAAAAGAACAAGAGAAATCTTCTAAAAGAAGATTGATCAATGAAATAGACCTTGATAGTCTACTAGATCATGACTTCAAAAAGGAAATGATCAATGAAATAAAGGAACTAAAACAGTCTATCAATAGAAACAGAGAATACTTTAAAAAAGAAAACGAAACTATAAAGAAGAGCCAATTAAAAACAGAAAACTCAATTGCTGAGATAAGATCCGAGCTAAAGGCAGTCAAAAGCAGACTAGATGATGCAGAGGAATGGATAAGTATCTCAGAAGACAGTACAATGGAAGTCACCCAATCAGAACAACAGACAGAAAAGCAAATAAAAACCAATGAAAGCAATATAAGGGAACTGTGGGATAATATAAACTATGCCAATCTAGGCATAAGAGGGGTCCCAGAAGGAGAAGAAAGAGAAAAGGGGATTGAAAAGATTTTTGAAGAAATAATGACTGAAAACTTTCCAAACATAAAGAAGGAAACAGATATCCAAGTACAGGAGGCACAGAGGGTCCCAAACAAGAAGAAACCAAACAGACCTACACCAAGACATACTATAATGAAGATGGGCAAAGTTAAAGATAAAGAAAGGATTCTAAAGGCAGCAAGAGAAAAACAAAGGGTTAATTACAAGGAAACCCCCATAAGGCTTTCAAATGATTTCTCTACACAAGCACTGCTGGCCAGAAGGGAGTGGCAAGGTATATTCACAGTCCTAAATGAGAAAAAGCTGCAAACTAGGATACTCTATCTGGAAAGACTGTCCTTTAGAGTAGAGGACGAGATAAATAATTTCAAAGACAAGAAAAAACTAAAAGAGTTCAGCAATACTAAGCCTATCATAAAAGAAATATTGAAAGCTCTACTCTAAATAGAAAAGAAACAAAACTTAAAGTCAGCAGAAGGAAAGAATAATAAAGATCAGATAAGAAATAAATAAAATAGAGATTAAAAAAATTGAAAAAGTCAATCAAACCAAGAGCTGGTATTTTAAAAAAAGTAAACAAAATCAACAAACCTCTGGTCTGGCTCACCAAGAAGAAAAGAGAGAGCACACAAATAAACAAAATAAGAAATGAAAATGGACAGATTACAACCAACACCACAGAAATACAAAAAAATCATAAGAGAATACTATGAACAACTGTATGGCAATAAATTGGACAACTTAGAAGAAATGGACACATTTCTAGAAACATACAGTCCACTAAAACTGAATCAAGAATAAATAGATTGTTTAAACAGACCTATCACGAGAAGTGAAATAGAATCAGCAGTAAAAACCTTCCTGAAAACAAAAGCCCAGGACCAGATGACTTCACTGGGAAATTCTATCAAACATACAAAAAAGAGCTCAGACCAATCCTTCTCCAACTCTTTCAAAAGTTTGAAAGGAGGGAACACTTCCAAACTCTATGAAGCCACCATCACCGTGATACCAAAGCCAGGCAAAGACACTACCAAACGAGAAAGCTATAGGTCAATATTATTGATGAACATAGATGCAAAAATCCTCCTTGAAATATTAGCAAACAGAATCCAAAAACACATAAAAAAGATTATACACTATGATCAAGTTGTATTCTTCCCAGGGACAGAAGGATTGTTCAACATACGCAAATCAATCAACATGAGACACCACATCAACAAGAGAAAGGACAAAAATCACATGATCATCTCAATAGATGCAGAAAAAGCATCTGATAAAATTCAACACCCATTTACAATAAAAAAAAAAAACCTCTTACCAAACCGGGTATAGGGGAAAATATCTCAGCAAAATAAAAACTATTTATGACAAACCTACATCCAGCATAGTACTCAAGGGTGAAAAACTGTAAACCTTTCCACCAGAATCTGGAAAAAGACAAAGAGGCCCACTCTTATCACTTCTATTCAATATAGTCTTGGGAGTCCTAGCCATAGAAATTAGGCAAGAAAAAGAAAGAAAAGGAATCTGAATTGGAAAAGAAGAGGTAAAATTGTCACTATGTGTGAATGACATGCTATTTTATATAGAAAACCCTAAAGGCTCTACAAAGAAACTACTAGAGCTAATAAGAGAATTTGGCAAGGTAGAATGATACAAGATTGACATACAGAAATTAGTGGCATTTCTTTACACTAAAAATGAAATATTAATAAAGGAAAGTAACAAAAGAATCCCTTTTAAAATTGCATCCAAAACAGTAAAATACTTAGGAATAAATCTGACCAAGGAAGTGAAAGGCTTATATGCAGAGAACTACAAAACATTCACTGAGAAAATTAGAGATGAATTAAAGAAATGGAAAGATACCCCATGTTCTTGGACTGGAAGAATATTGATAAAATGTCCATACTACCCAAAGCAGTCTACAGATTTAATGTGATCCATATCAAGTTACCCAGGACATTTTTTACAGAATTAGAATAAACAATCCTAAAATTTATATAGAATTATAAAAGACTCCGAATTACCAGAGCATTACTGAAGAAAAAGAATGAAGCTGGAAGAATAACTCTCCCAGATGTCAGACAATACTACAGAGCTACAGTCATCAAAACAGCATGGTATTGGTACAAAAACAGACATATGGGTCCATGGAATAGAATAGAGTCCAGAAAGAAGCCCATCAAACTTTTGATCAATTAATCTTTGACAAAGGAGGCAAGAACATACAATAGAGTAAACACAATCTCTTCATCAAATGATGGTGGGAAAACTGGACAGCTGCATGTAAATCAATGAATTTAGAATACCCCCTCACACCATACACAAAAATAAACTCAAGATGGCGTAAAAATTTAAACATAAGACAACTGTATTAACCTCTTAGAAGAAAACATAGGCAAAACATTATCTGACATAAATCTCAGCTTTGTTCTTCTAGGGCAGTCTACCCAAGCAATAGAAATAAAAGCAAGAAAAAACCAAATGGGACCTAACTAAACATAAACTTTTGCAAAGCAAAGGAAAGTATTAGCAAAACAAAAAGAGAACCTATGGAATGGTAGAAAGTATTTGCAAAGGATGCGACTGACAGGGGCTTAATCTCTAGAATATATAAATAGCTAATACAACTTAATAAGAAAAAACCAAACAATTCAATCCAAAAATGGGCAGAAGACCTAAACAAACAGTTCTCCAGTGAAGATATACAAATGGCCAATAGGAACATGAAAAAATGCTCAGTATTGCTAATTATCAGAGAAATGCAAATCAAAACTACATTGTGGTATCACCTCACACAAGCCAGAATGGCCATCATTCAAAAGTCCACAAATGATAAATGCTGGAGAGGCTGTGGAGAAAAGGGAACCCTCCAACAGTGTTTGTGGGAAAGTAGCTTGGTGCAGCCATTATGGAATCAGTATGCAGATTCCTCAAAAAACTAAAAATAGACTTACCATATTATCCAGCAATCCCATTCCTAGGCATATATCCAGAGGGAAACCTTAATTCCAAAAGACATTTGCATCCCGATGTTCATAGCAACACTATTTACAATAGCCAAGACATGGAAACAACCTAAAAGTCCATCAAGAGATGACTGGATAAAGAACTTTTGGTATATTTATACCATGGAATACTACTCAGCCTTAAAAAATAATAAAATAATGCCATTTGCAGCAACATGGATGAACCTGGAGAATGTCATTCTAAGTGAAGTAAGCCAGAAAGAAAGAAATATGCAATATGATATCACTTACATGTGGAAATCTTTAAAAAAAAAAAAAAGATGAGCTTATTTACAAAATAATAACAGATTCACAGACATAGAAAACAAAATTATGGTTACCAGAGGGGGAAGGAAGTAGGAAGGGATAAATTGGGTGTTTGAGGTTTGCAGATACTAATATATATAAAATAGATAAACAGCAAGTTCATAATGTATAGCACAAGGAACTGTATTCAATATATGCAGTAACCTATGGTAAAAAAAAGAATATGAAAGCGAATATATGTATGTTCATGTATAACTGAAGTATTGTGCTGTACACCAGAAATTGATAGAACATTGTAAACTGATTATGTTTCAATGAAAATATATATATGAAAAAAAGAAAGTGATGTCTTCATAAAAATGTGGTATACAGATTCGTAGAGAAAGAATGAGCTATCCCATATATTATTCTAGTAAAATAGGTTATCCATAAGAAAAATAAATAAAATTAGATATCTCATTATGCCATGCAATAAATAAATAAATACATTAAATTAATTAAGAAAGTAAGTAAGTTATATCTAAAACCTAAAATTAAAAGGCAGAATTTTAAACATTAAGAATAAAATATTGGTAGTAATTTCATTCCCTCGACATGGAGAAACATATTTTTAAACATGAAAAGCAGTCTATCAATGAACAAAATAACAGATGTCACTACAGTTAAAAGAGAAAGAAAGAAAGAAAACAAGATCATCATGAAACATCCTTGCGCCAAACTTCTAATAGCTCTTTTGCTTGCACAATCTAAAACAGACTCTGATGTTGTCAATCAGTACTCTTAGACATATTTGCTGTAGAATATTTTTCCAAGTTTGCTTTTTACCAGTATGGTAGATCACAATATTGTGTTTAATTCTTCAGCTCTCTCAGTATGTGTATTATTTGGGATGTGGACTTTGCAGTTTTTCTTAATAAAGGAATAAAATATATTTACTTGTCCTTTGACTTTGAGCTTAGCCATGGTACTTTCTTTCACCAGTGGAATGAGGCAGAAGTAGTAGTACATCAGCCCTGTGGTTAGGCCTTCAGATATATTGTGTATTTCCCCTGAGACTGTTTTTGTTTTCTCATCACCATGAGAATACGGAGTGAAAGAGATAGTGGAGTGAAGCCACCCTAGGTGAAACATCCCAGCTAAGTCTAGCCTTAATCAGCTGACCCTCAGCCACTCAAAATAAGTCGGTGATAATAAGTGATTGTCTGTTGCTTTAAAACACTGAATTTTGGGATGGTTTGTTGTATAGCAGTGGCTATCTGATAACAACTGTTACTCACAGAGAAATTTGTGGTCCACTCATTTTTGATACTCGTTATCCCTAAACATGCATTTCACTGCCCTTCTCCAGTTTCTCTGTTACTGTTGTTTTTATCTGGTATGCCCTATGACCCTAGTTTTCCCTCTTTTCATGTTCAAGAGCAAGGTCAAATGCAATTGCTTCCACAATATGTGTAACTGTTTCCACAGTATGTGCCGGTCTCTTTTTGCATGAACTGAGAAACATACCACATAGCGACACATACCAATTATTTGTTCATTTGCTTTTATTTCCTATCTAGTACTTTGTAAAGTGAGACATTTTAATCTTATACTAATCTGTACTCTCTATAGAGCTTTACACATTATGTATTCTCAATAATTGACCAAAAAAGCACAAGTAATAATTGATACAGCTGATATTCATCATTGCAAAGACAGATTTTTATGTTACGTAGAGAAGTTAATCTCATTTACAAATTATTTCTCCAGATTTATCTTCTCCCCGTGCTTTTCTGTGGGGACTGTTTGTAAGGGAGAGCGTTCAAATCATAAATAAGCCGGCTTGGCAACCATGCCTCTACAGATGTTAAGTAATCTCCAAATGATGATCTGCCATCCTCAGGGCTAATTTGTCAAATTAAGGAAGTAGGAAATTCCTATAGTTAATGTATGGTGAGTTAAGTAATTAGACTATTAGCGGTAACGACTATACTGTACGTGGTTTCCAAGTGACAGTATTCTGCCTTAGCAAACTTTAAGAGGAAGTAACTGGGTTTCAAAAAGTGTGATGTTATTTGAAGAATTACATACTTTGCACAGAAGCATTTCTTTTTCCTTTGAAAATAAATATCCATATTTTTCTTGTGTTATAACTTAGAAGTAAGTCTCTCTATAAGCTCTTTAGTGATTAGTTCATGTATAAAAGATAAAATAAATTGTCTATAAATCTTTTCTGGTAGATTGTAAATTGTACACAGTGGCACCAGATCCTGTGCTTAGTCAATTCTATTCTATGACTATGATTGAAAATTTCATTTTATATGTATATGTGTGTGTGTGTGTGTGTGTGTGTGCTTTTTCTTTAATAATATATTATTTAATTTTCAAACCGTCTGTTCTTACCTGATTTGCCTCTGATATGTTGAAGATAGGAAAAAAACAGAATACTTTCAATAAGGAGTTTTTGATCATGCATGATTTAGGTGATTTGGTGGCTATGCTTACGCATGAGATGGGATAGATAGGTGTCAGGGAAATGAAGAAACCTGAGATTTTGGGCTGCTGATAGTACTTACTTTTAAATACTCATTCTTTCTTTCTGCTTTATGGAATGGTGGAAATCTCCAAGACTTAGCTTGATCACCACCTAACAGACTTAATCTAAGGACAATATCTGGATTATTCTAAGTACTTCATATTACCTGTGTGCTTCTTAAGTAAGTAAATTCTTAAAATAATAAACATTTCATTATTACATACTGAATATAACTAATAATATTTTAACATTTAATATATTTGATATGAAGCTAGCATGTGGAATGGAAAGTTTTAAAGGATCTCTGAGATTTATTTGGGATAAAGAAGAAGGTAAAAAATGACCTTTGTGTTTATATGTCACTATAGCAAATCATATTTTTCTAAGATTTCAGTGATGCGTAGCAGTGGAAATAACAGAGATGAGTACAATAGACTTTTCCATAGACTGAGTTTTCCAGGTCATTTAATCCTCTCTAGTGTCTTCAGAACAGTCCAAAAGAGTTAATGATAACAGATTGTCACATTATTGTCCACATGACGACCTGTTTAGGTAGCAGATAAAAACGCTCTACTTCCAAAGTTATGAGTAAAAATACGGTGATCATCAATTCATTAATTCTGTGCTCTCTCTCTCTCACTCTCAGTACACACGCACACACACACACGTACACACACACATACATGTCACGTACATCGATGTAGTGTGTCTTTATTAGAAAGTATGTACTATTGAGAATGCAATCAAGAGCTGGGGAATAAACAAAGAAAAAAGATCAGTATAGGCAAGCTTGAGTGATAAAAGATATGTCCTTTGCTCTTACCAGTTCTCACTCTCACTCACAACCATGTAAGCATCTTTAAAAGCAATTCTAAGAGGTATTATAATTCTAATACTATAATTCTGTTACCATTCTAACAGATTAAAAATATAATGCAATAAGACAGCTGGACCTCTAGAAACAGAGGACCATTCTATGAATAGATAGTTGATAACCTCATAGTTTTAGCCAGAAGAGACTGCAGGAAACTGTAAAGAGTTCTACATGCAAAGCGACTTAGAAGGAATTCATAAAGTAGCAAATATCCAAGACAATACTATAAAGAAAATACTGAGCTGAGTCAAGGTTTTGCTCTCCCAATAAAACTAGCCACATGTGGCTATTCAGCCCTTGAGATGTAGCTAGTTTAAACTGAAATGTGTTGTGAAAATAATATACAACACAGATGTCCAAGACTCAGTATGAAAAAAAGTAAAATCATTTATTAATGATTTTATTTTGATCACATGTTAAAATGGTATTTTAGATAAATTAGGTTAATAAAATATATTATTAACTTGTTTCTTTTTCCTTTAAAAATAAGTATGTGGCTTACATTTGTGGCTTGTATATTTATATCAAACCGGGCTGGTCTAAGGAATTTCAGCAGAATCATATAATTACTGATTAAGGCAATTACAAGTTATGTAAGAACTGAATGCATTTGTTTTTCATCACCTATCTACTGCATAGCTTTCATCATAAATTTGTTAGAGTATTCTCTTTCAAGGAAACTTGAAAAAATATTTCAATCTATTGTTTAAACCAGTTTCTTACCTTCTGGGAAACTCATTTCGATAGCCTACTAGATCTTTAAAGTTCTTTAACTACTAACCCAAAACTTCTGGATACTGGCTGTTTTGCTTCTAAAGCACTCAGAGATAATCATGATTATGTGCTTGAATGTTTTTAGTACAAATCATCTGTGTAGCTTGAAGAAGGGTCAGCATGTCCCAACTGAAAGTGAAAAGCACCTGTATAGAACCAATACCTAGCCAAACCGAGGTTCATGGCACAGACCTGGACTGCTCTCAGTGCCATTTCTGGCTACAGTAGACTTTTTCACACTCTGTATGCTTACATTAGGCCCAAACAGTGCTTGCTTCAACTCTGCTTCCCAGTTCTGGCTCTTGGAGGCACACAATGATTACTCAGATAATGGCTAAGAAACAGGAAAGGAAACAGAACAGAAGAAGGAGCTTAAGAACATTTAGATAAATAGAACTCTAGAATATTGAAAACTGAAAGTGCCAGATGAGACAGATATCATAGCAAAACAATATACATTTATTTAATTTGTTCGAAAGTCTAAAGGGTGACCTAAAATTTAAGGATCAGCACACAGAACACTAAATTACACAAAAAATGCCAATACTTCCAACCTAATGAATTATGAAGTGTCAGTGTGGAATTCATTTTGATTGAAAAGTTATTTGTGTGTCTGCCTTTTTTTTTTTTATCATATTTAGTCTTGCCAATGTTATCTTTGAATTTAAATATTTGTATAAGTAGGATTATTTTCTTTTTAACTCAGTATTAAATGTAGTTCTAATAGAAATTATTTCTGCATCCTGACTTGAGTAGGTGTTGGGTGACTTTCTATTCATCAGCCTAAATATTAGCAAAGACAAATGGATATATGTGAATCAATAATAGTCGCTGCATTTCTAAGAAATACTTCATTTGGAAACCATACTCAAACTAGAATTTGAATATGAAACCAGAGCTGTTTCAATGACTACTTAGGCCAAATTAGTAAAACCTGTAATAGTAGCATAGCTAAAATTTATCATTCCCTTACTAAGTATCAGAAGCTATTCTATGATTGATCTTCACAACAATTAGATCTTCTTTCTAATTCAAGATTACTAATATCCCTGAGATAAATCAAAGCAGTAAGAGATCAAGGAATAAGTAGTTGAGGGGGTTTCCTACCTATGCAATCTGGGAAACTGTAGTCTTCTATCTTTTAATCCTACGTACCAAAACACAAGTTCTCTGAAGTAGTGTTACCTGTACCTGTATGGTGCCTGTGCTAAAATTTCTAGGTATGTTTCGGATAAAATTTCCAGATAAGTTTTTGGATATCGTCTTAATTTGGGTTCCCCAGGCATACCCTGCTAATAGGACTTTGGTGTTGATAGTTTACCACGACATTGATCCCAGGAAGCACAAGTGAGGGAGTAGGGAGAGCAAGACACAGAAGAGAGAAAAGTTCAGAAGAAGCACAGTAATGAGTAGGTTAGCAGATGTAAGTACTTGGAGCTTCATCCTGCTCCGAGTTCCCTCTGTGGTTTCACTTAGAACGTGACTCAGAATTGTTGCACCAGAGACAGAAACTGGGTTAAATGTGCCCTCCATTGGTCTAATTGGGTGAAGGTTGACTTTGGGAACGTTAAATACTGGGGCCATTGTGAACTGCCCTACTTTGGCTGAAAAAGGTTCCAGAGTGCTAGAGAAAACCTTGAGCTAGAGAAATGATGCAGTGTAGTAAACTTTTGAAGAGGAAAAAGGTCAGTTGAGTACAGAATTGTCTTCTGTGGCTGTAGGTGAATCGAGGGGTTATGAATTGAGACATTAACAGCATCTGCTGCTGAGGTGCAATTACAGTATAGTCAGATTCTCTGAAAATGTGCTGAATACACCAAAAATTTCTTGAGAGAATGTGTGACCCTTTTGTGCCCTAACCTTAGTCTGGGGCTAAAGGTAGCTTGTTTTATACTAACTCTCTTCAATTTACTGGAGGGATATATCTGCACACACTAATAAACTCAACAAACATGCACTAAGTTACTGTTTCTAATATATCAAACATAAGGACAGTTCAGTCTAAAATATCAAATTACCTATTAGATATAAAGTGATCAAAATCAGTTGTTTAAAATAATGTTTCAATTTTTTGCAATCTGCCCATATCTTGAATGAAGAACCTGAGTGTAATTATATGGTGCACTCAGAGCTGCTTAAATGGCATGACCTCACGCAGGTATGGATAGAAACTGTTGTGGAACATCTTAACTAATATTTATTTTGTAATTTGTCTTATATTCCCATTGCTGTGACCTATATATTGTGAAAGAAAGGCAATTTTTCCTATTTATTTCACAATTTTACACATGACTATAAATCAAATAATTAGGAATAAAAACTAAACTGTTTAGATGAACAATAGGCATGGAAGGAAGAGCCATATGACAATGATGTAGTAAGGGGGAAGTATTTTTAGAGGTACAGATTTTTCTAAGAATTACAATTTCTTAAGTTTTAACTAAATATTCAAGTAATTGTGTTTTGTACACTTTAAAATTTAAGTGGACTCAGAAAGTAATTTTAACTTAGTCTTTAAGAAGAATAATTTTAAAGTGATATGAGGATACTTAGGATTTGCTAATACCTTTTGAAGTTGGAAAGAAATCATACTGTAAGTTTTTGATAATTTTTCTCTGTAATTTGCTTTGAGAAAAGACGGTACATTGAATTTTTCCCTAATATTTAGCCACATGAGAAATAATGATAAGCACAATCTTTGAAGACACTTTGGAAATGCATAATATACACACAGAATATAAATTGCTTTGTAAATATTACACTAAAAATAATAAGTCACACTTTTTCAGAAGTACCTATTTTTTCTTCTACTTGAGGCTTTTCAGAGGATAAAAAGATATATGAGAAATATTTTAAGAAAACAAAAGTGTGTCAATAAATATTTCTGTGTTCTATAAAAATAAAGTTAAAGAAAACAAAGAATAAAACTGCTGAATTTTGTTTTCTTTGCTATTTAAATAACCACTGTTATATTAAAATTAGAATACTTACTTAACTATAATATTCGTAATTCAGAATAATGTATGACATGTTATTGATATAGTTTAAATTAAATCCATGAACTTATGTCTGTGAGAATGAAATTGATGTAATAAAGGAAATATTTTTCTGTTCTTTTTGGGCATAGTCCCTTCAACTTGCATTGCTGTAAGTAAGTGTTAATTTTGCACTGTTATTAGCACAAAAGATGTAACACAACAAAATGTCTACTATATTGCATGTAAAATATCTTTAGTTATTTGAAAATATTTGAACTAAGTATTCTAAAATTTATCTTTCCCTTGAGCCTGATCAGATACCTGTTTATTTAAATGTTGCTATTTTTTTCTTTCATAAAATTACTTGCACTGACTTGCCGTTTGGTGTTTACTATTGATTTGTATTGAGGGACATAATAAGAATCAGTCATAGTCAGTCAATTTTCAGGAATGAGTTAGGAATGTCATGTTCCATGTCTGACAGTATTCTGTTAGGGGGTTGTGCTAGAGTGGAATGGGGAATGTGTCTCTTTTCTTACTACCAAGAACAATTGTGCACCTGCTGAATAACTTAATTATTTTCAATTTAATTCTGTTGCTATTGTTATTGTTTGGTGAGGATGGGGGAGGTTGATTATTTTAACCTCATGGATTCTGTAGGTAATGTCACTTACAGTATTTCCTTTCATTTGATTGCTGCAAGATTTACTCCACATGACCTCTAATGTTGGATTTTATGATATCCTCTATTTTGTTTTATTATTATTTCTTCATTTGTAGATGCATTTATTTTATTTACCCATTACTTGTTTATATTTTTGTAAATTGCATCAACTTTTGTTAGGAGATGGATCATATAAATAATATATGAAAAGCATTATAATATTTTCTGTTTCTCAATTTTCTGTAATATTTGTTAATGTTTTATCAATTTTAAGTATTTCATTTATTCAGATATGTATGGTGTTTTGAATTATGAATGATCTAAAAATACATCCATGAATAAAATCTGAAAAAAAAATTCTGCTCTTTTGAAGTTGCCTATTCTGGAAAGAGGCATTGAATGAATGTACAAATAAAAAAATTACAGTATTTTGAAGTGATGGAAAGAGGCATTGAATGAATGTACAAATAAAAAGTGTACAGTATTTTGAAGTGATGGGTATTTTGGAAGAAATACACCAGAGTTAAAAAGGTTAGAAAGAGTTGGGATTGGATGGTTTTGTTTGTTTATTTGTTTGTGTTTTGAGGAGATTATGGGAGAATTTTCTGCTGAGGTGACCTTTGCTGTGCGACATGAAGGAAGTATTGGTGCTCACCATGTGGCTTTTGTAGTGACAGCAAGGCCAACAGACACAAATGCCCTGAGGCATTATATTTGATGTGTCTTGGGAGGTCAATATGCTGGAAAAGAATGAGTGAGGGGTAGAGTTGGAAAAAACAAAATCAGAGAGCTGGTAGACAGAAATCAAATAAGTTAATATGAGATATTGTGAGGAATTTTACTTTAACACTCAATGAGATAGGAATCAGATGTTGAAGGGTTTTGAACTGATCATTATTTAATTTACATTTTAAGCATTGGTGATGCTTAAAATGTTAAGATATAACCTGGAAGAAAATGAAAAAGTATAAAGAATGTTATCAGTCCTTTGTGCCTGGGTACCTAGAAGGGGCAGTTGCCTGGGCAACTAGAAAGATGGAATTTCTACTTCCTAAGACTGAGATGGTGGCAGGTTTGGGGTTGGAAGACTGAGGAGTTCATTTTCAGACAAGTGTGGGATGCCTGTTTGACATACAAATGAAGATGTAAAGTAGGTAGTTGAACATACGAATTTGGAGTTTAAGAAAGTTGAATTGATCTTAGATATAAAATTGGGAGTTTGCAATAGTGTTTCATGTCAATAATCTACAAGAAGTTAGAGAAAGTGGTAATTATATGGACTAAAACATTGGTTACAGAAATGAGGAGAATTAGCAAAAGAACCTGAGAAGGAGAAGCTACAGAAATTGAAGGAAAAACTGAAGAATGGTGATTCAGATGCTTTGTAAAGATAGCTTTTTAAGAAAGAGGAAGTGAATAGCCATGAAAAAGCTGCTATAGATCTTCTAAGATAAGAACTTAATATGGAATCTGTATTTATTTTGATTTCATTGTTATTTTGCCAAGAGCTTTTACAGTGCAGTGGTAGTTACGGTGGAATGAATATCATATATGAGTGTGTTTGAGAGGAAACAAGAGGAAAAAGCAAAGAGGTCAATGCAGTAATTACTAATTATCTAATGTAGTAATTATTAATATTAATAATATTAGTAATACTTATATAAATTGCATAATTAAATGAAAGTAAATAAGTGATTGTTAAAGGCTATGGTACCCTGATTACGTAAATCTACACTGAACATATTTTTCACTACAATACATAACTGTGCTTATTTTCTCAAAAATTTTATTTTCAGGCTCCAGATTTTCAATATTCTAAGTAAACTTTTCTGCTTACTTCTGCTTTTTTTCTAAGTCTCCCCTAATTTGACCTGCCTGGTTCAACAATTATTCACTAAAGATGTCTAACATATTGAGTGATTTAAATAACTGCTGTCTTACCAAGCATTTGACAGGAGGCTTTAGTATTGTATTTGCATGTTAAATCATTTGTAAATTAATAAAAATCTAACAGTAGATGAAGTAAGAATTGAGTGTCATCTTGTAGCTGGAGGATAGGCTTCTACGTGAAACACTTCTTCCTATAATGAATACTCATAGCTAACAGAAATAATTTAACTCCCAGAATTTTTATTAAAATCTTCTGATAATAAGTAAAATCTTGAACATTGATTATAATAGATATAAATAAGAATTTCAAAACAAAATACAATGTTTCCAAAATAAAACAGCTAGAATTTATTTTCAGATGAAATGCATGCATATCTAAATAATTTAAATTTATAATCTCATTTGCTATTGTTTCTATATTATAGTTTTATAGCTTAATTTTTTATGAATTAAAACTTAGAGGCAGCCTGGAATTTTGGATGATATGACATTTAAAATCAGAAATCATGAGTATAAGTCCCAATTCTGCTACTTCAAAACATTGTTCTATGAAGCAAACTCATAGTCTCAGGTTCCACACTACTAAAATTATACTAATCAGAATATGTATTTTATTGGATGACTGTGGGATTTAGTGGGATGTGGTATGACCTACAGATCACATGTTTTGCACTTTTTAAGAGAGAAGTATTTTATCTGCAAACAATAAAAAATGAAAAAAAAGATGGAAAAGCTAAAAAATTAGATTTTGCCTCACAAGAACCTTTTTGTCCTAAAGACAATTAATCAGTCTGTTGAAATATGACAAAACAAAATTCCAGACACAGAGACCCTCATGAAATACACCTTGAGTTCAGTCTCCTACATGTGAAATTCAAGAAAAACTGAGTGAATCACATGACTGATGAAAATTACTGTGAAAGGACAAAAGGAGGAAGGAAATTCCTGGTGCAATATGCATCCAAAAAGAAATCACTACAATAATGGAGACTGCAGTGATAAATTATACAAATAATAGAAGTGATCATTTAAATTTGGTTCAAGAACACCTGAACCTGCTTTAACAAATAGCCTAGCTAACATTTGTTGAAATAAACCAGTGATGATAATTATTTGTTATGCTAATATTTTCCATATTTAAAAAAAGTTTATTAGTATCAGGAAAGACATTGAAAAATAATGTTAAATAACAGAAGAAAATCTTCCTACTTGCTGTTAATGAATAAAAATTTACAGAATTTAAAAACATAAAAAATAATCACTACCTAGTGAGTGTAATTTAACGAAGAACTTCACAAACTATTTCTTACAACTATGTTCAGGGACATCTGTGTTTGGGGAAGAGGGATAGAAGATTTGAATCAATGTTATAATGATAAATAGTTAAAAACTGAAGTTTTTACCCATAATATAAAACAAATTAGGGTTACCATTTTAAAAATTAATTTTTATGAAATTTCAAATTGTGTCCTTTTCATATCATTTAAGAAGCAGGTAGATTTTAGTGTTGAAATTCAAATAAGTCATTATACTATTATTTTTATTTTAGGACTATCATAAATATTTTGATAAAATAAATTAGAACCAAACAATTTTATATTTTTGTTAAAGCTGTGATATCAATTTTACTGAATCTGTGTAGAAAATGGCTCCAATAAGGGCCATTTGTTAGCAGAGAAAAACCTAAGAGATACACAAAAACAAAGTACAAATGAAATGAAAAAAGGAGTGTTGGATTGCTGTAATTCAATAGTAATGAGAAATGACTACTAAAAATGATAGTAGAAAATAGTGTCCAGAATGAAGGCTGCTTTGGTGTCCCTCTGCTCTGGTCTGGTCAGACCGTATCTGGAAGAGAGGCATTAACAAACTGGAGGTGGCTATGTGAAAAGTTAGCAGAGGATGATGAATCATTATCACCTGGAAAATGGAGAAAGAAATTGGTAATGTGTAGTCTGGAGAAAAGGAGACTTAGAGACAATATGTATGTTCTCAGCTGTTTAAAAGGAATGTCATGTGGAAGAGGAATTAGTACAAATATGCCTTGCTCCAAAGAATAGGACTCTAGCAATCAGAAAGAAAGGTGTTTCAGCTCAGTATGATACAAAGATTCTGGTATTTTTAATAAGTATGTGATGTCAGCGAATGCTTCATTGTATCTTGCACTCGGAAAGTGATATGATATCCAAGGTCTTTTCCAACATTAATAATCTTTGACTTTGTGACTTTAAGTAGATTCAAATGCTCGTTTTAAATTTTAGTAAGAAGCTTTCCACAGGGCTTTAAGATAATCTGAAGTTTATATTATTATGCCTTATTGCTATCTCTTTTTCTTTCTTTCTTTTTCCCTCCTGTCCTTCCTTCTTTCCTTCCTTCATTCCTTCTATCCTTCCTTCCTTGCTTCCTTCCTTCCTTTCTTCTGTCTATCTATATATCTACCCATCTATCTATCTCATGACTTCAAACTCTAAATTAAAGCTGTATAAAGGTTAAAAAAACCTCGTGTAGCATGTTCTAATAATCTTACATTCCTAAAATGGAAAAAGCCGTAATGATTGTAGGTCACATTTTGACCTACAAAAACAGCAATTTCATGTAAATGAATTTCTCATATATAGATAATTCCTGATGAATTTATTAGCAGACTTATCAAAGATAATTCTTTTATAATTAAGTATACTTGGGACACTCACTCCTCAGTTTCAAAGAGCAAAGTAAGCTTGCAGTAGAGCCTCTGAAGCACCAGGAAGCTTTGCCATCTCATGCTTTCTAAGAGCTTTGATTAAGCTAGGGTTTTCTCCAATAATAATTCTGTACCTTGCTCTTAAATAATATAAGGAAAGTGTATAAAAACCTTCAAAGAAATGTATTTTGGGAAAAAAAATATCCTTTCACTTCGTCCACTTCAACCTTCTGTTAATCAAAACAGTAGGAAAAAATCATTTTGATCCCCAAATTATTTCAGGTTTTAGTTAAAGGTGTAAAAAGTGGTTCTCAGAAAACTCTCCTGAATAAAAATTATATTTAATGTTCTTTAATTTTTTATGAATCTTCATCCAAGAGTCTTCATACTAATGTTTATCTCTATTACATTAAAAAATCAATCTTTTGAAAAATAGATAGGAAAGTTTTCAGCTCAGCTTTTGTTCTGAAAAATAAAAGTGAAGCTGAATACATTTAATGGGATAAAACAAATGATAAGGGAAACAAATATAAAATATTTATAGAGTAATAAGAAAATTTAAATCAAATACCTTAAGTAGAGCTCAGTATCTACTAGAGACACTGACATGAAAAATGCAGTGTTTCGTGATATACACATATATGTGGTGAAATTATTGACTCTGGATATCTAGCTATGGGACAAATTAAGAAAATATGTTTAAAGGAGAAATAAAAAATGGAATCAAAATTTCTTTTAAATCTAGCTAATCATTTGTTCTTCAGTATCATTGTATATTTAAGTCACTGCCTTTACAAGATAAGATATTTCTGGACATAATAGGAAAGTTAAAATGCATAGTAACAGAAAGTAGCAGGGGATATAGTCAGACCTTTAGATGTGGATTCTTTCTCTCAGACCCGTTGTTCTATATCATGTATTAATTCCAAATATTGGATTCTTCGGTATGGAAATTTAGGACTCCTGCAAAGCATGGGGATAAATCACTTGCATACATCCATGCATACATAAGTATTTGACATTTCAAATAAAGCATTGGCCAGGAATCACATGGAAAGTCAAAAAATGTGGGGATATTATTTGCACTCAATATTTTCTTTCTAATTAGTTCTACATTGTTGTTAATGGTATGTTATATTTTTTGTGGTATAAACTGAACCTAATTACTCATATAGGATGTCTTTTCCTTAGTCCTTTCCTCTGAACTACCCATTGCCAGCTTTACCTCTCCACCCGAGTTATTTCAGAGGTAACAAGTATTTCCAAGCCAGAACTCATGATTGCTCACACCCTTACTCTTGTGGTGGGTTGAACCTTTGTTTTCAGTTCTTAAACCTTTAAGCAACCTAGAGATGAAGGTGCTATTACTCCAATTTTACAAATAAGAAATTTGAGGCTAAGAGAAGAAATGTGTACAAAGTTACACAACCAAAATGTGAAAAATTTAGGAGTTGATTTTATGTCTAGAGCGTATTAAAGCCTGTGCCTTTCTATTGCGTAAGGTATAAATAAGAATAATATACTTGGAAAAAAACTTTCAAAGCTGATTTTATTCAATGTAAATTGTATACATTTGCTGCTATGCATATGTAAATTACCATTTTACATTATATATATTTGCTGCAATGCATATGTCAATTATTATTTAATTCTCTCCAGAATAACTATAAAATAGATTTTCCTTTTGGTATACTTTCTCACAGCCTCTTGGATATAGAAATATTAAAAATTTATTGTATTGTTGCCAAAGGTAATGGTAACTGAATATAAAACCTCAAGTATTTAAATCAAAACTTTCAAAACAAAAGATACATTAGAGATTAATTACATATAGTATTGCATTTTTAAAAATACTTAAGGAACAAAATAAAGATGAAAAATTGTTTATGCACATTCATTCCACAGTAACGTAATACATTTTAAGTTTTGTGCTTTCCTTTAGTTCTTATCCATAGGCAAAAATAATTTCACAGAGCTCTAGTGATAGCATAGAAATAATTCTGTATTTGACTTTTTCGTTGATATTATGTCTTACTCATGTGAAGATTGCCTTTAAATATTGACTTTCTATATTAAATATAGCCTATTAGCTTGCCACAGAAGTACTAAAAGCCAGGGCAATAATTCTGCTAAATCAAACAGAAAGGAATTTGAATTAATTTTAAGGATGTAATGCAAAAATAGTGAACTAGTTTATTTTCCAAAATGTCTACATGGTACTGAAAACATACTCACTCAGCCTGTGCTGTGCCAAGGAGGCCTTGATCTCCTTGAGCCTGTTGGCCCTTGTCATTTCCACTCACATAGGTTGTGACTACTTCACAGGCCCAGGAGAGAAGGCTGCTGAGTTCTCCACTGATGTGGTCAAGCAGTGTTAGCTCTCACAATTTTCCCTGTTGCCAATAGTCACAGCTTCAGTAAGGAGGTGAGCACCATGAGGGCGTGGTACATTTGTGACTGAGGAGCTAGATGGGGACAAGGATGCAGTAGCAATGGAAAGAACAGCAGTTGCTACCACTGCCATTCTCTAACAAAAAGAAGCATTTCTAAAAAAGTAGTGTGGCTGGATCGTGTCTACTGCTGATGGAGCTTTTTCCACTATGGCCCCTGTCTGGGTACCCAGCTAATTTTTGAGACAGTTTAAAGCTTTAGAATAGTCCCATTCCCACCACATAGAGAAGTTTTTGTTTACTTATTTTTAAGAAAGGTGTGCAGTATTTCTTAATAGAGTCCCCAGATAAAGATCATCTTAATTTTAGGAAAATATCTGTTTTAGAGTGATGAGAGAAAACAGATTTGGTGCTTATTGTACATTTCCTTCCTCCCTGCCCTCTTTCTTTCCTCCCTTCCTTCTTTCCTTCTCCTCTTTCTTGTCATGCAAATTGATGATTTGTCCCACCCTTCCAGAATCATCATATACAGTTGATCAGATTATTCACTGCACAAGGCTCATGACCAAGGGGGAAATTTGAGCCTGAAATCCCATCCATGCGCCACTTGCCAAATAAATTAGAACTATATCTTCCCAGATGGATGTGTCTTCCTAACTCTCAGAGAAGCTCATTAAGCTCCTGGCAGCCCTGGCCTCCCTCTTCCTGCCATAAGGCTATTCAGATCTTGCCTCTTAGAGGTAAATCAGCCACCTCTCACAGGTCAGTGAGCCCACAGATCAATACACCCAGGTATCGTGCAATAATTATTACTTGGTCTTCCTACATAGAAAGAGCCTTATCAGAAAGTTTGAGCACATGTTTGGCAGAAACATCTTAACTGCAGAATCAGAAGATATTTATTTGAATTGAAAAAGGTAATATATGTGGATCAGTTGGATTATTGCTATCCTTTAAATACTAGTTAAAATGACAGTTCTCTTGATTCTTTAATAGGAAAGTCCCTCCCACTTTTAAAATTACATGCCACTTTTCCTTGTCTCTTTGTTTTAGATTTGCATGCATGCCTGTGCTGCCTTCTAGATTTTATATTTTTCATGAAAAGACCAGTGATTCCCCCTGGAAGTGCATCAATAAGAACACTCTCCAGGAATAAGTCTTCTGAACAAAATGAAATATGCTAATGTAATTGTATATCTGGGAGAACTTAAGGAAGCTATGAGGCTACAACATCCCTAAACAGTATAAATGTAAAACAGATTGACCCATTTGAGGTTGTTGGTATAATCATACATGGTTTGATTTTATGTCTTAATCATCATCAAACTTGCGTCATATTTTAAAAATCACCTCAAAATGGAAACCTGTCCTGAGAATACTTAACACCATATAGAATTTTATGTCCTAGAACCATAGTATCTCTGAGTTTGAAAACTTACAAATGTTATCAAAGATACCTACTTACTTGACCCTTTAAGATTCTCTACGATATTCCCAAACTTCAGCATTTCTTAAAATAAGCAGCAATATTATCACTTTCACTTTGCTTTGAGAAATTGTTGTGTATATTCAGGCAGAGGTTTTATTGCTGTAACTTCCACCATTTCGCTTTTGTTAAATTCTTTAAGAAGTAAGGATGCAACAATTCAAATCATACTTTTTCAGAAATATAGCTAAAGATCACTAAGTGACTGCTATGAACCAGGCACTGTGCTGACCACTTTATATGCATTATATCATTTATTCATTATATCAAATGTATGAGACAGGGACTTATTATGTCCTACCAGGTTTTCTACATCTCTGGCTTATTATCCCTTTTTCTTTCAAGTAACCCTGACTCCCAGAGTTTCAAGTTCCATCAAAATTCTAGTTATTCTCTAGGCTATGTCTCAGACTGTTGACATGGCCCTGTCACATGGCCGGTGGTGTAGTCTCAGAATATCCCCGCTGTCTGTTTTTCTCTAGCAGGGTGAAGACGGTGTCCTCTTTAGAGGTACAGGAATGACGTAGAGCTATGGAAGTGTCACAAACTTCCAAACAAAGAGAATAAGGGGTGCGCGTGGAAGTCAACGATAGGTGCCTCCCCCACCAGGAACAAAAATAATCAGTATAATTGAAAGAAAACTATATATGGAAAATAATAGCTATATTAAAATTCATTTGTTTGCTTTGTATGTAATAAGAAAAAGCATGGAACCAAGGTTATTTTTTACGGATTGGTGAGCAGATTAAGCCTCCTTCTCATAAGTCTAAACTGAGATCCATGTATTTTGCACTTTATGTGACTTGGGAAGTAAGAAATTAAGAGGCTGTATAACCTGGGTAAGCAGTTATTTGGTATTTGTTAATTTGAAATTTCGTGTAAATAAATTCCGATTCTGCCATAAGATAATCCACAGTTATTTTTGGATCTGAGGCAGGTAGGGATTGTTTCTGTAATTGGAACTCTTGCTAAACCGCATCACCATCATTTCTTCTCATTATAATATGTTTACTGAAAAGGACATTCCTCTGCTATTGAGAATAACTTACGTGGATTATTTGGATAATAAGGTCAAGGTGCAGAGTTTATTGTAGGCAAAAATTCTGTGTTTTAGTGTTTGAACAAAGGCAGAAGAATTTGTTGAGAAATATTTGTTTATATATTTATATATATATTTGAATTATCGTTAATAATCTTGTTTTATTTAAAAATAATTCATTAGATTACTAACAAATTAAATTTAAATAAATTCACAAAAGGATCACTGCTATGAATCTAACTTTCTAAAACATGTTAAAACATTTTCCTGAAGAAGTTAGAGTCCTTGACATGGGACTGGTTCAAACTGCAAAGCCTGGAACATAGTGACAACTGTCCTACTAGCATGTAATTTTTGTTGTTGTTGTTGTTTTGTTTGTTTGTTTTTGTGAATGTGTACGGTTTACTGGGTGGTTGGGCAGAGAGGGGAACAGTGAGCAGCTGCCAACTCCATAGAAGAACTCTGTCTTTGAAGTCATCCAGGTGGGCAGAGGGCCTCGGGGCCAGCCTTCCCTGCCCGCAGCCCTCCAAGGGTACTGCTGTCGAGACAGAACCAGATGAAGTGGACCCCAAGGCCCAGTCCCGGCACTTTCCCTCTGATGCCTGTGTGGAGTGAACAGTGAGCAGGCAATGGGGAGGGACTCTGGGGAGGCTTCTGGTGGGGACCTCCTTCTGCATGCTCTGCCCAGTGAGTGTTCATAAGCAACAGGCAAATCTTTGCTGGGGAAATACCAGCAATCCCAGATCCCAAGTCATCCTGAGGGTCACTGACTCATGGCCTTGGCACTTCCTTCTGGATCTGAGACTGACCTGTTATCTGGGAGCCAGACGTGCCTCTCAGGGGCACCGTTTTGCATCCTCAGAGTTACTAAGTGAGGCCATCAGTGCAGCGTCTCTGCCTCCCACAGGACACATCTGAACTTATTCCAGCATGAGGTCACATATAAAATTATGGAGTGGTTTCTGTCAAGAGGTTCTCTGACTTCAAAGATAAAGTGAACCCCTGCAGGTCCAGGAGCTAGCCCAGTCACCTTATCACAAGGGGAGCCAGCAAAGGCCGGAGCTCTGAAGGGGCTGGCAAGAGGAAGAAGCTAGGTATCAGAAAGATCCACTGGGCCCTCCACACACGGGGAAACATCTTTCAGCGATTCCTCTCCCTGCACTGTCAATGACCAGGGCAGGGGCAGAGCACGATCACTTTCAATGCAGGAGAGCATGTAGTTTTAATACTGCTGATTGAAAGTTTGACATTTGCTGGTTGACAGTTTTTATGTAACATGTATCATTCTTCATATTATTATTTTTTAGCTTGGGAAGACTTCCTAGAGTGTTCATAGCATTGATATAAATTTCTGTCCTTTTATGTGACCCCAGTGATGCCTAAGTAAGGTTCACATACTCACTTATCCATGCACCCCATGGGCATATAGGAACCACTATGTGCCACAAATGAGCAAAGCAAATGACAAAACAAGCAACAAAAATTTCTGCCATCACAAAACTTATATTCTAGTGGCTGAGTTCACTGAATAAACAAATGAATAAATAAATTATGTGGTCATTAGAAAGTGTTAAGTGTTATAAAGAAAAGTGAATGGGGTTAGGGCGGCCTAAATTTGGGGTGATGATCATGAAGACCTGGGAAGACAGTCTAAAGCCGCGATTTGAACAACGGGAGACTCTCCTAAGGGAATTTCATGTGTATGCTTATGAGAAACCTAAATCTTTTAATACTCCTTTCTAGTTCAGCTGTAGACTTCTTATTTTTCTGGCAGACAGGGGAATTATATGACAGAGATGTGGGGATATTGGCTGCTCTTCTCGCCACCACCATTAAGGTGGTTATCATATGACAGATTATTTTTTTTTTCCTAGTTTTGATCCAGTTTCTTGGCAAGCTGGCTATAATCTGACTCAGTCCCTACATTCCCACTGCCAAGGTGCACAAACATGGTCAGGCATATGGTCTTGTTTTTATGATCTTTTAACCTTTATTTATTTCAGATACACCATGGTGTAATGGATCATTTGGGGGTATTGAACACTTGGAGTGGCAGCAGGTCTGGTTGGGACCATCTGGAGATGCTGAGGAAGGGGAAGTTTGCGTCCTTGTGGAGTGAGCTTTTAAAGGGATTATATAAAATTAACTAGAAAATTTGTAGTAACTTTGTTTCGGAACAGGATATGGTGGCATATAAGGTAGATGAACGAATCATGGAACAGATAGATGGCTAAGTGTGTAGTGAGGCAAATATATATCTTGATTCCAGGCACTAGCACTCTGGAATAATCTATTAACTTCCTACATCTGATATCTTAGATTTTGGAAAGAGGCTATCCTAACATGAACAAACTTTTTTCATTTTCTTTTAGTTTTAGGCATGGGCATAATGTTCCCAGAGCCTGCATGTATACATAATTAATATGAAAGAGATAGAAGGTTGAAAGAATAAACAGATGTACAAAAAATGAATTATATTGTTGACGTCCATTTAAAATCTACTTTGTGTATTTTGATGGTATGCGTCATCCACCAATAATTATGGTTTTATCTTTTGATATCATAAAACGCTTTTAACTGTAATATATTTCAGACTGTATGATCAGTGTGATCTCATATTCCTAACATTTGCTTTTCACTTGTTGAGAATTACTGTGTAGAAGAACAAAAAATAGTGGGAAGAGAGTGGGAAGGGATAAACTTGGGAGTTCAAGATTTGCAGATACTAACTACTATATATAAAATAAATAAACAGCAAATTTATACTATATAGCACAGGGAACTATATTCAATATCTTGTAGCAACGTATGGTTAAAAAGAATATGGAAAAATATATGTATGTTCTTATATGACCAAAATATTATTCTGTACACTTGATTTGATACAACATTGTAAACTGACTATACTTCAATAAAAATATATTAAAAAAATGTATATACACATACATACCCACCTGATTGCCTAAATTAAGGCACACACACATACACATGAATCTGACAAATAAGTCCAACCACTTTGGAAAAAGTTTTTGCAGTTTCTTATAAAACTAATATAGATCTACCCTATGACATAGCAATTACACTCCTAGGTATTTACCCCAAACAAATGAAACATACATCCACAGAAATACATGTAAAAGAAGTATCGACAGCAGTTTTATCCATAATAGCCTAAAACTAGAAACAGTCCTGGTGTCCATCAGAGGTGAATGGATAAACAAATTGAGATTACTTACACAAAGGAATACTACTCAGCACTAAGAAGGAATAAATTATGGACCATGTAATAGTATGAATGAATCTCGAAAACATTATGCTTCATGAAAGAAACCTTACTCAAAGGAGTTATGTACCATGCAGTCCTATGTATATTAAGTTCTCAAACAGGCAAATCCTGTGGTGGGAAAAAAACTAGAACAGTGATGTCTCTGAGGATTAGGGTAGGTGATAACTGAGAATGTATATGAGAACTTTCTGGAATGATGCCCAGTGATTTTCTTAAATGATTGAACAACACCAAACAGTCTTACTTAGGCAACTGAATTATTTTCTATTGTATAACAGCTAAAAGTCATTTCCTTTCCAGGAAGCATTTATTCCAGGTAGAAAATCAGTAAATAGGGGGAAAAGGATGTTTTTACATTTTTCCTCTAATTTTTCATGTTGTACATTTCAGCTCTTTTATGCATTAAGCAGACTCAGTCTCCTCCAAGATTGAAGTAGGGAGCAGGGAGAGAGGTGAAGTCTAGGAAAGATTGTGTGCTAGTGGTAATGTCATGAGCTATTACTGTTTTCTGTGCCTGACATACATGTAATGCTGAGTCTTTATGTGTGAATAAATTTGAGGGATTTTAAATGTGCTTCAGAGACCTCTCCTCAATTCCTAATTTCTTGAGATCTCTCATCTACAGTTCTCCTACTAAAGACAAATGTATTTATTTCAGGTGGTCACTTACAATTTCTCACATCCTACACTTGTACTGTCTTACCACCAGTCTCTATCAGCTTAGTTCTACTCACTACTCCTGGCAAATCTCTTTGGAGTGTTAAAACACAACCCCAGGCAGCCTTATTTTTACAGGTGGTCTGCATGAAAATAGTTGATGTGATCTGTGGAAAATATGTGCTTTGGTCCATTTTAATGGGAATTAAATTACTTCTCTCTCTTAGCCCCCATATTCTGCTGTCATAGACTCCTTCCTCTAGCACCCATGCCTTTTTTTCTCAGATATGAGTCAGAACAGTCCACACTTACCTACAGGCTCCAGTGGCCACATACTAGACTCTCCCATGGTTTTTCAAAGCCTCACTTGAAAGTCTTGATGTGAGCAGAAAATAACCTCTACCTTCTTTGAAGACAGATTGAAGAGACTCACAGCATGTTTATTATCTCTTTCTGACCTCCAACTTTTCTCTTGGCCTCACCAGCACCTTGGAAAGGCTGATGATATGTGCTCAGTTCACGGTGACTAAAGCGGTTTGAAATCCAGCACAGGGGAAGTAGCACTTCACTATGGAATATGCAATATGTGCCATCTCTTTACCATCTTGGTTTTCCTTCTGACACCAAGACAGAAAGAGTCCCATTTCAACTTCCTCCCTTCTCTAGTAATTTTTGAACTTCATTGTGTAGACTAAAATTCCTATCCTGAGTGTTTTACATGTATTATCTTACTTACTAGTCACTAAACTACAGGTAAGAATTATTAACTCCGTTTTGTAGATATAGACTCTAATGCTTAGAGAATTTTGGCCACTTTCCCTTCCAGGTTTGTGCAGGTTCTAAGGGTGGCACTGATATTCACATCCAGGCTCATCTAACTAAAAAGTAATACAATTGTTGTGGTACAAAATCCCTCGTATGTTTATTTCTTACTTTCCTTTCGTTTTAAAATGCTTGTATCCTGAGTTTAATTTATCATGTTTCTTATAGCTTATATATAAAATACCTAAGCAGTCAATATTTTCTGAAATAAAATGATATAAACAAGCAAACACAAAACATAGTCATTCTTAATTTGGCCTGAATTTACCTATGTCTCTCTCCATGACTAGTTCCCCAAATTGAACGCAAAAATCCCAGTTTCCCCAATAAAGTGCTATATAAATCAGTTTTGAAAATATGGAGTTCAGTGAGGCTATCATCTGAGGATAAATGCTAGAAGATTACAACCATATCTTTTATTCTCCTGCCAAACAGACCACGCATCTGCCAAGGAAGCTCAGATCTCCAACAGAGCATAAATTGAGTTTGAGAATATACAGTTAAATAGCCACTGTAGCTAGAACCTGATCAGAATGTACTGAAAGGTTATAACATTTCTTTTTACTCTCTGCCAAACGGACTTTGCTCCTGCCTAGGAAATTGAAATCTAAGGCAGATGACATTGACAGGGCAGATGCCATTAACAGAGAGGGATATTGGCCATGTACAACACAGATTGAGACATTAAATGCCCAGACTTAAATGAAACCAGAAAGTTCAGAATTCTTCAATGTTTCAGATGTGTGCATGATAGCCGTGTGAACATCCAGGAATACGAACAGACCTCAGTAATCTGGGAAGAGCCTGTTGTGTTGCCACAGAACCTG
The DNA here is from genome assembly GCF_009834535.1 of Camelus ferus. Lineage (NCBI taxonomy): Eukaryota > Metazoa > Chordata > Mammalia > Artiodactyla > Camelidae > Camelus > Camelus ferus. Next base: position 5,489,872 of record NC_045705.1, on the reverse strand, counting down.
CTTTTCTGCAAAGCTGTGGAGTGACCTTAACAGCATTGAAAAGGCAATCTGGAAATAAATGTTATCTATTTATGATGCCTGTTATAGCTGAAGTATTTTATTCTTTAAATTGGCGGTCTCCTGCACAGACAGGTATTTTGAGAATACAAGTGCAGTTGAAATGGCTTTTATTGCTCCTTTTCTTTTCCAGAGTATATTTATTTTTTCTGCCTTAGCCCTTATAATTTACATAATAGCAGCAATGCCTTATGGAAAAAAGATAAAAATTGATTCATGATAAGCCTGATATACCAAAATTTTAGTTTCTTTTATTTTCTAAAACTGATCTCTGTTGCTTTGGAGCCCCTATTCCTAAAGTCAAAACAAAGGAAACAAGAAGAAAACATTAAACGTGTTAAATAAAACTCAGTCTTCTTTACTTTCCAGAATTTCCGTGTGAGAAAATATTCAGTTCATGAAACTTGCGAGCAGGGTGACATCTCCCCAAGCAGTAGGCGTTGTCTTCCACCACCCCTTTCCACGATGTGTGTGGGAACACGTTGGAGCTTACCTAGCCTTAAGATGGTGAGAAGGGGAGGGAAAGGGGTTGGTCCTTGTGCTGTCCTTGGGGTGGAAGTGTCTTGTCCCACCTGTCAGCATGCTCTCTAGTCTTCATTGCCAAGCGTCAGTACCTGGCGCATCTAGGGGGTCTTTTGTTGACTCAGTGCATGAAGATGGCCATTGCGCATCCCTGCCTGGAAGAGCTGTTTCAGCCATTCTCTCACACCACAGATCCTCTGAGATCTGGGCTATGAATCTTCTTCCGTTTCTTCCTTCTCTGCCATCACCAGCCACCTACTTCCCACCCCGCTACTCTCAGTAAAGTTGAAGATTCCCTACAAGCCCTGCAGACCGTGGCAATGAGAAGCCACTACTTAAGGCCCATTGTAGCTATTTCTCTCCATCAGTCTTTTGCTTCAATTTCCAACTTGTTGGGCGGGACGAGGAGGAGGCACCAAGGCATCCTATTACTTCCTGATTTGACTCCATATGAATCACTGTCTTTTTTAATAAATTCTTGGTTTATTTTTCAAACTGATGAAAAATCATTTCATTTGCATTTATGTTTTACATCTTCTTAGAAATATGTGATTTATGCAGAACAGAATGACTCAAAAAACTATGGGTACCTGACCCTTGTTTTAGTTTACAAAATAAAATTCAGATATGCGCTTGTCCCAAAGGCTGAGTGGTAAATGGCGATTCTGTTCTGCTCTCTGCATGTTTTACTGTCCCTAACAATGATAACATGTTTTATAACTATGAGACTAATGGGGTGTAGACAATCCAATTTCTATGGTCTCCAGCATTTATACTGAAAAGACTGAATCAGGGTCAAATTCAGCCTTGTCTATTTAAGATCAAATCAAAAGAGGAGCGCTTCATTCATCTCAGTCTTATCATCTGCAACTCTGTTCCAATAGTGAGGACAGTTGAGAATTACCAGGGCATTTGCATCTCTGTCACTGGAGGTTGTGTTTGATTTGTGTGTGTGAGTTCTGATTTTGCTGACTTCTTTCTCTATCCTTTAGATAAATAAAGATTATTTTATCGCCCACATCCTATCTTTGTTTTAGCTCTGACATTTTTCAATGCAGTGGTTGACTTATTCTTGTTTGTAAGTAACTGCTTTACAGATAAATGCTTACTACCCCTTATAAGGTTGTTCTCTAGTTGTTTAGTCGGTCGATGGATATGTGTATTTTGATACATTGACGTTATGACATTCTGTCAATTCAGGAGACCATCCAAGCTTGTATGTTGTATACATTGATACCGTTTTTAGCATTAATAACACATTCTAAGACATCAATCAATAATTGAATTAATATTATGCTACCTCCCTTAACTACACATTTCTTTTGGACAATTAATTAGACTTTCCCTCCCTTAGACTACTATTACATCTCTTCAGTGTAGTAAATGCTCAATTAATACAGTTGCACATGTACATGAATATATAAAAGCATGAATGGATAAATAACATGCTATCAACCATCATATATCTCTTGAACTATAGCAGTCATCTCCTATGTGGTCTCTCTGCTTCCACCTTTACCTCCTTAGTTTGTCTCAAAGCAGCAAAAATGATTCTTTTAAAATACAAATCCAATTATAACAGCTCCCTACTCAGAACCCGGCCATGGTTGTGATAACATGAAATAACATATAAAAATCTTTGCCATGGCTTGCCATGGCCCACAGGACCCTCATGATATGTGGTTTTTGGTTATCTTTCCACCCCTTCTTCCTACTTTTTCCTTTGTTCAATATACCATAGAAATATAGGCCCTTAAACATTGCTGTCCCTTAAACATATCTCAAGACCTTTAAAATTATTATTCACTCTGTTTTGAATGGCCCCAACCCCTGATACTCTCCTGATATTGCACCCTCATTTCATTTAAATCATCCGTCAAATGTCAGCTCCTTAGAGAAGCCTTTCCACACCATGTTATCTTAAGTAGCACAATTTGCATTTCTCGTCAATCTTAACATGATTCATTTTTCTTCAGTCATACTTATCAGTACATATGTTACGTATCTGTTTGTTTACCGTGTACCTTGCCCAATACGATGAATGCACCACGTGGTCAGCAAGTTTGCTTTGTTTTGGTAGCATATTCTCAGTCTGTAGAAACACTTTGTTGATACTAAACATTGAGTACATAAATATATGTTGATATAATTAATTGATTACTTGCAGCGTGACTCAATGAATCCCATTCTCTTGGAAGTTTCCCTGGGACAGGTTTCCTATGAGATCAAACAAAAGAGGAAAACTTCAATTCCAGATAAGTTCAGGAGGCCCCCAGTGCAACTAGAATCTGATCAGAGACCCCAAAACTGCCATGGGCTTGCAAAGAGTAGAATTATAAAGCCTTCCTCTCTGGCACATACTCAGTGGGGTTCTGTGCATGATAAAGGTGGGAAAGGGGTGGTTGTGATCTGGAAATGGTAGAGTAGTTTGACACCTGTGTTTGTGATAGATGTTATTTTCTTATTTAACTTAGTTTATAGTTTAAAGAAGATTTGTAGTCTTTATTCTTTTATTCTTTTTGGACTAGCTCTAATGTTGTCAAAAGTGCTTTTCTTCAGTGACGTAGCATCTTTAATCCGGCTTTAGTTTCCAGGTGCCTAAGTCTCTTACTGTTATGGCTCACCCAGGCTCTCTTTAGACAGTGACCCATAATGTAGGCCTTTAATTCTTCATTCTCCCTGTGGTCCCTAATGCATCTACCATGTTCCATATAATTCCAAGAGATACATGTTTTCTTTACATTAGATACAGTGCCTTAACATCCCTCCCCCACCAACACACAAAGTTAGCACAGCTTTTAGGGTTCCCGATGGTAGAAACAATTTAAGGAAGTGTTCTTTCAGAACTCTACAAATTTTACATGAACATGTGTCAAAGATATGGTAACAGCCACCTTTATTGAGCATTTCCTGTGTGATTGACACTCAGCAGTTAACCAAGCAGAATGCAAACTGTAATCTCTGCTTCATAGGTGAGAAAAATGGGGTAGGAAGAGGCTTATTTATAAAGCGTGGTCAAGATTAATCAGTTAGTCTTACTAATCAGCTGCATGTTTGTACATGCTGTCAGCAGGATGTTGATAGCCCCCCACCTCATGGACTGCCTTTCCCAACATTATTAACAAGTATATGGAACACTTCCAGTATACAGTGACTTTGTTTTTCAAACACTTAACTGAAACCTGACCATGGTTCTATCAACATTCCTAGGGTATGTTTAACCTTTAATAATAAACCTAGGATAATTAAGACAACACGTAATAATACTGCTTTTTAATATTAAAAATTCACATGCAATGAATATTCATGAGAACACAAGGGAGAATATACAATTATATTTAGTTGGTCCTATTAATGGAATTATTATTAAAGTAAATGGGCTTTCTCATTTGGCAGTATTTGATAAAGGAAATAATTAGTTTCTTTATTTGGTTTTAAGTTAAGTTTCTATTTTAAAAGGCTGTCTTACCTCTACATTTGGAAGAATGAAATAATCCTTATTTAAATCAATGATAAACAGATATAGATAACACCAAACTTTAAGATTGTCAAATATGGGAGAAGGAAACTTCCAATCAGTAATTACCTATTTTGCACCAAGCTTTTAATTTAATCTTGTTTAATGTAATTTAATACCTCAGGTAAATTTTAATATTTCCATTGAAAAAAAATGGGAAACACATTCAGAGAGTTTAAGGAATTTTTGAAGGATACTTAACAAGTCAAGGATGGAAGTGGCATTGAACTCACAGCTATGTAAGTCCAAATCCTACTTTCTCATTGCTTGTCAGTCTTTATATATTTTTTTCCTCTTTTCATCCTTCAACGTTCATGTCATACTCAGCATATATTGAGAACCATTAGAAATTGCTGAGTGATGAGCTATTATCTTAGGGAAGACATTTCTTCATAACTGAGATTAAATAACAGCATAAAAATTATATATTTGAAATCACAGAAATCCTTTGCAAGCTTTAAAGCACACACACACACACACACACACACACACACAGGTTTGTTGCCAACACAAATATCTGGTTCAGCATTGAGAATCATAGTTGAAGGGAGAATCATCATCAGTGGAATATTAAAAATCAGAAGTGATCTGCAGTATGTGCAAAACAATAGAACATAAACTTTCATTACAGTAGGTTTTGGCTCACTTGTATAAATCAAATTAGATTATGTGAAAATAATTTCCAAAGGACAAACCTTATAATAAATGTAAGTTAGTACTATTCATTGTTGCTTTAGAATAGACGACACTTTGAAATTAGATATAAGAAAGCTATTTGGCTGGACACTCCCTCTCCCTCCACTGGCCACCATTTCTCAACTGTGACTCACTTTTATATGTGCCCAACATTAACACTCTACTAGTCTTTCCTTTGAAAACCTTTGGAAGACAGAAACAACTCTAAGGATGAAAATGGAATGAAATAACCTCTACTTCAAATGTCCCTCCTTTTCAATTCTAGTATGTTTCTTTTGATTACACTTGGTAGAAAGCCTTAATTCTGTTAATGATCTGTTAAAAAAGCTATTATTCCTACTCTACTAGGAGTGTCAGTCCAAATTAAATTGAGGCACCACTAAACTGGAAAAGCATTGAGATCGGAAGGCAAATATCATTTCAAAACTAAATACAAAATTCAAATTTTGGAATATAGATTTACTTATTTGAGCAAGTATTAGATTATATGTAACTATATTTAACTTAAATCATTCTACTAATGTTACTTGTTAATACTGAGTATTTGTATAATTATACAATTAGATTATACCTGGAAAACTTAAAATTATGTTCACAGTGATTGAAATGTATTTTTCCCATGATAGAAAGAGTCAAAAAAAAAAAAAAAAACAGAAACCAATTATCTGTCCAATTATTAAAAATAAGTAGGCAAAAATTATAAGTGGAAAATTTGTCCCATATTTCAGTTGAATTAAAGAATGAAAGAAAGTTTCTGATGGTATAAAGACCAAGGGTCTATGCAAAATATGAGGGGGTGAGTGCAACAGAATTCACCTAGTAAATGTATTCTATGACTTTTTAAGAATCATTGTTTTGCTCAAAAAAAAACAAACAACCCAATCAAAAAATGGGCAGAAGACCTAAATAGACATTTCTCCAAAGAAGACATCCAGATGGCCAACAGGCATATGAAAAGATGCTTAATGTTGCTTACGGTTAGAGAAATGCAAATCAAAACTACAGTGAGGTATCACCTCATACGAGTCAGAATGGCATCATTTACACGTCTGCAAATAATAAATGCTGGAGAGGGAGTGAAGAAAAAGGAACCTTCCTACACTGTTGGTAGGAATGTGAATTGGTACAATCACTATGGAGAACAGTATGAAGGTTCCTTAAAAAACTAAAAATAAACTTACCGTGTGATACAGCAATATCACTCCTGGGCATATATCCATAGAACACTATAATTTGAAAAGACACATGTATCCCATTTTTCATAGAAGCACTATTTACAATAGCGAAGACATGGAAATAACCCAAATGTCCTTTAGCAGATGACTGGATAAAGAAAATATGGTATATTTATACAATGGAATATTACTCAGCCATAAAAAAGAATGAAATAATGCCATTTGCAGCAACATGGATGGACCTAGAAGTTTGACCACACTTACATAGCTACTATGTGACAGAGCCCAGGATCTAATCCATGGTTGCCTGGACACAAAGTTCACATTTTTTTGACTTCACATGCTATTAAGTGTGGTCAAATTATATATAACATTGCTTACTCTCAGGTTCCTCATCTATTCAGACAGGAAGAGTACTCATTTATAGAGTTCTTGTGTTCAGCAAATAAAATAAGATGGATTATGTGCATTATATAGAATCTGGGCCATAGCATTACACTCAATGAATAACTGATCTGTAGTTTGGCCATGTAAAGGATTTACCATCCTAAGAGTTGTGCAGTGGTATTTCATTGTGGTTTTGGTTTGCATTTCCCTAACTACTGAAGATATTGAACATCTATTCATGTGCCTGTTTACATTTGCATTTGCATATTTTTTGGAGAAATATCTGTTCAAGTTTTTGCCCATTTTTGATTAAATTATTTTTATTGCTGATGAATTATAGGTTATTTATATAGCTTGGGTAATAATCTTTTATTAGATATATGATTTACAAATATTTTTTTCCAATTCTGTGGGTTGTCTTTTCATTCTCTCGTTATCCTTTGATACACAAACTTCAAAATTTTGATAAAATCCAATTTATCTTTTTTTTATTAACTGTGCTTTTGGTGCTGTATCCAAGAAATAATTGCCAAATCCAAGCTTATAAAGGTTTCCTTGCATGGTTTCCTCTGAGAGTTTTATAGTTTTGACTTTTATGTTTAGGTCTTTGATCCATTTTGAGTTAATTTTTGTATATGATGTAAAGTAAGGGTCCAACTTACTGTGTTGCATGGATATCCAGTTTTCTCAGAAGCACTTATTAAAAAAATGGTCCTTTCCCCACTGAATGACCTTGGCACTCTTGTCAAAAATCAGTTGACAAAAAAAAAAAAAAAAAAGAGGATTTATTTCTGGGCTTTCTATTTTATTTTATAGACCCAAATATCTGTCCTTATGCCAATACTACATTGCTTTTATTACTGTAGCTTTGTAGGAAGTTTTTCAATCCGGATGTGAGAGTCCTCCAACTTTGTTCTTTTTTCAAGTTTGCTGTGGCTGTTTGGAGTCACTTGACATTTCTTACGAATTTTAGGATGGATTTCCCTCTTTCTGAAACAAATAAACACATAGCAACAACAACAACAACACACCTAATGCCAGTGGAATTTTGATAGGAGTTGCACTGAATCTGTAGATTGCTTTGGGCCTCACTGTCATTTTAACAAAAAGTCTTCTAGTCCGTGAACACAAGATGTCTTTCCATTTATTTCTGTCTTCTTTAATTTATTTCATTAGTGTTCTGTGGTTTTCAGTGTATATGCCTTTTGTCTCCTTGTTTAAATTTATTCTTAAATTGATATTTTAATTTAGTATTAAATGTATTCTTTATAATTTTGATTACCCAACTCTTTTACAGAGAGCCTTTGCTATGCCTTATAAAATGTTGAAACTGACATAAATTTCTAAATAAACTTAGAAAGAACACACTATTAGTTAACTTTTACTAGGTTATACTCTAAAATAACAAAATCAGTGTTAACCAAGATTTTTTGTTGTTTTATATCAGACAGTTTTGAGTTTAGGGCTGAAGCCCTGGTATATAATGATGATATGGAACTGCTTCATTTTTCTTCTTCATCTGGGGCCCATGCTGAAGGACGCCCCCCGGGGATATAATGTTCTGTAGTGTCAGAGGATAACCCCAAGAGGGCAAACAGAAATACACAGTATTTTCCAAATTTTTTCCTAGAAGTTAGCTCACTGTCAGTTTCATCCATATTCTTTTGCTCAAAGCAAATCACATAGCCACATTAAGATTAACTGGGGCAGGGAAGTGGCAAGGGCAAAGAGGGAACAAATAATTATGAACAAATAATTTCCATCACAGATAAAAAATAAGAAATGATCTTTCACAGTTGTGACTGTTAGTTACTTGACCTCTTATCTGGGTGCTGTCACCAAATCTACCTGCTTTCTTTCTGAAACAGAAGAAAATTCCTTCTTCCCTCACATGTCAGAAAAACTAAACGAGAGCATGATTATAAAATGCCTTGAGCAAAGTGGAACAAAGACTTAACAATTTCTAGTTTATCACACTGAAAAAGGAGTTGAGATTCTTTGTATTTTAAAATATCAAGTATCTATTAAAATATGCCACAGGGCTTAGAGGGAAAGGAAATAAAATGCATTCTTTGATAAATTTTATGAATGGTGCAATATTAGTAAAGAGAATTTTCTTTCTTATAAATAAATTAAGATTTTAATTAATGTGATAATTGTTTATTTTTTAATTAGATGGTTTTAACTAAATTCAATTGCTTGTTTGCAGAGTTTAGAAATATCAGTATGCTATATTAACTTCCTTAAGTATCACAGTGTAAGCAATAATACATTTTTATTGTTTGTACTCAAAACTCAGGTTGTTATGGGATTAGCATAGTATGATAATTTTTGTAGTTCATCTAACAGTATTTAGCATATTTTTTTTCTCACTGAAGTGCACACAATGTCTTCCAAATGTTTTCATATAACCCTACCTCTTTGATTAAAGGTAACCTAAGGTCCTCATCTGAAATTTGGTCAGAGGAAGTGGATGAGACAATTATGTAAGGAGAGAAGGACAAGCCATAGGCTTCTGTGATTCCACTTTAGTTCTTAGGACAATCAAACGTTCAACACTAATCGATGTTTTAAACATCAATAATGTCCATAATATCAGAGGATAAAGATTTTGTGAAAAATTGGATTCACATTTAAACAAAACTCACCAGTCATTTTGTGAGAACAGGATACCTTCAGCATGATTGTCCCTTTGAAAGGCCTACAAGGTGCTCCTGAAGGATAATTCAGGTGACAGTGGAATATGGTCATATGTACATTTTAAATAGATCACTCTGGCAACTGAAAAAGCATGACTTTGAGGGGAGAAAAGACTGGAGGCAGAGACATTCTTATGAGGCTTTAGCTGAAATGGAATGAAGACCTAAATGAGGATCTAAAGTAGGCCAGCAGGAAGAGGTCAAGTGACTCCAAAGATAAGAGCATGGGTTTTGCTGTCAAGTGGACCTGGCTTCACCTTGCTCCCCAGCTCTGCTACTTAGCACTTTGATACTGTAGAATATTCTTAGTCACTCTATCTTTCAAATTCCCTTCTCATCTATAAAATGAATATGATAGCAGTACATTTCTCAGAGAGGTTACATGGATTTAATGAATAAAACACATACACATTTAACATCATGTGTAACATATAATCAATATTCGGTAAATGAGAAGCAATATTGTAGTTCAAGAGGAAAATATTTTCCTCTGCCCATCTAGGTTCTTTGGCTGATTTGTAATTAAAATAACATAAGACAGATTAACAAAAGAAGAACAAATTTTATTATGTACATAGAGTCACATAAGAATATGAGACCCAATGGCAGTCAGGCAGTTTCGGCTTATTTGTCATCCTGAGCTAAGGAGAAAGGCATAGGAGTCTGGGACAAAAGGGAAGGAAAGAAGACAATGTAAAGGAAGATGAGGAAAGCAAATGTTTGGAAAGCACATGTTTGCCATGTTATGCAAAGACAGCAGGACACAGAGAGGGCTTGGAACAAGTAGGCCTTGCTAAGTCCCCCAGTCTGCCACTCCTAGTTCATATTCTTTGTAGTTATCTCTGGTGAGAGTTCCCTTCCTGGAACAGGCCCTCTATCTAAATTATTTTAGGCCATTAAGGCGAGGTGAAAAGAAAAACTTTTTGAGACTCTGTTTCTTAAAACTAATCAGCCTAAAGTAATTTTATGCCAAAGAAACACATTTTGGGGTGAAAAAAAAATCCGTTGTACCTTGTAATAGGTAAAACAGTTTTCTTAATTTGTATGTTTGAGAAGTAGCACAGCACAAACCTGCATCGAGGCCTTCTGACTCAAGTTTTGTGGATTTTCTACTGTACCATACTGTTGCAGGGGACATGTCGAGAGATTAGAAAACAATTTTAGAGAATTTCAGAGGTAGATCAGTATTAAAGCTGGGGATATACTGAATGACCTTCCTGATCCATTTCATTTCAAGTATTCTAATAAGTGCCCTCCTGGTATCAGAAGTTGGTTATGATCCAAGCTCTAAATCTGACATGATGTGTATCATATGGAATAACTTTAGCTCCTCAAGGACACAGATTGCTTCCAATTTGTCTTAGTGTTACCCAAAAGGCAAACAGGAAAAAAAAAAAAATGGAGATAAGATTTACAGACGGGAGATAGAAAGCATTGTGTAGCAAAAGGATTTTAAAAGCTTTATTTAGGAAAAGAAGAGTCCTCCTCCGAGAGCAGGAGGTGAGCTTGTTCGGGGGGAGTTGTGGGGTCTTTGTCTCCTGTCCTCTTATACTCTTGCTTAGAGGTGGTCTTTTGATTGATTAAGGGCTCTTGTCCCAGGAATGCTTAGTCATGCTTAATCCCTTTGTGAATGTACTTACCTGTGGTGTATACAGAAAAACCCAAAGGGGGAGCCTAAACCACAAGGTTAATTATAATATAATGAACATTGGGTTATGTCCGGTTGAGTCCCTTCTGCTACCTCGCAGTCATGGTATTAACTTGTGTCTTGTTTTTGTTGTTGTTTTTGTTTATTTGTTTGTTTGTTTTGTTTTTGCTGGCACTCATTTAGGAGAATTCAGGACCCTTCAGGACCATCATCTGGACCATCTTCCCTCTCCTCCACCTGTGGGCCCAGTTCCCTGATTTACCTAACTACCTACTGTTAGTATTTATTCTCTGTAATTAGTATGGGATATGACACATAACAGTCCCTCAATAAAGGGTTACGTATAAATACATTACTTTTTTTTTTTTTTTTGAGAAACAGCTAATCAAATGTAGCTTAATTGACTTGAAATAAAAATAACAGATTAATGTAAACAGCAATGAAAGAATGGTCAGGGAGTGCAAGCAATTATTCCACTCTGCTCCTCTGGTCATACACTGTGGATGCTTTTCCTTAGAAATTCTTTTCTATGAGGGTTAGCCTAGGAGATAGGGTATTACAGGTTTTAGCAATGCCGTCATAAACTGAAAGTTTCCAAAGGAAAGCCCTGAGGTCCCAGCATCACATCCACCACCCTCATTATTAACATCTCCTCCATACAAACCTGTCTTTAATACAAAGCAGAATTTCTGAAAGCCTTAATATTGGTGCTGATTTGCTCACTAATGATTATTTTTCTTCCTCTGTTTCATAATGCTCTGCCTGGAAAATCTGTTGCAAGTGAGTGGCCGGAATTATAATTCTTCTAAGGAAGTGATTTATACATGTGGTTAATGATTTTGCATCTTCTCAGCTCAACCTTTACACCCCTCCATTCCTGCCCAACTCATTTGGTTATGGATATTAATCACAACCACAGGACAGGGAATGCTTTATTTTAATGTTTAATAAGTTTACAGCTCTTCAGATTGATTCTTGCAATGTGAATGTTGCTAATCATTACGCTTTTATGCTATAGGCATAGCCGAAAAGGCTGAGGAAGGAAGACATTCATTGATACCCAAGATAAAATAGCAGATATTCATGCAAAAAGAAAATGTCCTTTCTTCGACTCTAAAGATTAATAGTTACAATTAAAGATCTCCCTATCAGTGTGCATTGACTTAGACCCGACCGAGCTCAGCGAACACTGCTCACAGGCCACATCCAACTTTACGTGTTGGTAAACGCCTCTGTGATGTCGCCATGGGGAGTTGCTTCTCTCTCCATTGACAGAAATGAGGCAGTAATTAGAAGTGACTGACAAGGTGCTTTTCATCTTTGACGAGGAAAGATTTTTTGTGTCAAAATATCTCACCAGAGGAGTAATTTTCTCTGTGTGCTTTTCTTGTCCTGACACATTTTGCATGATAATAGAAAAGGGGAAATTGTTTCTGAATGTTGCTTAGTGACAAATAGCAGATACACTGCCTTTGCAGATAACAAGTGTCTGAATGCTGTCATATTGTGATATCAACAGATGAGACCCATAGTAAGCTGGGGATATTTATACTGGAAAAATAATTTGTTTTAGATAGAATAAAATCAAAGATATTAAAATGCTTTTTATGGTATTATGCCTCTAAAGGTTCAAAATTACCTGACAAGATTTAATCATCCAATTCTAAAATGCATTTTAAGGATTTAATCACCTGAAATTTTCAGCACAATGGAGAAAAGAAATAACCAGTATAATCAATTTGCTGTTTTTATAGAGCCTGCCTTGTCACTCAGCCTGTGGGCTACTGTCAATTTAAACCACTTTCAAACATCTTATCATTATGCTGGGCAATGGCCTACGTTGACTGTACTAAACCTGAAAACCTAAAAAACTATTCATGGGTTTAAATGGTTGAAACGTTAAAAAAAAAAAAAGTTAAAATAAAAGTGTAGGGGCAGCGAAGTTGTCCCTGTTGGTTCTTTGGCAGGTCTCATAATTAAATTGATAGAAAGATTAACAAGAGAAAAACAAAAGTTTAGCAACACATTTACTTGGGAGAGACCCAGGAAAACTTGAGTACTTTTCCAAAATACAGGAAGCAGCCACCTTACATACCTTCTTCAGCTAAAGACAAAGGAGATGTTGGGCGTGAGGAGTGAGTTATGAGAGGTTACCAGGAGAAGCACAGTAGGCAAGGGTAAGCTTGTTATATGTAAGTTGTTTCCTTCTTCATTGAAAAGAGTATTGAGAGACTTAGAGGCATCTCCCTCCTCCTTTTAAGAGAGACACCCTTACAAATAGAGATTTCCCTTATACATGCAGATGTCTCTTACAGAAGTCTTATGTCTACTTGTTTTTCAGACCTTCTCCTGTATTTTGCAGTTTCTTAAAAATAATCAGCCTAAAGTAATCTTTATACTAAAGAGATATACTTTACAGTGGCAAATTCTCCTCCCCTACAATAGCTTTGCCTTGCATTAGAATCTGAATATGAAAGGAAGAGTTTGATCTTGAACTTGGAACTGACAATATTAAGAGAACAGAGAATGTGGTGCTTTTTTCCATTATTTCTTTCCAGTGTAGAGAGAGCACTTTATGGAATGTAAATTAGCACACAGTTATCAAATATAATAGCAGGTGGAAAGAAAGACAGTGTTTATCTGGAAGTACGAATCTGATTACACATTGCTGTTTGTGTAATACAGGTGTACAGTCATGAAAAATGTAGTAAGATCAGCAGTTTCTAAAGGAGCACTACATTAACTTCATCCAGCTGAGAAAATTTCTGAGTATACTCTGTCAAAAAAATAGAGGAGAGAGGGAGAATATTTAATATTGGAATTTGAATAAGAAGTTGAATAAGATAAGAACATCAGTACCCAACTATGAACATCAGAGGCTGCAGTCCATTTTAGGCAATTGGAGGGAACATGAAGATTTCAGGGGCTATTGTCATAACACTGAGATGGAAAGTAATAGGGTTGGCGATAAAGTATTACCCCAGTTCCTGAAGTTCATGTCTCTGAATCCCTCTATTTAAATTAAGACTGATGACCTTCTCTGACACCAGTTTGCAGTAGACATTATGGACCTTATCTTTCAAGATCCTATGCTTCAAGGAATTTTAAGGTGACCACAATTCTTGAAAAAATTGAAATCACAATGCTAATGTTTGCCCAAATCGGATGCCTAGAAAACTAAATAATTTTATGTTTTCCTCCCATTTTACTATTCTCATGTTCCTTTTTTTCAATTAACTCAGAATAATTGTGAGAACTTAGTATTTATTGGATCATTCAAGAATACTCTTGAATGTGCTACTCAGAACTCTCAGCCTAAAGAGAAAGTAGCCCCACAAGTTTTAAATGCCCACCATTATTTTCAGTCTAAAATCATTTTGGGAACATTAGCTTTATCTTCAGATCCTGAAGAATCCATTTCACAACAGAAAATCATACACTGGTAATTATTTGTTGTGTTTTATTTAATTAGTTAATAATAAAACAGTGCTTATAATATGTCATACAAGATTGATGTTGAGGACTTTACACATACAATTCTCATACTAGTGCTGGGTACATTATACATATAGTTCCCATTTTATCAATCAGAAAGTGAATGCTTAAAATGCAGAATAACTTGTTCTAGGTCTCACAGTTACTAAATTTCCTACATGGAATTTGAGTTGTGAAAGCAGAAATTGTACTGGACAAAAAGTTAAACAGGCAAGGAAAGCTTTATTCAAGGCTATTGCAGTAAGGGAGAAAGACTGAACTCATCTCTCCTGAAACAAAGATGGGATGGATTTGAAGCACTGAGTGAGCTAGTAGAAAAGTTCTAGAGGACGTTAGGGGAGAGGTTAGTCAGTGGGATGTGTTGAGCACATTGGGTTACTCTTGAGTTTGCATTTTTTTTTCAGTGATTAGGCCTAATTGGCACCCATCAAAGTTAGGCTTCTACCCTCCCACAGAGACTGGGAAACACGGATGCTGTCTTCCTTGATGAGTACATTTCAAAGAGATGATTCCTGGTCCTTGACAAAGAACATGCTGTGGGTCATAAAACTGACAAAGCCTAGGAGAAGATTTACATACATTTCAAAAGGGCAGAGAAGTGATTTACAATTGCAAGTTTTCTAAAGCAACTGTTCTAAGAAAAGGGAGGTCAGGGACCTGTAGTGAAGAAGAAACCTGTGTAATTTAGTCAAGCTCAGGAAGAAGTTGTCTTGGCCAAAGTCCATGTCTGTCAGGCACCAATGCAGGCCCTCCTAACCCTGACTTTATGTTGAATCCTATTTATACTGGTTCCCCAGTGACACTGAGGAATATTAGCTGTTTGTCCGCAGAATTGCATTTAATTTGCTGATGATATGACACCCCCCCCCCGAATTTGTGGTATAATTATAAGTTACTTTCAGTTAATATTTATTTGCCAAGTATGTTCTGAATGCAAAATGTCTTAAAAACATTTTAGTAAAGATTTGAATAAATAATGCCAGAGTACAGTTGAGAAATTTGAGATTTGCCTATGTTGACTGAAATAAATGCACAACCTAAAAGTTGAGAGTTATGTTTTATTCGGCGGACATTTCTGAGGACCCGAACCCCTTCAAATCCGGGATGACAGCCTCTCAGATCGCTCTGAGGGACTGCTCCAAAGAGGCAGGGGAGGAGCCAGGACATATAGGAGCTTTACAACAAAGACCAGTAGTTGGAATGTTAAAAGATTACTGTTAACTGAAGAAAACCAGACATCTCAAGTTAAAGAATTTAGCACTTTTCTATGTATGGGAAGACACAAATGTCTGGGCTCATTGAAATCATTCCTTTGATATGCAGCTATTAGTCTAGAGCCAGTGTCCTGTGCTTTCATGTCCCTCAGGGGACACCACTGGGGGTGGCTGCAGAGGTGCGGCTCCCTGCTTGTCTGCATCCTGAGTTGGCTGATGACTTGGTGGCCACTTTGTTTGAAAGCATTCTTTGTTTACTGATATGGCTTGCAGTATTTTTGGTTCATACCTATGAAAACACATCTAGATAATGGTAGAAAAGAGAGAAAAATTCTGATTTCCCAAAAGTTCATAATCCATGCTCCTTTTACTATTATGCAGGATATGTGAGGATTTATTATTTTATCTAAAAATAATTATTCAACACATATTTATTCAAAAATATTTTCATTCAACAACAAAAAATACAGAATAGGCACTATACTAGGCGCTACAGATCTATCTGTGAACAAGAAAATTAAGATCTCTTCCTGTTGGAAATTACAGTCTGAGAAGAACCTTGATATTTTATAGATACTTTTGTAAATAATTGGTTACCACTGTGAGATGTTGCTAGGAAAGAAAAACTAAAAAGTGTTGTGAGTAACTATAGCACACTTGCCAAACTTAGACAAGGTAGATTTCCCCAAGGATGCCACGGGACCTGAATCTGCCAGGTGGAGAGAGAATTTGAGAAAGCAGTTGTGAAGGTCCTGAAGTGTTTGCTTAAACAAGCAAAGGCGTTTAATGTTGGCAAAAAAATAAACAAAACATTTTTATTTTAGATTATTTGGAGGGATCAAAAGATGTAGCAAAATTAAAAAAGAAAAACAAAACCTAGCCGTCAGGAAAATCTAGCTTAAGTTCTAGCTCTGCCACAAACTATGTCAGTTTGAGGAAACTGGGAATAAGGTTCATGTACACAATACATTATCTTCAGATTAATTCTCAGGAATGTCATCATTGCAATATTTATTTTTCTTCAAATCTAGTTTTGAATTGTTGGAAAAACATGTAAGGATCAGTTTTTAGGCCACCAAGGAAAATTTTGTAGTCACATTTCATTTTTGACTAAACATGGTATGTGGAGGCCCCCCCATGTACAAAAGTCTTTCCATGTGTCCCCTGTTTCTTGTTTGTAGGAAAAAAGTTTCTGCCTCCTAGACTTTCCCTGAGTTTCAAAGGGCAGATTCAGACAGTTACTTATTAAAATGAATGAGGAAATGTAGAAATAAAGGAAACACAATGAATAAACAATAGTGCAGCTATGTGGTAGGGCCCTGGTTCCTCTCAAGAGGTTTATGTAACAATTTGCTATGTGTCTCTTAAGTTCTTCTACAGGAACTAGGGCCCTCACCCAGGTGGAAGATGGTAACTTCAGACTGAGCACAGCACATGGAGCCAGACTGGTTGGAACCAGAAGGGTGATGATTGAGATTCTACCCTGTCACCCCCCTACCAACCAATCAGAAGAAGTTTGATGCAGGAAAAACAGATGTGGGGCGTGAGGAGGGGCATGTCCCAGGCTTCAGTTGAGCCCCTGGGACACGCCCTGCCAAGTGTAGGTCCTTGGCTTCACACAGGAAAGAATTCAAAAGCGAGCCACAGTGGAGTCAGGGTAGATATATTCAGAGAGATACATTGAAAGGCATGAGAAAGGTGATGAGGTCGTGGAGGTTGGGTGCTCAGATTAGAGTAGAAGTAGGTACACACTCCACAGACAGAGTGTGGGTCATCTCCAAAGTGGGAGAGAGAGAGGGAGAGGGAGGCAACCGCAAGGAACCCTGTTGCCAGTTTTTATGGGCTTGGTGGCTTCATATGCTAATAAGTGGAAGGGCCAGTCTAACTAGCCTGGGGAAGGGGCTGGGATTCCCAGGAAGTTGGCCATTTCCCACTCTTTGACCATTTGTGGCTAGCCTTGGGACTGCCATGGAGCCTGTGGGCATGTTATTCACCATGCTAATGTATTACAATGGGTGTATAATGAAGCTCAAGATCTGCTAGAAGTCAAATCTCTCACCATCTCGATCCTCAAGGCCTACTGGAGGTTGAACCTTCCACCATTTTGACGTTAATTGCTGTATCATTCCTTGAATGGCTGTGCCCTGCCCCCTTCCTGTCTCAAGTTCACACACCTTGGACCCTCCCCCGCACTCCAATTTTGCCTATAAAAATACTCTCCTGAAAACCATCAGGGAGTTTGGGTTTTTTGATCACAAGCCACCCATTCTCCTTGCCCAGCCTTGCAGTGAATCCTTCTCTGCTCCAAGCTCTGACATTTTGGTTTGTTTGACCTTAGAGTGCACTGGGCACATGGACGTGAATTCGAGAAAATGAATGATATTATTCACCTACCTTATTTGCCATGCTTGACTCTGAAGAAGTATCAACTACTTCCAAAATGCAAACCTACCTTCAAAAGATGAAATTTTGCCACCACTGAGAAATTCAAGTGTTTGTGCTACATAATAGAAATCCTATCAAAAGTTACACTATCTTTGAAGTTATTTTTCTTTGTGTAAATATGAATCACATTTATTAGTTGTCACATCTAATAAACATTCCTTGGCTCAAAGAGTTGGCATTAAAGTACAGAAATGGGGTTGGTGGCCTCTAGAATTAGAATTAGGTGTAGACAAAGGATATTGTCACTGCCCTGCATTGCAGTGTATATATTATATTTGCTTAAATTTGGTCCAGACTAGTTTGTATACAAGGCTCTTGTGGTAAAGCTGAAATGAGTTGCTGGACTTTTGAAAAGACTAGAATATTATGAAATTTAAATAATGACAAAGAATAAGAAGACTGATGCCTGTGGGTGTTTGTTCCTCTGCCCACATCCCTACAGTGTTGGGGAGAACAGGCCTTGAGGCTTTAGTGAAACTGATTCCCAGCAGTTGTCACAGAGGCAGGGAGCTGCCGCCCATCTGGATGATCTCACTTCACTCAGAGTAATTGGCTCTCAGGTCTCTGTTGAGGGGAGGCAGCCTGATGCCTCAGGCTTCTATTTTTTGCTCATTTGTTTGTGTTTTGGAGGAAGAAAATGCCTATTTTCTATATTGCATATAAATCCTTATATAGTAAAGAAACTTTGTTGATACAGATAAGAAAAAACAGGCAGATTGGTTTTGAGAGATATTGTTAAACATGCCATGCATCACTCTGTATTCAAATTATATCTTTTTAAAAAGTACAGGTTTTTAAAATTATATATAACATAATTATATAAAAATGCTTTCAAAGTATATACTTACTTAATAGATATAGTTGTCCCTGGAATAATTATATATAATTATGTATATGTTTATATATATATAAAATACTAACTGCAACAAATATATATATATAATATATATGTAATACTTATTGCAACAAATGTTACTCAGAGTAAATCAGAATTGAGAGATGAAGAAATATACAAATAAGATGTTACTGTTTGGTGTGTTTACATGATTTCAATAATATTGAGGTGAGAATTAGATGGACTAACTTCTTAGAGGAAAATTAAAATGAGGTTAAATTTAATTGATACAATTTTATCTTTACTTTGATTTCCAATATTAAAGGAGAAAAGAGAAGCAAGATTACCCTGGATAAAGGGATCAGACTTTAGGTGTCAGATTGTTCCCAAATTTTGTTTTCAATTTGAGTACTTTTTATACTCTATTACATTGCTATTTTTAGTTTGCCTTAATAATGCTTCAGTTTACATATACTTAATGTTCAAAAACAAAAACAAAAACTCATCAAAAGAAATAAATGTATAGCAACATGAAGTATAATTTCTGTGGCCTTAGGTACTCCCTCATCTTTCCTTCAGGTACCTACATATGAAAAAACCCTTATCCATTTTTCATGGTGCTTGTTTATGTCCTTGGGTACACATTTATGTATACATGTTTAATTGTGAAGTACTAAACCCAGTAAGAAAGAATGAGATTTCACAGAAAGAGTTATTGACAATATATGAAACTGAGTTCCCCTAAAACTAAATTCACCTGCTGAGTTTATAATAAACCTTTTCATCCAAAACTTATTTTTCCCTTTCTTGTCCCACTACTGTTCCATTCAGGAATGAGAAGTATCAAAGGAAAGGGGGACTGAAACAGAGCAGGACCTTCCGGGCCTTTCTCAGATACAAAAGATCCTCTTTGTTCTCTGTCTCTTGTTTTTAAAATAAGGCTTTAGTCTGCTAGGCCCTTTTTGAGTTCCTAAGAGCAGAATCAAGCAGTTACTAATTGGGGAAATGAAGGAATGCAGAAACGAAAGGAAAAGCATCAAGAAATAGTAGTTCAGTGGTAAAAGAGTCCTAATTCCTCCTTAAGGGGTATATGTAACAATCTGATGCATATCTTTGAGTTGTTATACAGAGGATGGTGAATCCATGCTGACCACGAGCACATAGACCCCAGACTGTTTGGAATCAGAAGGTTGATGAATAAGATTCCTGAAACATCACTCTGTTACAACACCATCAACCAATCAGGAGAAAGTCAACAACAATGAGCAACAACCCACACTTCAGATGTTGCCTTTGAAACCCTTCCCTGAAAGCCATGTAGAAGTTTGGGTCTTTTGAGCATGAGCTGCCCATTCTCCTTGCTTGATGCCCTGCAAATAAATGCTGAACATTCCTTTACCACAACGTAGTGTTAGTAGATTGGCTTTGCTGCACAGCAGGTGAGTAGACCCAAGTTCAGATCGGTAACATATACAAAGAATGAAAGAGAATTAATATAAAAGAGACTAAAGGGAAACATATGTCAACTATTAATATGGAAAATAGCTGAAAGAAGCCCTGTTTACATGCTTATGATAAATGGATTTTATAACAGAGCAGTTCCCGTCAGTGTTCATATATTTATACTTACTACTGGAGAAAATTTAATCAGCAAGTTGTATTTTAGCTGTGATCTTACCTGTATATAAGTTCCCCCATCACTGTTTATTGGCCATTTTATGAGACTGACATGCTACCTACTGTGCTAATGAGGCACCTTATTTATTGGCCATTTTAAAATGTTCCAGTTGTCCTATTGTTATAGTCCTTGGATTATTATTATATACTCAAAAAGTATGTATCTAAAGAAACAGATGACTATGGTACCATATAAATTGTACTGCAAAGAAAAATGAAATTAATAGTTTATAGCATGACACATCACTGAATAACAAAATATAAAAATGATAAACGTCAAAATATGAAGCGTTACAAAATCTAAGAGAGGCATGTCATGGCCCTGGCATGACACAGGACCTCTTAGAGAGGGGAAGAGCTAGGGTAGTTCTGTTGCTGAAAGACTGGCCCCCGTCCCTGATGAGCTAAATAACTCAGAGACAGGGTCTTAGAGTTTAGAAGAAAAGAGACAAATTTATTGCTTTGCCAGACAAAGGGGACTCATAGCAGACTAGTGTCTTCAAGACTGAACCTATCTTGGGGATGGGGCAGGGTGATTGTATAGTCATACCTTAAACAATAAAGCATCTATAACAATCAACAAAATTATTTTCTTCTCATAAGACTCAGAGTGGTGTCATGGTGTCTCCAGGTGACCAATTCTGTAGAGGCTAGTGGTTGTCACTCTTTCAATCTCTTTATCTTATAAGTGCTCAGGGCGTGGTCTTCATGGTAATTAAGACTATTTTGTAAGATTACAGTTCTGTGACCTTCTCCTTGGAGAACCAACTCAGAAACCAAGCATGATTGTTACTTTCAATTGCTGGAATAAATCAAAAACAGTAAAATTAATAGCTTTAGTTTTAACAATGGGTCTGGAGCTGTGAGTAGCAACTGGTCAGTGAGGTTAGTTGATAGTTTTAAGGGCAAGCATAAGAATAAGCATGTGTTAGCTGAAGTGCGGCCATTTTATTAATTCTTCAGTTCCATATCTGGATGAAGACTCATCAGTGGTTGCTAGAAGGCTTGCGATTTTAAGATCCATTTGAAAAAAAGGGAGAAATTTTGGCTGAAAATCAAGATTTAATGAAGCCATACAATACGACATTTTTCAAGCACCTTTTTTCATTTTCATTGGGATGTTCTGATTTAAAATGTCTCGTTCAAGGGAGGAGGATATAGCTTAGTGGTAGGTGTGTGCTTAGCACTCACAAGGTCCTTGGTTCAATCCCCAGAACCTCCATCAAAATAAACAAACAAACAAATCTAATTACCTCCCCTGACAAACAACAGCAACAACAACAAAAATAAATAAATAAAATGTCTAGTTCATGTTGTATACATGTTAATACCTAGATTTACCTACAAAATTCTATATCAAATAATTTGACATCTAAGTTTATGTTGGGGAGGAATACATTTTCCTCTACCCTTCTAGGTGCTTCTGGCTGGTCTAAGAATTAAGTTGACATGGGAGATTAACTGGAGAAAATGAAAAAAAAAAGTTTAATAACGTGTATATGTGGGAGAGGCTCAGGAAAACTGAGTAACTTGCCAAAATGACTGAAGCCTTCACCTTAAATATTATACTCAGTTAAAGACAAAAAAGGATGTTGAGAGTGGGGAAAAGTCAGTTATGGGAGTTTACCAGGAACAGCACAATAAACAAGGATAAGATTGTCACCCAGATTTAACTCTTTTCCACTGATAAGTTTCTAAAGATTTGATCATCCTCTGCTTCTTGATACAGAGGAGGAAGACACCCTTACAAATGGAAATTTCCATTACAAATATAAATGTTTCTTACAAAAGGACAATTCCTAATTGGTTTTCAGAACCTTTCCCAGGTTGGCTGTTTCCCAGAAAATCGTCAACTTAAAACAATATGCCAAAGAGACATGTTAGGGTGGCAAATTCTTCCCTAAAATTACAAAACCCAAGATCACACAGGGAATAAAGTATTTTTTATCAACAACTTGAAACATGTTATCTAAACAGGGGCCATTTATACATTTTAATTTAAGTATTTAAAAAATATATTAATTAAACTTCTAAACTATGATTAGGCAATTTTTAATAAATATCTTTCTTTCTGGAATTCAGAAATCATGTGCAAAGAATAAAACAGCATAAAATAATTAGGGACATATGTCATATAAGAAATGATAAAATATTATTTGCGGAATTGTTCAGAAGAATCTCAGTATCCTTCAGCAGTTTTTTCATATCTCTGTTACAGTGCTTACTGGATTATATTATGCTGTATCTATTTACATTTCTTTCTCATCTCCTGGTCCATAAGTTTTATAGTGTGTTCTTTCTTCTATTACCCACTTCTAAAATTTTGGTAGAAAGTGATATAAGCATTTTATTTTATTTTTTCCAGCTTTACTGGGGTATAATTGACAAAAATAAATTGTATATATTTAAGGTGTACAACTTGATATTTTGATTTATGTATACATTGTGAAATGATCACCCCATTCAAACCAGTTCACATATCTATATATCAAATCTTCATTTTAAGACTGAGTTAGTAGAAGATTTGTACTTATCCTCTGTGATTCCAGAGAACACCTATATGCTTGATATAATGGGTGTCAAGAAATGCTTTTTGAATGAAGACATTGTGGGAGAATAGGTTCTTGCCTCATGTAGGAAAGAATATTTTGGATACAAATCTAAGAAGAATTATAATTCTAACTCTTTTTTGGCTTTGGCAATTACATAGTTTTCTCCAATAATTTATCTTCAAATTTGTGGGAACCCTTCTTCTGCAATATATTGGACTCATGGATAAGTGAGGCTTCTGTTCCCATGCTGGGAATATTTTCAGCTGAACTTTTTGGTTAACACATTTTTATCTCTTTAAGCTACTTCATGTTATCTCTACTTACTTGACAGTAATCCTACCCATTTTTTACTTTTCACCAGATTTGTCTTTAATAATAAAAGAGAACTTTCTAACAGTCATGATTGTTCAAATTTGTTTTCTACTATCTCCCAGTCAGTATCATTGGATGTGTTCAAGAATTCTGTTCACATGTGTCAGCTTGGCTCTTGCAGAGTGAACGCAGGCATTGAAGAATGAGTTATACTAGATGATCTTCAAATTTAATTTCAATCTTGAGAATCTATGATTCAAAGAACAGTTAATAACATAATTTTGCGTAAACTTTAAATATATACTTTACCACCCTATCCGAGGACCCTTGACTGACTGTTTTACACTGAGCAAAGTAGCACTCCTAGAATGGATGAGTACAATATGGTGAGTGAATTCTCTGGTATAATGTGCCAAACTTACAAACAATTGATTAAATCTATGTGTAGAAAAGCTTAGGACTGTCATGAAAGGAAAAAAAAAAAAAACAAAAAGAAAAGAAAAGTGAGAAAGAAATGAGATCTAATTTACTACAATTTGTTAATCTTACCAAAACTAGTTTATGAGAGCATACACAAAACAGTATGATATATTCTGAGTACATTAGAATAGTTACTTTTAGATGAGAGAGTAATATGGAAGTAGGAAAAAGGATAAAAGTGAGTAACAATTAACTAATGAAGTAAGTGGCACCACTACTGATATGATATGAAGAGTTTTTTAAAAATATAGTCTTCTGCACATGCTATTCAATAAAAATATAAGATAGCACCAAACCCACTCTATTCCCATTGTGCCTTTAGTTTTCTTCTTAAAACTTACAGCCTCCTGATAGTTTGTTAATTTATTCTTTATTACCTGCCTTCGCCCATCTTCCTTGACCAGGAAGTTACCTTCATGAGAGCAAGGGATCTTTTTTTTTAATTGTATCCTCAGTACCAAAAATAAAGCTTCACATCAATTAGATACTTAAATATTTATTACATGAATTAATGAATTATATGAATAACTATAGTGAATTAGAGATTATGCCATAAGTTCTCTTTTTTGTCTAATATCTCTAATTGAAAATTTAATAAGAAAAAGAATCTGTGGTGGATGTTAAGTAGTGCTGTAGGGAGGAGTAGGAGACATTTAAGTAGTTATCAGTGGGTGATTGATTTCTGGTTCAATAGCTTTTTCAGTTGAGATGTCAAGTCAAATTACTGTTTCAGTTTAACTGCTAGTTGAGACTGAGAAGAATATAATCAATAAGACATGAAAGGAAATATTAATGATTGAATGTTATATCTGACCCAAAGAAAACATTACCAGCTATGCCCATATTACTAACTCTGAGCATGAGCTACTCTAAAAGTTTTTTATAAACTAATAAAAATCACTTTACCTCAAAAACATTTGGAAATATTGAAATATATATATATGAGTGTGTGTGTGTGCGCATGCATGTACAGGTGAGGGAGCACACACACACCTACACATATATAGTGCATGTATAGATAAATGTTACTCTTACAAAACATAAAATTCAGTGTTCTTAAGACCAAGATGATAATTTGAAAAAATATTTGACCTTTGTTAACAAAGAAGGTAATGATGTTTCTACATTTTTTCAAGGAATATTGTACATCTTAGCACAAATTCAGTATCTTGCTATATATCTATAGCTTTATTTAAACCTAACATCTGATCAGTTCAAAATAGTCTCAAAGAAATGATCAAGTAGAGATAATAAAAGAGTTTTTATAATCTATAAAACCCTTTAAAATGTGCAATGATCAAGATACTATGCCTATTATTATTCAAATGAGAACATTCTTCAAATTTGTTCATTCAAATACTATTGTTGAGTACCTCTGAGTACCAGACATGTTTTTAGATAGTGGGGTTACAACAATAAGGATCCTGATTCTTTTGAATTTTCTATCTGGTATGATAGTTTTCAAACCTGGTTAAATATTAGAAATATCTAAAGTGTTTAAAATCATAGGATTCATAAATAATAGGAGTCATAGGAAGTTTCTGTTAGAGAAATGTGACTGTGCTTTTGTGCCTGTGAAAAATGGGAACACCTTACCATGTAAAAATTATGCAGAAAAGCACCCCCTAAACATCAAACATACTGTGAGAAAGGAAAAGATAACTTCTGACTAATTTTGAAAATTAAAAATTATCCTATTTAAAATCTATCAAGGCCTTTCCATTGCTCTTATAACAGAGTCCATACTCCTTAATATGGCATATAAGCTGTATAACATGTTGTGTTTTGTTTTGTTTTTCATTTAAATAATCCTGATTGGCTTTCATCAACTTCTTTCATTCTTCAAATCTCAGCTTAAATGATATTTCTTTTTTGAAGACTTTTAAAGTAATCTCCCTCCCCTCCACCCACCTGATGATCCTCATCTTATTAGTTCTATGGAATCTTATATTATCATAGTACTTGACATGCTGATTTGAAATTTTTAAAGTATTCTTGTGTATATCATCCCTGGAACAAGCAGTTTTCAATATGGCCACTATATTGCTATCATCTGGAGAACCTTTTTAAAGTATTCAAATGTCTGAGTCCCATTCCTAATAATTTCAGTTTATGTGGTCTGGGTTAGGTTTCAGGTTTTAGTATTTTTTAAACACTTCAGATGTTTCTAATATTTAACCAGATTTTAAAACCATCATACCAGATAGGAAGTTCAGAAAAATCAGGATCCTCATTGTTGTAACAATCTTGCCTCCAGAGGAAACATAGACAAGGCCATTGAAAACATTGGATGGAAAACAACCCCTTTGACTTTCAGCTTCTATGGAAAATAATTAATTATTGCCTAAAGATGAAATCTGCTAGACAGAAATCTCCTGGATTTGAGTTCATGGAAAGGCACAGAGAAATGAGGATGCAGTAGGAAAGGAAAAATATAATTAACAGGACTTTTGTTGAGTGGAGATTAGAAACCATCACTCTACTGTTAATTTTGCCCCAATTTAAGATATGATCTACTACCACACCAGTTCCTGTTTTTTCAAATATTTTGTGACAAAAGATACCAAGTACCTGCATATGCTTTTAGATCATTCATTTGCTTTTTTCCTCCATATCTATCTTTCTTCTTGTATATTATGAATCGTCAGGTGCCTTAAAGTTAACTCATTAATGTGTGATACTCATGAGACAAGCAGAGATAGGTGATCTAGAAATAATACTGGTTTTGAGACAAGAGGAAAGAGAGTAGGGCACAACCATTAAAAGAATGACATAGCCATCAAGGATATGACAGAAACTGGTTAGAATCCACTAAGCCCAAGATGGCAGAAGATTTGACTTCCAGTAGTCCTTGGGCCTTAATAGATGCTCATTGTAGTACATTAGCATGCTAAATAACACACCCACAGGCACCATGACAGTTCTGAGGCTGACCATAAAAGGCCAAAAAGTGGGCAGTGGCCCAGTTCCTGGAAATCCCCACTCTTTCTCCAAAACAGTAGGAATAATCCTTCCACTGGTTAGCATATAACATTACCAAGCCCTTAAAAACAGAACATCCCTACAGCCCTGGGCCACTGTCAATTTCCCAGATAACCCCATGCCCTGGGGCAGTTCTCTCTTTTGAGATGGCCCGCATTCTGCCTATGGAATGTCTGTCTCCTAGGGCTGCTCTTGCTTTCCAAGATGACCCCATCTCCCCAGCCTCTCTTGCTTTCTGAGATAGCTGACACTCTGTGGAGTGTGTATCTATCTCGTTGAATAAATCTACTTTCACTCTACTATGGCTCACTCTTGAATTCTTTCCTGTGTAAAGCTAGGAACCCTCACTTGGCAGGGCACGTCCCAGAGACTTGCCCTAGAACTGGGACGTGACCATCCTTTCACACCCCATTTTCCTTCAACAGTTTCTCCACTGTCCTTTAATGTTTTCTTATTTTGGGAGGGTCTTCAGCTTCTAACAGGATTCAGTAACACACAGTCCGTTGTCACACAAGTCAGAGGAGCCAGGCAAAACATATCTCACTGGTAGTTGTAAGTAACTTTTATTTCATTAAAAATGTTTTTTTTTTTTTTAATGAAAAAGAAGTCATCATTTTTATCATTAGTCTCTTTTGTGTATGAATATTTAAAAGCCCTCAAAGCGTTAGGAACCAAAAGACCTGAAGAAATGATGACTAACTAGCTTTATTGTTTTTCTGACAGTCTGGTCCCATATGTCTGTGGTTATTACCAAACAGTAAAAAATAAAGAGAAATACAGAATACTTTAGAAATTGGTTTTTCTCTGTGCTGTGTAGAAAATATTGGGACAAAGACTGTCATTTATCTCAAGTTAAGTTGTTGATTTTTACCAGCTTGAGCTTCTTAGTGATTTTATATAAGATCAGTGATACCATAGGAAGCAAACAAGTTACTCAAGGGAGTTATTACCTGCCCACAGTTCATACTTACTGAATTCTCATGTATTTAGTTTGAGAAGAATTTATTTTTACATTAAGCATATATATTTCTAGAATTATATTTCTATTTTGCTGGTCAGGAGTACCTACAATTTACTTCAGATATTTTTGTAATTTTCTGTGGCTGCTAATTTTTACTGTACAGTATTTGGAGATGCTTGTCTTAACAAGGCAGAAGCTGCTTTACCCTGGGCTTTTCCACATGGAGGATCATCTGATGATAATGACGTGTTTCCAACAGTGGCAGAGAAGCTACCAGGGACACAGAAGGCCTGTACAGATGTCAAGACTGCCGGGGACTACGTTGCCATGGTTGATGCACCCAGACTGTAAAGTCTCTTTGAATTCTTTTCACATAAAAGAGGAAATCTGAAGTTCAGCCTACAAGAAAGAGTATTAAAAAGACCAGGAGGGTTTCATCTGAGTTCCCTGGGTGATAAGACACATCAATCTGAAACATTACTAGTGTGTTGCTGATTCCCTAGTCATTCTTCCATTTGCTATGGCTGAATAAGGGAGTGCTGTTCCATCAAGGGAAAATCATGCCTCCTCCCCTCAAAAAGCTTTTTACAAGGCCAAGCTATAAAGTGCTAGATTTATTAACAATTTCCATTTCAAGAGAGGCTGTGTTTTTGTGGCAGTAAAGCTGTGCTTTAATGCAAATGCAGCACTCAAGCCTGTTTTTCTAATGCCTTCACAACTCCTATAAATAACGCATCCCTGGGTGGCAGCCTTCACTTTTAAACAATTTGGGCAAACTGGTTCAAGTTGTAAACATTCAAATGCACTTCCTTTAAGATAATAATAGTTTTGCAAACACTCTGGAATTTGCCAATATGCTTTTCTAAATTTGATTGCTGTTTGATGGCAAACTGGGATTGTGTCTCAGTGAATTTCACCCCCAACCAAGGGGCTCAGGACCACAGAAAAGTAAGGATGTATTACAGCAAAATTTGATGTTGAGACGAACTGTATCTAAGTTCTGTAAACTGAAAGTATTATGAGAAACTTTTTTATTCCCATTACTCATGATAGATCTCTGAGTCCAACAAGTCTTCATTGCACTATTTTAATATCTTAAGTGAAGAAACCCAAGTCAACCTTATTCTAATCTTGACTTGCTCTTCCCCTTTACCATATGCTTGCTTTTTGAAAAACATAAAAATATCTGTGTATTGGTTAAAAGAATAAAAATATCGCATTCTCAAAGTGTTTATTATTTGGCGAATAAGAAATTTCTTCTTGTTGAGCACCTGAAGATTATTTTCTTCATGAAAAGTAGAGTAAAATTTTTGAAAAATAGAAGTCTCTCCAAAAGTGGCATAACCCACCTTGGGTTACATACCTACTACTGCTGACTAGGACTTGAACTGAGAGAAATGATGGGTGTTATGTTTTATTCATAAACCAATAATTTTATAGTAGTGTGTTAGCAAAGGAGAAAAATACTCTAAATGGTTTGGTGAGAAATTGAGTTATAGCAAGATTGTACAGAAAAGTAATCTATAAAGCATGGCATAGTAGAGAGAGATAATTTAAAAGAAAGGGATTGTTACCAGGAGGAGGGGAATAAAAGTTACCTCAGTTCTTCGTCACCTGAAAAAAAGGAATTTTTAACAAGAGACAGAAAGCGTGATTTAAATAGAAGATTTTCTTAGTAAACCAAAAAGGTGGTAAAATTTGGTATAACCCTGAGAATTGGGGGTGGGCCAACCCTGGAGAAGAAAAAAATGACACCACTCCTTCGATTTTTCCTGTTCTTATATCATGTTTCAGGGGCGTTTTTGTGATTGATTTCTTCATGGCTCATATTCCTTTTGCTGAGGCATGCCCATCTCTTTTGTGCATGTTCTTATCCATGATGCACACAGAGAAACCTACAGGAGGGGGCTCAAGCTGCAATGCTAATTACACTATAATGAGTTAAGCTGGGTCCTTCTCGCCACTATTCAGCTGCAGAGTTTGATCCTAGCCGACTTCTTTGCTGGCCTTCATCTAGAGAAAGTAAAAGTATGTGGAGCCCCTTATCCTGAGTGCAGGCGTACTGTTATTTTCTAGGTTACTCCCTCCCCCTCCTCTCCTCTTGCCCAGTGCTCATTTCTATCTAACTGCCTAACAGGATCATAATCCTGAACTCTACTTTTTATTTTTCAGATTGCTTAAGTATCATTTTAGGCTCTTTCTTGTTGCAAGTGTCAGGCAACCAATTTAAAGTGGCTTAGACAATAAAGAGGACCTATCAGCTCATACAACTAGAAGGCCCATGGTTTGAAAGTTTAGTTCAAAAATGTCATGAGAGATCTCTGCTCTGCATTCTATAAGGTCAGCTCATTATAGGGCTGAATTCTGGGTTCACTCACCCAATGTACAACAAAGCCAGCCTACTGACACTAGGTTTTGGTGAAGAAAAGTACAGCATTTATTGGAGAGCTGCAAGCAAGGAAAATGGGCAGCTAGTGTTCAAAAGACCTGAACTTCCTGATAGCTTTCAGGCCAGGGTTTTTAAAGGCAGCATTAGAGATGCAATTGCAGGGTGCATGATCAGCTCATGGACATTTTTCTAATTGGTGGATGGTGAGTTAACAGTGTGACTTTTTGGGAATCTGAATCATCAACCTTCTGGTTCTAACCAGTCTGGGGTCTATGTGCCTGTGGTCAGCATGAGGTCAACATTCTCCAGTGGGTGGGAGTCTCACCATCTGCAGAACAACTCAAAGATATGCATCAGATTATTACCAATATCTCCTGAGGAAGAACTAGGAGCCCTGTGATTCTATTTTATGTTGTTTAAGCTATTATTTCTTACTTTACTTGCTTGACTGCTTTTCCTTTGTTTCCCTCCTGAGGGAACTGTGTTCCTTCATTTCTCTAATCATTAACTGTTTGAGTCTGCTCTTTGGAACTTGGGGATGGTGATCTAACAAGAAGTGGGAGGGTCTGGCTGAGTTTCAAGCTTCCTCCTTACATAGGCTTCCACATGTTTTCAAAATGGCTACAGCAGTTCTAAGCTCCATGTCCTCACAAGGAGCAAGAACATCTCTGGTATAGCTATTGTAAGACTTCAAGGCTTTGAAAAGTTCAAGACTTTAAGACTTCAGCTTCAACTTCGTGACCTGGAATCTTTAGCACAATTTCCTTTGGTGAAGATCCTGCGGACAAATCCCTGAGGACAAGGACCAATGGCATACGTTGATCGACTCCAGCCCCCTTTTCTAAACCAAACTCCTGGGAAAAGTGGACAGCATTGCCCTTATTGGCCTTCAGGAAAGCAGAGCCCACCTCTGGAACCTGGGTGATGTCAGTTGCCTCTGAAGCTCTCAGTAAATGTGGGCAAAAGAAAGCTAACTGAATGAAATTCTCAGTACTTAGTAGGAGCCAGACATTGGGAAACAGATGCTGGGTTAAGCAGCCAAGAAATGTTCACTCTGAGTGCTTATCCCCAAGATTAAGTATGTTCTTCTTGCCACTTAAACAGTAACATTTATTAGAATTCACCTGATTTGGCCATTTATTTCACTGTATTTATGGTTTTTTTTTCCCAGCTATCTGGTGCTATTTCTGGGGAATATTTTATTTATTTAAGCTTTTCTCTTCACTTTAGTGACACGGTAATCACCTATAAATCTTTTGTTCAGCTAGTCATATGTTCTTCACAGTCTTTTTTCCTGGGCACATACTCTCTCCTCATCTAAGCTGTAAATATCAGGAAGGATAAACGATAAAGACATATTTATTAAAGATTGTTACCTTGTGAAAAGTATAAACCATAGGAAAATGTAACAGCTAATCAGCATTGCAATTGTCCTTTTAAAAATTCTGTTCCCCACATTTTTACTATTCCCCAGTTAAGACCTAGTATTACTGTATTCTCTGTTACGAGTACATGTGTCATTGCCTAGCCAAAGCTAAATTATTTTATTTTTGCAAGGAATATTTTGTTACTATACTGGAATGACAAGAAATTTAGTTATAAGTAACCTAGGGTTAGATGGATAAAAATTTCATAAATCTCATTTCGTTATTAGACACCATTTCCTTTAGTTATACTTTAATTTTTTAATGGTTTTCAAACCATTTGTTATGGCTAACAGTAGAGAATCACCTATGGAAAGTTAGTACTAACTGGCTAAAATTGGTTCAGCATCAGCCTGACACCTGGTGATCATGAGTTGTTACCCCTTCAGCAGAAATGCCTCTTCTCCACTCCACTGAAGGTTCTGCCTCTTCTTTCTGGGCCCCCTACTACCTAGCTGCATAGGTGCCCCTGCTGCCAAGGACCCTGTGGCTGTATCTCCCACACCTCCACCTCTCCTCTCCTTGGACCAAAGGTGAAATAGTTTTAGGTATTTAAACATGTCCTTCAATCCTTGGCCGTCCCCATGTTGTTGCCACTGCCTGGAAGAGCAAGTGATTCTTAATCTTCACTGAATATTGTAGTCACTGATGGAGGTTTTAAAAATCTCAGGCAAGCAGCACTTAAGACAAATTAAATTATAATATCCAGGGCAGGTGAGGCCCATGTCTTAGTAATTTTTTTAAACTTCCCAGGTGAGTCCATTGTGCAGCTAGAATTCAGAACCCTCTCTTCATCCTCGCAACTCCTGATTCTCTTACACGTTTCTCCCTAAGCAGCATTAGAGGAACTTTTTCTCACTGCTCAGATGAGGGTTGGTCTGAGGGATACCTTCACAGCTTCCTGTGTTTCTTTTTCACAGCACTTTGTACACTTGTAAGCTACTTGAGAGCAGGTATAGTGCCAATTTTGTTCACAAGTGTATCTTCAGTTCCTAGAATGATAGGTAAACGATAAATATGAATTGATTTGTCCTGCTCACTAGGACAAACCCATTGAAATCAGATTGCTGTTCGTAATGAGATCAAGATGGAAGCTACTACCACGTTGTAAGGATGCACTTAAAGCTCTGAATGAGTGGAAGAAACACCACCAGACTTGTACAACCATTACTGTAAGATGCAGCTTTGTTCCCAGTGCTTAGGTCTAAAGATTCAGTAAGGATCACTTGAAAGCACAGAGTTCTCAACCTCTTTCTACGAATGAACAAAGTTTATCCTCTCAGCCCACTTCTGTCACACATACACCCCCACCCCCTCCACACACACCCTCCACAACCACCAGATGAAGTGCTCTGGGTATAACTTGTGGTGGAACGCAGACCAAGATGCCAAAGACTCAGAGAGATGAAGAAAAATTTGTTCTTAAGCCAGTTTATGATCCATCCTGCCGGTCCTTATTTTCTAATCCAGGTTAAATCTTTTCTCAGTGGAATGGACGTACAAATAACCATTGCCTGGTGGACAGTAGAAAAATCCTACCTAGACCTGTGATATACATAATGAAGTTCCCATAATAATTCCACAGTAGCCCATTCTGGATTATTGACTCCTATTATTTTAATCTTGCAGATCAAGAACACTACTGATTAAAGCAAATAGATGATTTTTCTTTACAGATTAGAATCAGTCTAGTACAGATACTACCTTCATGTAATTCTGCATTCCACACAGAAACGTACATATACTCAAACATAAAAATAAAATTATGATATCTTACATCAGACATAATAATATTTGGAAAGAAAATAGCAAAATGACTAATGGAATATGAAATGTCAAAATATAGGCAGATGCAAATCAGAACCTGGAATTTGCCCCAAGCGGTAGGAACATAATATGATTAGAGATTTAAATTAATTTGGAAACTTATGGTGTAGGATTTCATTTAGTTATTCCTTAATGATTTCTTAATTAATAAAAATCACATTAACCAGAATGGGCCTTTCCTTTAATCGAATCTGAAAGTTTGATTACTTTTGGATTCAAGTTAAAATTTAATTTTTAAGTCAGTTATTATTATAATTCTCAACTCCTAGGCTGTCCAGTTCTAAATATCAGATGCTGAAGCAAACCTTAATTATATAATAGTGCTAACACATACCACAGTGCCTGACATATAGTAAATGTCTGATAAATTTTGTTAAATGATTTCATACTTAAAATCCTTGCAATCAAATGGAAAAGGAAGAAGAAACTTTATTTTAAAATGAAAGACATATTTATTATTTGTAAGAAAAATAAATTTATTTTCAGACAAACATAACTTTTTACCTATAATGAGTTGATGATATATGAAAAGTAAGTTAAAATAATATTATAGTTTGACTCATAAAATTAACAGTCTCGTTGCATATCCTTACCATATTGTGTCAAACTTAGAATTTTTTTTATCTATTTGCCTATACACTAATGAATTATAAGTAATGTAATTTTTTCAGCTTGAAATATAATTGACAATAAAAAATAAGATATTTAAAGTGTGCTCGATGATGATTTGATATGTGTAGACACTGTAAAAGGATTCCACTCATCGAATTAATTAACAAATCTGTAACCTCACAAATGTCATATTTACTGTTTTTTTGGTGAGAACATTTAAGTTTTACTCTCTTACCAAATTTCAGTTATATGATAGTGTCATCAGCTATAATCACCATGTTATAATTAGATCTTCAGACCTAATTATCTTATAAACTGAAAGTGTGTGTCCTTTTACCAACCTCTTCCTATTTCCTTCACCCCTCAGCCCTTGCCAACCACTTTCTGCTCTCTGTTTTTGTGAGTTTGACTTCTGTTTTTTGTTTGTTTCTTTGTTTGTTTCTTTGTTTTTTCAGTAGATTTCACATATGAGTGATACCATGTGTTTTTTGTCTTTTTATGCCTGGCTTATTTCATTTAGTCTCCAAGTTCATGTATTATGTTACAAATACAGGATTACCTTCTTATTTAAGGCTGAATAATATTTCACAATATATGTATATATCACATATTCCTGATCCATTTATCTGATAACATACATTTGGATTGTTTCCATATCTTGGCTGTTGTGAATAATGCTGCAGTGAACGTGGGAGTAGAGCTATCTCTTGGGGAGATTAGTTTCATTTACATTGGATATATCCCAGAAGTGGGATTGCTGGATCACTTGGTAGTTTTATTTTTAATTTCTTTAGAAACCTAGATACTGTTTTCCATAATGGCTGTACCAGTTTCTCTTCCCACCGAGAGTGCACAAGAGCTCCCCTTTCTTAAGTCATTTTCAACACTTGTTATTTTTTGTCTTTTTGATAACAAGTCATTTTTGTTGGGTGTGAGGCGAAATATCGTTGTGTTTTTGATTTTCATCTCCCTGATCATTTGTGATGTTGAGCACTTTTTCATGTACCTGTTGGCCATCTGTATATTTTCTTTGGAAAAATATTTGTTCAGATATTCTTCCCATTTTAAATTGGATTGTTTGTTTTGTTTTGTTTTTGCTATTGAGTTGCATGAGTTCTTTATATATTTTGGATATTAACTCCTTATCAGATATATGATTTGCAAATATTTTCCCGCATATCCTAGGTTGCCTTTTTATTTTTGTTTATGGTTTCTATTGCTGTGAAGAACCTTTGTTGTTTGGTTAATAGCCCTACTTATTTATTTTCACTTCTATTATGCTTTGCTATATCAATATATATATATATTGCCAAGACCCATATCTAGGAGCTTTTAACCTGTTTCCTTCTAGAAGTGTTCTAGTTTCTAGTTTTATATTTATGTTTTTAATCTATTCTGAGTTAATTTTTGTATGTGATACAAGATAATGGACCAGGTCTTTTCTCTTGCATGTGGCTGTCTAGTTTTTTCAGTACTATTCATTTAAGAGACTATCATTTTCCCATGGCATATTATTATCTACTTTGCTTTAAATTAATTGACTGTATATCCATGAGTTTATTTCTGGCTCCTCTATTCTGTTTCATTGATCTATGTGTCTGTTTTTATGCCAATACCATACTGTTCTGATTACTGTATCATACATAGTACAGTATGAAATCAGGAAGCACTACTCTTCTCTGTCCAAATTGCTTTGGCTATTTGCTATCTTTTGTGATTCTCTACAAACTTTAGGATTGTTTGTTTCATTTCTGAAAAATGCCATTGGAATTTAGACAGATTACACTGAATGTGTAGATGGCTTTGGGTAGTGTGGACATTTTAACAACATTAATTGTTTCAATCCATGCGCACATAATCTTTTTCCATTTATTTGTGTCTTCAAATTTTTTCATCACGGTCATAATGTTCAGTGTACAGGTCTTTCTCTCCTTGGTTAAATTTATTCCTAGGTATTTTATTCTTCTTGATGCAATTGTAAATGAGATTATTTTCTTAATTTCTCTTCCTGATAGTTAATTGTTGGTTTATAGAGATATAGCTTATTTTTGTATATTGGTTTTGCATCCTGCAACTTTGCTGGATTTATTAGTGCTAAGGGATTTTGAATGAAGTCTTTAATTTCTCCTGTCTATATCTGTATCTATATAAATGTATAGATATACATGTGGATATAATTTATGTTATTCCTAAATAGTGATAGTTTTATTTTTCCTTTTTGCTTTGGATACCTTTATTTTCTTTCTTACCAAATTGCTGTGACTAAGACTTCCAATACTATATTGAATAAAAGTGGTGAGATTGGGCATCTTTATCTTGTTCCTGATCTTAGAGAATCTTAGAGAAAAAGCTTTCAGCTTTTCACCATTAATTATGATGTTTTCTGTGAGTTTGTAATATATGGCTTTTATTACATTGAGTGCTGTTCCCTTTACACACACTTTGTTTTTATCATAAATGGATGCTAAGTTTTGTCAAGTGCTTCTTCTGCATTTATTGAGATGATCATGTGATTTTTTTCCTTTGTTTTTATTGATGTGGTACAACACATTGCTTGAATTGTGGATGTTGAACCTTGCATGCATCCCTGGAATTAATCCCACTTGATCATGTTGTATGATTATTTTATGTGTTGTTGAATTTTATTTGTTAAGGATTTTTGCATCTATATTTATCTGAGACATTGGCCTGTATTTTCTTCTCTTTTCCTGTCCTTGTTGACTTTGGTATCAGGGTAATGTTGTCATCATAAAATGAGTTTGAAACATTTTTCTCCTTGTCTTTTTTTTTTTAGGACAATTGTAGAAGAATTGGAACTAATTCTTCTTTAAATATTTGGTAAAATGAACCAGTGAAGCCCTATTATCCTGAGTGTTTGTTGGGAATTTTTTGATTACTAGTTAGCAGGTTGTTCAGATTTTATTTGCTTCTCATTTAGTCTTTGTAGGTTGCATGTTGTATGAATTTATCCACTTTCTTCAGGTTGTCCAGTTTATTGGCATAAAATTGTTCTTAGTATTCTCTTATGATCCTTTGTATTGTGTAGTGTCAGTTGTAATGTCTTCTCCTTAATTTCTAATTTTATTTATTTGAGTCTTCTCTCTTGTGTTTCTTCATAAGTGTACCTTACCAAACTTGATAAGTGGAAACGTCTATTATTTAAGGGTTACATGTTTGTCTATTTTGTTTGTCTTTTTTTAAGCTCCCATTTCATTGAACTTTTCTATTTTTTTAGTGTGTTTTTCATTTAACATGATCTGCTCTTTATTATTTCATTTCTTCTGCTTAATTTGGGCTTAGTTTGTTCTTTTTCTAGTTCCTTGAGGGGTAAGGTTAGGTTTCTTATTTGAGATTTTCCTAGTTTTTTAATGTAGGTATTTATGCTGTCACTTTCCTCTTAGAACTGATGTTGCTGTGTACTTTTAATTTTAGTATATTCTATTTTTATTTTCATTTGTCTTAAGATATCTTTGATTTCTCTTTTGATTCCTTCTTTGGTTCATTCATTGTTCAGGATCATGTTGTGTAGTCTTTGCATATTTGTGAATTTTCTAATTTTCTTCTTGTAATTAATTTCTAGTTTCATATCATTGTGCTCAGAAAAGATGCTTGATATGATTTCAATCATTTTAAATTTATTAAGTCTTATTTGTGACCTAACATATGATGTACCCTACATAATGTTCCAGAAGTGCTTGAGAAGAACATGCATTTTGCTGCTGTTGGATGGAATGTTGTCTAACATTGATTAACGCCATCTCCATCTGGTCTAGTGTGTAATTTAAATCTAATGTTTCCTTGCTGATTTTCTGTCTGGATGATCTATCCATTTTTGAAAGTGGGGTACTGAAGTTTTCTCCTATTGTAATATTGTCTATTTCTCCCTTCAGATCGGTTAATATTTCCTTTTAAAATGTAGGTACTCCTATGTTGGGCACATAAATATTACAAGTGTTGTATCCACTTCTTGGATTGACTCCATCATTATGTGATGTCCTTTGTCTGGGTTATAGTCTTTGTTTTAAAGCCTATTTTGTCTAATCTGAATATTGCTATGGCAGCTTTCTTTTTGTTTTCATTTGCATGGAATATCTTTTTCCATTTTTCTGCTTTCAATCTGAGTGTATCTTTAGATCTGAAGTGAGTCTCCTATAGGCAGTGTATAGATTTTTTTTTTCCTAATCCATTCAGCCACTCAGTGTCTTTTGACTGAAGGACTCAGTCCATGTACATTTAAAGTGATTATTGATAGATATGTACTTACTGTCATTTTGATAATTGTTTTCTGGTTGATTTTGTAGTTCTTTTCTATTTCTTTCTCCTTTTTAAAGACTCTTTCCTTATGGTTATAAGATTTTCTTTAGTATTTTGTTTGGATTCCTTTGTCTTTAATTTTTGTGTATCTGTTAAAGGTTTTTTGTTTGTGGTTACCATGAGATTTATATATACTGACCTATATTATGTATAAAGCTGTTTATTTTAGGCTTGTGGTCACTTAAATTTACATGCATTCTAAAAGTGCTACATTTTTACAACCTCTTTCCACACTTTTATGTTTTTGATATCATATTTTACATCTTTTTACTTCAAGTATCCCTTAACTATTTACTATAGTGATAGCCGATTTTAAGACTTTTGTCTTTCAACCTTCATATTAACTTTTGAAGTGTTTGATACTTTATGATATATTTGCATTTACAAGTGAGATTTTTTTCTTTCTCTTTTTTATTGTTAGTTATGGACTTTTCTGTTTTACTTAACAAAAACCCTTTAAACTACCTAGTAAAGCTGGTTTAGTGCTAATGAACCCTTTTAATTTTCATTTATCTAGGAAACTCTTTATCTCGCCTTCAATTCTGAATGATAACATTACCAGGTATTCTTGATTTTAAGGTTTTTTTAATTTTCTTTTTAGCACTTTAAATACATAATGTCACTCTGTGTAAGATTTCTGCTGGAAAATCAGCTGATAGCCTTATGGGGTTTCCCTTGTATGTGACTCATCATTTTTCTCTTGCTGCCTTTAAAATTCTTTCTTTATGTTTAATTTGTACCATTTTAATTATGATATGTCTGTGTATGAATCTCTTTAAGTTTATCTTTCTGGAACTTTTGGTGCTTCTTGGAGCTGGATATGTTTTCTTCCCCAGGTGAGGAAAGTTTGCAGCCATTATTTCTTTTAATAAGTTTTCTGCCCCTTTCTCTTGCTCTTACCCTTTTGGGACCCCTATATTCAGAATATTAGTACAGTAGATGCCTTCCCAGGGAATCTCATAAACTATTCTCATTAATTTTTTCCCCTTTGTTTCTTTTTGCTGTTTTGATTGAGCCATTTCCACTGCATTGACTTCCACATTGCTTATGTTCTTCTCTCTCATCCAGTCTGCTGCTAATTCCCTCCAGTGTATTTTTCATTTCAGTTATTGTATTATTCAGCCCTTACTGGTTCTTTCTTTTTTATACTTTCTATCTTTGTTAAAATTCTCACTGTAGCATATTTATGACTGTTACTTTAAATTCTTTATCAGGAAAGCTATCTCTGTTTCGTTAGGAAATTTTTTTTCCTGCTGGTTCATCTTGTTCTTTCATTCTGAATAAATTCCTCTGTGTTATATTTGGTATTATTAATCTTCACAAGTATTTAAAGTGAATAGGATTATAAATTCTTTTTGTCATTTTTTAATCCTTCATAGTTGGAGGCATCAGTGTTTAGAGAGCTTAAGTAAATCAGTCAGGGTTGCATGGCTTGTGAGTATTAGAGTTGGGATTCAAACCTAAGTTCTAAGATGTCATGCCTTGCTGTTTAATTGTGTAACGTTGTCTCTTTTGTCTTCCAGTTGTCATTTTCTGTCATTTACCCTTTATTTTTTGTCCCTCCTACTGATTTCTCTTCCTCCATATTATACATGCCTTATATATTGGGATTCCCTAAAATTCCTTTTTTTTTAATGTAGCTCAAGGGAAGTATATAAAGTTCTGTAGAAAATTAGTGGGAATTGTGTAAGCATTGTACTTAAAAACAAAACAACGTGGGAAAAAAAGTCTGATTACTTTCAGGAACTATCATGATTTAGTTGGTGAGCACACAGTAAATTATAGGATAAAATACAGAGGACCAGGTAAATAGCCCATAGGTACCCATCAAACTGTTTAATTAGTGTGAGAATAAAATGATTAAAAATTAAAATTACTTGAACAAGTTCTCAGGCAAATTCTCATTTCTACTTCTTTCTTAACGAGTCTTTAATTAGCTGAAATTACATTGGGGAAGTTTCATGCCTACTGTATCTTTGCCAATATACAGAATACCCTTTTCATTCACAAATGATGGGTGTAAGTGGATAATGAAACATATTCCTCAGGAGAAAGGTAAATTGTAGTCAATTTAGCATTATTGAATATCAACTTGTGTATATTTTTTTGCTGAATGAAATTAAAGTCAATAGCAAGCAAGGGAAGATTTGGTTTGAAATATTTTATGTTTGTTTTCCATAATTCCACTGCAAACTACTTTGAAAGAAGTGTAAAAACAATCTTACTGGAAAGATTTTTGCATCTTTGTAATTTTAGAATAAACAATGGAATTACCTATGATTTACATTAAAATTACCATCTTCAAAAATATAAAATAAGGACCAGGCTAATAGTATGCAATAACTTTATCTTTCTGCTATTCCAGAATATGATAGATCGTCATATAAGATAATTTTCAAATGATCAATTTGTTCTTATTCTTAAAGACAAGCACAACAGAACAGGTCAAACTTTTTCAGTATAAAATTGAAAGAAAAACTAAAAATATTGTGAAGTACTTAAAGGACTTAACAATCCTTAAAGTAATTTTTCTTTCTAAAAAAAAATAAGATAAATCTGATTATAATCCAGATGATTGTGTCTCTGCCATTTTTACAAACCCAGTAAATATCTAACAGTGTAATTTATACTTGTGGTAAAAACCTACCTTTATAAACCTCAATCAGTCAGAACCCTTAAATTTTTGTAAATGTAAATAAAGCAATGTTTCCCTTTAGAATTAATTAAAGTATAAAACTTTTAAAGTTAACTAGGGGGAAGAGAAGTTACTATTTCTATCATTAGAGAATGGTATATATGAACTCAAAGTATAAACAGCAAAACAATAAAAACTGTGATAATATTTTATTTGGAGTAAAGCATTTTCAAGGAAGCTACTTCCGTTAGATATATATTTAAGGCTGCTATAGAAAAAAAACAGCCCAACACTAAAAAAGTACCTTTCCTTTCATATTTTATTTTAATAAGGGGGAAAAGGATAACAGAATAGCTAACTATCAGGAATGTGATGTCAGCTCTTAGCACTTGAAAATGAATTAAGCTCCTGGTGTTATATGAAAGAGGAAGGAAAAAGAAAGCGGGAATCCATTTAGTGCCTCCAACATTCCAGGCATTTACTAGGTCTTTTATCTACATTGTTTCATTTAATATGAACCTTTGGCTTAGGTGTTGTTGCTCCAACTTTATAGATAAGAAAACTGAGCACCTCAAAAAGTTTGACAGCTTGCCTAAAATCTAATTGCCAAGAAGATACAAAGTTTCTAAAAGTTTAAGGTGTTATGCTATGACTATTATAATTGAGTTATATTGTTGCTCAAGGTCTAGTTTACAGAACACACTTATAAGCAGATAATAATAAAAAGACTAAAAAGTGGCTTACTAAAATCACATATATATTGAGGGATTATGGAAGAAGTCGTAAACACTACTTTGGTTGTATCTTAGAGGTTCCTATGTAGAATGTGAGGCAGCTAAATCCAGTCAGCATAACATGTGGCCTTGTTTTATTTGTTCCAGTTGATAAAAACATGGGAAGTCCCTTTAGAGTATACAGAAGAATTGACACAATTAAAGCAATAGATGAATCAATGCTAATCATCAACTCGTAAATGAATATACCTTTCCCTTTCTTTAAGACAGTCTGGAAAGCTCGATCAATATTGCTAGAGCCATGAAAAAGTGATCTAACTTATATACTTGATGTCTTGATGTGAGTCTTAACTGGAATGAAAGGCTTCTATATGTAATTTATGAATATTTTTCATGATGATTAAAGGAAAGAGATCCAAAACCAGAGAGAGAGAGAGAGAACTAAACAGCTGCAGACTTCTCCATAAAGTACTACTCAAATCCTCCTTAATTTTCCCTGGGCAACAATCAGCAAACTTCTCATTAGAAGAAACTTTAAAAGGTTTGCTGATTTGCAAAACATGGCATGAGTGATGTGTACATTACTTGCATAATTGGTTTTGTGCGTACATATGGCACATGCTATTTTGGAATTGCACCCCCTCTGTGTTCATTATAGCTATTGCTCACTCTATTCCCTGATAATCATTTATAGTTTCTTGTCACAGTTTATTATTAGAAAAGCAATGAGTCAGCAGTTTAATGCACTCTCCTTTAACAACCTAATCTTAGAAGTTTCTAAACCACAGTATATAGTAATAGAAAGCAAGCAGATTGCCCAAAGTTATTTCTAGGTACTGGGCTATACATTTTCCAGAGACTGTCTAAACTTTAGTAAGTCTTCTCTTTCACTGTCCTTAATAAATTCTACTATGATTCTTA
The DNA here is from genome assembly GCF_009834535.1 of Camelus ferus. NCBI lineage: Eukaryota > Metazoa > Chordata > Mammalia > Artiodactyla > Camelidae > Camelus > Camelus ferus. Next base: position 5,447,362 of record NC_045705.1, on the reverse strand, counting down.
AAGCAAACAGTTTGGTTTTTGTAATAGTGTATGTTAAATTTTCAATAAATCTATACTGGTAATATAAATTGATTTCTGTATTTTCTGTAATTTTTACATGGCTGGATTTTGTCCCAGTCTGTTGAGATATATACAGTATATAGTTACATTGTTCAGTTGGAGAAGCCAAAGAACAGAGAAATAGGAAAAGAGGGAAATCTGCTTCTTTTACCACAGTTCTCAGGTATTTGTGTGGCTTGGAGATGAGCTCACCAGAAGTACCACGCAGGAGACCCGTTTCGTTTGGTTATTTCTATTTTAAATTAGCTGTCTTCCTACAGTTTGGGGTCCAAGGAGTTAGAATGTTAATGTTTGCTTTTGCCAATTTCTAGATTCTCAGACAAGGATTCTAAGCAGTAAACTGTTTACAAACCACTGTGCTGTGCACAACAATCATATTGTAAACCTATGTGATACCAGTTTTATATCTTAGATATGATTGATTTGTAATACAATCTTCAGACTATACATGTATCAATAGAATTAAGAACATACACACTGTTACTGAAGTTTGGATCAGCTGCTCACTGTTTGAAAGCTAATATTTGAGAGACAAGTGTTAGTTGGAAAGGAAAGATTGCTTTATTTACGAGGCTGGCAACTTGGGGAGAAGGAAGCCTCTTGTACCGACTCAGAAGATTCTGCTCTGCCATGAAAATTTTTAAAGGCAGAATGATCTCAGTTAATCACTGAGGTAGGGCGTCAGTTCTTCCTCATTTTCCATTCCATGCAGACTTGCTGACTCTTGGTGATCCTTCTTTAGATGCTATCCTATTCACACAGTTTGCACGTGGAGTTACTGAAGGGGAAGCTGGGGAAAAGTTCTAGTCATCTGTTAATTACTTATTCTTCATTCCCACTTCTTTAATCTAAGAAAAGAATCAACAGGTTTGGCATGGCATTGTGATCAGGGACTTGCAAAACCTATCCAATTAGTGAAGCATGGGGCACACGCTACAGGGGTTTGGCTAAATATTGCCTAGTGATCTCACAGTTGTAATTAAATTTTTAAAGTTTGAGGGAAACAGAAATGGGCAAACAGGAAAGGGACAGAAGAGTTGTTTTCAACACTCCTGTTTTAATGTTGCGTAAAACATTTATCTCCCAAGTCTCCCATGGGGAGACTAGTCTGACTTCTGGGCAAACTCGATGTGTTATTTTATATTACTTTGACACCTTAGGAAGCACACTACCATAATAACAATTTGCTGGAGAAATGAGACCCTATTACGTATTATCATTTGAAATTATGTCAAGTTATTTTATATTAAATGTGTCATAAATGTAAGAACATTTTCTTGTGTGATTTTTATATAAAAGAAAGGCACTATCTGGACCTTCTTAAGAAGACACAATTCTAAACATAATTTCAGACTTCTTAGAACACTGTAATATAATTCTAAGTAAGGCATTGCCCTGTACACTGGTGAGGAATATGAGGGATGTGAGGGCAACAAAGATGGATGGACAATTTCTGACTTCAAAGTGCTGTGCAACATGTATGGAGTGTGTTCTGTACATCAGGCACAACTACTGTGACAAATCTAGGGAGTATATACACCGATCCTACCTTCAAGTTACTCAAATTCTATAGAGTTTCCAGTAAACCTTCACTCTACTAGCTAGTTATGAAGGCTAGTTTTCAGGCATGAATAATGTTTAGCACTGTAACCAATTTCATCATCATTCCCATCTTCAGCACCGACATCATCTAACGTGTTAACATGCACTACTGGGCGCCAGCCACTGTGCTAAAACGTGTTTATATTTTATTTCATCTAATCCACATGATTCTATGAAATAGATGTTATTTTAATCCCATTTGGTAGAGGAAGAAACTGAGACTTGAAGAAGTCATATAAAATTCCCAAGGTCACCAAATCAGAGTCAGTATGGACACAATCTCGGTCTTCAGTACAACATCATACTGCATTCTCTATCAATTTCTCCTTCATAGAATAATATTTTGAAATTGTTTTAGCCCATAAGTTAGACTGTATTATTGTTGTTGTTTTATGTACGTAATCAATATGTTTAAATTTGAATTAGAAGATTAGCAGCACAAAGTCAGAACAGGATGAATATAACAAATTTAATTGTTTTTACTTCCTAAAGTAAATCAGCAAGCAGACATCAACAACAAATTACACATTTGACCTTATGACTCACTTTATTATAAACTGCTGTAGCAGATGGATTCCAAGACCGATGACATAGCTTATCTGGTTTATACCTTGTTAACCTTTTATTTCACTGTTCTTTAAAGTGAGAGCTCAGAAGTCAGGGAAGCATCTGCCTCGGTTGTTTCTCTAAAGGCATTTTAATCCACATCAAAGCATCCTGGAGAAAATATTTAGAGTCAGATATTAATGGAGAAGGCATAACTTTAAAGACTGATTAATGCACAGCAAAAAGCCAACCCCAAAGCAAGATATTTAGTCACAAATATCCTGGTATAACAAAGAGTAACTGTAATAGGACAAATTATCACTATGGCATTCAGCAAAGGGAACATACCAGTAATCCTATTTTGAAGTCTGTTTTTTTGCATAAGTCTTTATTGTACTGACAATTAAATCTAAATATAATCCATGACTCTCTTATAAAATGTTCATAAAGTTGATAAAAGTAACATACTAAGAAACTTCTCCATCTGTAAGGAAAAATATTTGCATTTATAATCTCAACTAGTCTGCCACAGCCAATTTTTCTGTTCAGAATAAATTGATTTTTGGCTGTGCATAAATTAAATGTCAACACATCTCAGACAAAACTACTTATGGGCAGCCAAAAACCAGGCTGTTGAGCTAGAAAACAAATTTAATACAAATAACTGGATCTTCTGTTTACTCAACAAGAAGATGCAAAAGAAGAGGAGCTTTAGTGATTCCAAGTATGTCAGTGTTAATTAGTTGATTTGTAAAGAGAAATTCTACCTCCTCCTCGCCTCCCATCATGGACCCGGAAAGCTGTTGAATATTATCTTTCTGTCCAGCTTTGTATTATAACACATTAGCTCCAGCTGAACAAACACTGAAAGAATAATAAAAAGTACTCATATTTATAGTGTAGTACTGGGGTCACTGTGTGAATATTCAATTTAAATTGACTGACCATTCCCTCTAGAAAGGGTTGACTGAGTGCTATTCTTCTGCCCCCTTTAAAAGAGAAAGAGTGTGTGTGTGTGTGTGTGTGTGTGCGCGCGCGGGCATATTCAGTCAGTGCTTATTGGGTGTCAGAAACTCTTCTAAGTACTGTGACTTGGAGATATACTAGAAAGGAAAACAAAATTCCTAACTTTCCACAGAAGTCCAGCAATGAACAAAAACATATATAGAGTATGTCATATAATACAAAAATAGAGTAGGGTATGGAGAATGGGTGGTGGTAGAGGTTTGGGAGGAGTACTTTGAGAGATTTTCTTGGTTAAGGCTACATTTGAATATAGAGTTTAAGTTTAGGCAGAAATAGAAAATGTGGCTAACTGGAGAATAGTATTCCAAGCAGAGAGAGGAGTGTCCAAAACCCTGAGACTAGAGTACACTTGATGTTCTCAACAAATGACAAGGGGCCTTTGTGTTCAGAGTGGATGACAAAAGAGAGGATGTTAGACCATCAGAGATGTACACGGGTCAAGGATATTCAATTTTATTTTAACAAGGAAAGAAAGCTCTTAGAAAATAGTATTGTCAGCAGTTTTTAATTGCCTTTGGCTCAATATTATTAATTGTGTTTTCTATTATATATATATTATCTTTCAAAAATCTCAAAGAAAATTGACAATTCAATATTGTAATTTCCAAAGTATTTATAGCCAAAGATTGTGTCCAGAAAGGCATTTTCTGGGATACCTGGTATCACTGATATGTTAGCCTGTTAGCACATTTTGTTATGTGAGATTGTTGTCAGATTCCCATTATAGTCAGTCACATAATATTTCAACATTTAGGAAGGTAGGGGGACATCAAAGGAATATTATGAAAAAAGAAACTGAGATTCATCGAAGATGAGTGACTTACCCACAGTGAAAAAAATCAATTAATTCTACTCATGATTTTGTCAATTTAAGTTTTTGAAATAAAATCAGGCAATATAGAGCGTAACAGGTGATGGTGTGCGAGAGCCAGTGCATTGGTCTGATCTCACAATTTTGTGCACATCTCTTCCCAACTCCTGGTTCAGTGACACTACATTGGCAGCTTGAAGTCATCCATGGTGGGAGTATCTGTACTGTGGAGATTGGCAAATACTAAAAATCAGGGCTCTATTTTTTTTTTCTTTTTTGGAGAACAGAATTACCATGCATATTTGCATGGGAAAGGAACATTTTAATAGTCATCCTGTATCTTGCTATATTTTATTAGAAATATGTGCTTTGATACATAAAATTCCAAGAGGCAGAAACTGATCTAGTCATCTATGTTTCCAAACTAGAATCTAACAAAGATGTGTTGACTCTAAACACTATTACCTTAACAGAGAAAATGTTTGATGAATTATCTTTTAAAATTTATTATTTTTAATTATAGTTTTTCTCAAGTTAAAAAATGGGCCTAATATGTCAAAAAGCTTGATTATATTTTATGTTTCTTTTTTTTTTTTCAGTAATTCATTTTCATATTAGATAGGCTTGGTCTAATTTTAGATTGGTAATACGAAAAGTGATTAAACACATTCATTGGTTTGGCAGGCAAAGCTTGATTTGTTGAAAGTACAGAAAAACATATTTTTTATTAGTCAGTGGTTATAACCAGAGTAGAAATCCTAAGTGTACAATAATTACATAAGTGAATATGTCAGTCTACACTTAATATCCAACAGAACACTATCTGCAATATAAATTCAGTCAATTTAGTATTAATGTTGAGTTTTTTTTCTGGAAACTCATAGAAGGTATTTCATTAAGGATTAAAGTTTATTTTATTTGTAAATGGGTCTGATAGTCTTTATTGTTCCTACAATTATGTCTTTATTTTTCCTGTTGATTTGAAGTGTTCAACTGTTTCCACTACTTTATGTTATTTTATTATTATCTAGGAAGATACAAGGTAAGTTTAAGAATCCAGTGTATGTTTAATTATAAGCACTCTGAAGACAGAGACTCAATTTCCATTCTTTACAAGTGGGATTTTAATTTATTACTTTTAATCTTCAACAAAAACAAATTATAAATCGTGTTCTTTGAATACTAAAATCATGACTAGGTATTGTTACGTTTAGTAGACTATTATTTTTACTTTGCTGAAATGAAACATTCAACTGAATGGATGAGATGTATTTAAGTTTGGTATTATCAGAAAACCTTTGTTTAAATAGATCTCTGAGAGTTACTCGCGTAAACTTTATATTATAGCGAAATGCGCAGTGGTTTTATAGATTTATGAAAATATAGTCTTGGTCACAGAAGTAACTTAAAGGTTAAACTCTTCAGAGTTTTGAAGCATTTGATACCCTGCTTTTATATTTCTGCTGGTTACAATAATGCTAGAGAAGTCAGTCTTGCAAAGGTTAACCCAAGATTATACATGCAAGTTCTATATGAGTTCAACCAAAACATTAGGGAAGAAAGAAGTCTTTTGGAATGAACAGATTACTCAAAATAGTTTCTAGTTTCTGAATGAAAAGAAAGAAATATTAAATAATCAACCTGGAAACAACTTAAAAAAAGATGTGGAGCTAATCTCACTCCACAGGCAAACAGGAGTCTTATCCACTCCATATATAGGAAATTGTTTGACAAGTTTTGTTGTTGTTGTTGTTGTTGTTGTTTTTGCTTGCCTGCTTGTTTGTGACACTAGACCCGTGAGCAAGAAAATACAATAAATATCAAGTTGACATTAAGCCATTAAATATCTAGAAAGAACAGTTGTGTTAAAAGTTCAGATGTTGTGTCGAAAGGGGAGGCTCATACTGCAAATGCCTTTCAGCTATGAATAGAAAAGATGATTTGCATGTCTGTTCCTCAAATGGTAACAAAAAGGCACTCTGAAAGATTTTCTAAATATTTGCCTTCTCTTCTCCTCATGACCTCCTAAAATACAGATCTTACAATGCAGAAAGGTTTGCACTAGTATCTTTTAGGTTTGGAGGAAGAGACACATGCGAACAGTCCTAAAGAAGGAAGCAGCAGTCCTTTTGCTGGTTTTCAGATAGTTCTGGGAGTTGGAATAGCCTTCTGATGCAGAGACATTCAGATTATCTCTGCTTTTTTGGTTTGCTTCTCACTCTGGACTTCTCCACGTAGAAAGCATTTGATTGGATTATTTTATCTTCAGCCAAAACTAATTTTCTCATTGGAGGCTTTTGGTATGGACAGTGATTCCTGATTATAGAGACTAACTTGATGCCCTTGATTTTGGAAGCCACAGCAACAACCTTTAGGAAGAATTCCTTGGGGATTCTTTGTTCCCAAGGCACTAAGAAGTATAACTGACAGGCATTTTGAGTTTCCTTGGCTTCTTCAGTGAATTTCACCCAATGCCTGTTCCACTTACTTTTGCCATTTATTTTTCTAAAATATCTATATAGTATGTAATGATCCTGAATAAAGCTTCTTGTATCTCCCTGTTACCTCCGCACAAAGTTCATATTCAATTGCATGGCATGCAAGCCCTTTAATTGTTACAAAACTACCTCTGTGAATTGTGGGAAAGTTCCGGTATAAAAGCAGAGGAATCACATAGTTTAACGTATGTCTTGCCACTTAGCTGGCTATGGCAATGCACTTATTCCTTCCAAAGCTCAGTGTCCACAACTATAAAAAGTGAAGATTATACATGATAAAGTATACAGAGTGTCTACATAGCACAGTGCCTGCCACTAGGCAAGGACCAAAGTAACTAAACAGCAAAGATTATCTCCACTTCCCCATCTTCTGTTTCTCAGAAAATCTCATCAACTGCACAGACAGCAGAGAACCTGCCACGGTCACCTTCTGTATCAGAGCAGCCGCACTGTAGAGCCGCAGGATGCTCTTCAAAGTGCAATCAGTGTGAAATTGTACCCTCTGAAGATGCGAACCGACCACGTGACTTTTATGTGGTGGCCTCACTCATTTTCTAGGGCTTAGGCCTTGCCTTTTGGTGGCTTGAGAGGATAATGAAACAAACTGAATTTCTCAGAAGTTGAAAAGTTTGTGTTTATACCATTAAAAATTGTTTTACAAATTACTGCAATTCTTTATTTCTGGCTTAAGTGCTTGTTTCTGCTTTTATCCTCTAACTCCAAATGAACGTTGAAACCATGCTGTGCCTAGAAGGGCTAATCGGTTGTTGTAGCTTATTCGGGCTGGAAGTGTTAAATACGGAGCCTGACGGCAATGAAATTAGGGACAATACTGAACCAGAGTTATATGGACTGTAGCTAATGAATGGTATTTATCATGCCCAGTTTTTAAATAGTATCTTTTACTTACAGTAGATTGGGTTGTGCATTGAGGGTAGAATGATGGGAGGCTAGGGAAAGCGATGCAAATTTCTGGAGAAATTTAAGTTGTCAGTGCGTTGGCAGTTCTTGTTTCAGGATCTTTCTATTGTGATATTTCCCTTGACAATTAAGCGGTTGCATAAATTATTGTTATTTTTGTATTCCAATGAATTACTTCTCTCATCACTCACAGAGACTTGCTAATTAATTTCATTAAATCAATAAATATTTAGCAAATGCTATGCACCAAGCCTAGTGATCTTATTTCAAGATGGAAGCTCTGGTCAAAAGACACTCATAGCCTAAGGAAGAAGACTGATCATTAAAACAGCAGGATTAAGTGCTACAGTCAGGATAAATACAAGATGCTAGGAAGATGTGTCTAGTGCTGAAAGATTGCTAGATTTAATACAACTCTCTAACCATAATGCAAAATCATGAGTTTATTGATTGTTTCCTTGGTTTGGTATGAAACCCCTCTGCAGTGAATCTTGGATGACTAGTCATCCAGTCTGCTTTGCAAAAATAAAATTACTTCAGTGAAGTGTATTTGGAAAATAAGTAAGTAAGAAAAAATATGGGGGAAAAGTTGTCCCCAAAAGGATTTATCACATATGTGTCACATTTTTGATAAATAGGATGTTTTCAGTGTGCATGCAAACACTGAGATTTTAGAAATTTTAGCTTGAAGGGCAAAACAGGCATTTCAGTGTTAATGGTAATAATTATGACTGTTCACATACATGATTCCAAATCATCAAAAAGACTCTAGTGTTGTAATAAAAAGAGTAAGTTTCTAGAGCTCAAATCCTTGCACTTTGAAAACTGGAACAAGGTATCTGTCTTAAGCCTCAGAATCCTTGCCTGAAAAGAGGCATAATAATGCTTACATAATGGAGTTGTGGAGAGGATTAAGTAAGATAATGATGAAACAATACTTCATTGACTGCCTGATATATTGAAAGCAGTTAATCAAAGGCAACTTAAAAGAAATCAGTACTTAACTAATAGTTGTCAGGGCTTATGGTTACATAAGAAAATATAGGCAAAATAGAGCTTTTCTCTACTTGAAATAAAATGTTGACAGTACTTTCCATTTCCAATTGGAATTTTACCCTCGTGGGAAAAAAAATTGGAGCAATTCTCAGCATTCTTGCCATTTGTTGTCCATGTAAAGGCAGCACTGCTCCCCAGTTGCACTGTCACAGAAATGTCACTTCTGGGAAGCACCATCAGCAGGACTCCACTTTTAGGGGCTTCCTCATTCTTTCTTCCCTCTCTCCTTTATTGCCTAAAATTTTATAATTCATTCTTGTCATCAGAAAGATTCTTTTTATGAGAACAAACACACAAAAGCAGTGTAAGAAGAGGTTTTTTTAATAGTGAGGTTATGATCCCAACTGTATACTATTCATTGAAAAATTTCCCCTAATACATATTTAAAGAGTGCCTACTATGTGCTAGGCACTGTTTTCAGCTCTGGGAATACTGGGGTGAATAACATACCTCCAATCCCTTTACAGTGTTTGTGTGCTGTTGAGAAACAGAGATGAAGTAGGAAAATTATTAGAACATAATTTCTAACAGTGAAGGATTTTGACAGTAATTCAATGACCAGTGCTCTCATTTCACTTTAAAGAAGCTACTGAGAGAACTAGGAAGGAGAAGACTGTACTCTGTATTCTTATTGCTGAAGGAAGCTTGAAGAAAAACAACAGAATATGTTGTTGCACCCAAGTTCACGTGCCTGATGCAGTGAGGTCAAACAAACCGAAACGTCAGAGTTTGGAGCAAAGAAAGGTTTATTGCAAGGGCCGAGCAAGACATACAGGCTGCTCATGATCCAAGACCTGAACCCCAGTGGATTTCAGGGAAGCATTGTTTTAAAGGTAAGATGAGGGAGAGAGTTGCAGGGTGTGTGATCAGCTCATGCACAGTTCTTTGATTGGTTGATGTTGAGGTGGCAGGGTGGTGTCTAAGGGGTTAACGTCATCAATCCTCAGGCTCCAGCGGGTCTGGGGCTACATGATCGTGGTCTCATGGTCATCATGCAGTTAGCTTCTTCCATCTCGTGGAGGGTTTAGTATCTGCGAATCATCTTCAGGAATGTGCATCAGACACTGTTATCTACGTCCTTCAGGGAGGAACTAAAGATTCTTTGACTGATAGATGGCTGATTTACTGTGTAAACTGTCACGAGTTCTCCTGGCCCAGCTGCTGTTTTTTTGTCACTATATGTTCACATTCTCTAAGTCGTTAATTGTTGAACCAGTCTTTTGTGACTCAGGGGAGGCCTAGGAGACTAAAGCTTTTCTACAAACAAGAGGCAGGTAGAGTTCATGGGGTAGGGCTGGCGATGTGTTCTGGGAAGGCCCAATAGGTTCCTGCTTAGAGTATGTGGATTCAAGACCCAAATCATCTTCTCTCCTTGCTGCAAGTAGCTACCTTAGAAACTCCCAAAATGGAACTGGTTTCATACCGAAAAAATTCTAGTATATACAGTTTTCTAAATACTGTGATTTATGTTGCACGATATGACTCTATGACAATGTTGAGGTGTGAAAGTAATTTGCTGTTTTTATGACTGATTTTCCCATTTCTGAATGACAGTACAATGCATGCTTCAGAATTTTATAAGCTTCGTAAATATATATATGTGTGTATGTATATATTTATACAAGTGAAATCTCTGTATGATTTCCTTAATCCAATAAAATTAACTTACAATGCACTTTGCTTTGTAAGTCTAATTTTGAAATTTGAGTAAATCTTCTGGTGTCTCCAAATCCAATTCACTCCCTTATTTACTTTGCCTTTTAGAAATATGGCTTTTAGTGGAAAAAATAGAGCTGTCCTGCAAATCTTGCAAATAAATCAACAACTTGTCATAGATTTTACATGCATGACAGATTTCCAGAGTCAAATTCTGTGGTAATAATGTCATCCTGAAAAGAACTGCAGCTGTCTATTCAGGTGTGTTCCATCTCTACTTGATAGGAATAATTACCTTCCACCCTAAGTAGGTAATTGCCTTTTGATTGAGGTCATCAGAGCAATCAAGACAGTGAGAGGTGGAAATCTTGAGTAGGATAAGAGACAAAGGGAAGAATCATGAACAGAAATTTAAAAGGAGAACAAGAAAGAAGAGGTTTAATTTGTTTCTAGTATTTTATTCTGTATTAATAATTTGAATTGTAGCAGTCATTAAAATCACCATAATATACAACCTAGGTTAATTGGTTTGATAGCTTTATTTTTTTGAAGTGGAACACCAAATTCTTTTAAGCATTTGATTAGGATCATTAACATATTCATACAAATGACAACTTACTCCCTAATTTAGTCTACAAATATTTGTTGCAAACACATCCTGTAAAAGGTACTGGACTAGATAGAGCTGGAAACAAAATAAGGACTATTTCTGTCCTAACAGAGTTAACATGATGATGATTGAAAAACAAAAGAAATTTATATTCTTTTAGATATACTTAAAGGAAAGAGAAATTGGAAGCAAAAGGAATGGAGAAGATTTTTATAAATAGGACAGTGAGGAAGAAATGTTTGATAAATTAACCATTTTCTTAAGTAAGTGAGACTGGTTCTGGGGGATGGGTTTGCATGCAGAGAAAACAGCAGCACTTTAAAGTGTTTAGAATGTCTAAAGAATTTGAGGATGTTGGCGTGGCTAAAAGTGTGAGCAAAGGATATGTGTTAGATATTCGCAGTTTCATGGGTGCATGCCCCTAAATTTCCAAGTTAGGACCTGCCAGTGTTGGGGAAACAGTGAAAAACAAAGCCTTCTTCCATCCCCAGAATCTTCTCCACAAAGATAGCAGAGAAAGAAAACGCTTTTATTATTGAGTGAGCATTGAACTAGAATGTGATGTTGCATCACAGATTATCAACTAAGTGATAGCAAAGATGGGAATCTAACCACTTACGTAGCCAATCAAATATAACTCATTATTCAGGCTTTCAAAACAAACAATAACTAGTCCTGCAGTACGAAGACTTGGTGGCACCTTTGTCACACATAGTTCATCCTAACTTTACCTAGTAATGCGAGTGACCATCTACATTAATACTTACTTTCTTGGCTTTTTTTTTTTTTTAAAAATAACAAACTTCTATCTTTGTAGGTAGTTTTATGACTTGGAGCAGGGAACCCGCTGAAGTTAGGCGCCTACCCTCGCAAAGAAACTGGGAGATGAGGGCACTGTTTCCCGTGATATTTATATTTCAAGTAGATGTCTTCCAGGTCCTTGAGAAAGCCATTTCTAAGTCATAAAGCTGACCGAAGTCTTCTTTCTAAAAAGCTTCTGAAAAGATTCATATACATTTCAAAGAGACAGAGAAAACACTTATGTTTTCAAGTTTTCTAAGGTAAATGTTCTAACAAAGAGTGAAGAGAAGGAAGTCTCTTCCCCTATTTTCAGTAAGGGGAAGTAAGCCTCTTAGTTTTAATTGGCAAATATCAGTTAAAATGTCCCTACACAAGGAATACACGCATCTGTGCTTTTCAAACTTTAATGTGCATATGAATTGCCTTTTTAAATGATGATCTTTTAAAAAATGCAGATTCTCTTTTAGTGGCTGTGTGGTGGGTCCCGTCAGCATTCATAGCAAGCTCCTGGGTGATGCCACTGCTGCTGGTCAGAGGAACCAGAGTTCTTCAAAGAGGAACACACTTTGAGGGGCAAGGTTAGAGCTAAGAGAGGCATCAAGGAGGCAGTGACCAGGATCACGGTACGGGTAGAGAGGTAAGATCAGGTCACGTAGGGTCTTGTAGATTACTTAAAGGACTTTTGGGTTGAGTGAGATTGAATCCTTGGAGTATTTAAGCAGAAGAAAGACATGTTCTGGTATGGATTTGTACAGGATTGATCTGGCTGCATCATGGAAAATAGACTGTAGGGTGACAACGACATAATAAAAAGACTGCTGCAGTCATCCCAGTGAGCGTGGGTTGTGTGCATTAATCCCAGTGAGCATGGCCTGTGGCTGGACCAAGGGGATGTGGAGGTGGAGAAGTGAAGTCTGAGTCTGGAGATGTGATGTGGGATAGGGGAGGGAGAAGGAAGCTGAGGATGCTCACAAGGATTTTGGTTTGAGAAGGTGAAAGAATGTTTGTGCCGTTTACTTCTGCCATGGAGAAAACATGAGCAGAGGGAGCAAATTTGGAGGAAAAAATCAAGAGATGCACCATGAGAAGGTGGGTATAGGATTTGTGGTCTTTTTATTTTGTCTCTAGGTACTATGAGATGCTCATGTACAGAAAAGAGTAACTAGGTAGAAAATCTAACCAGAGCTGGGACTCTGTTAGAGGGGAGAAGGAAGGAATATACTGAGAATACATGCAAAGGAGTGCTTATGCAAAGAGCTGTTATACCTAAGGTGGCTGAGGACAGAATGAGAGCAGAGGAGGGAGAGTGGGAGGGAGAGCAGAGAACTGCCAGGGTCAGTAGACTCGAGGTCTGTGATAGAATCAGGGTACTCGAATGAGTGAGCCAGGGAACAGAAGGTGGAGGTGGGAGAGGGAGGTGTGCAAAATTGCTATGATGAAGTGAATGAAGCTCTTGGTAATGACAGGATGCAGTATGTAACACCGAGTAGTTCCCTGAAGCATGGTAAGTAGCTAGATTATTAGCATAAAGAACTGAGGGGAAAGGTTATTGGAATGATTGCTGTCTTGATACTGATGTCACCAAAGCTGTCCAGATCCTGTGGGAGGGACGAGACAGTAGCTAGATGTTAAAACTTCAAAGAATAAAGGCAGTGACTCTAGGGGACTAAAAGATGAGGTAGTTTAGTGGGCAGTGTAGATGGCCTGATGACTGGCCTGACCTTCAGTCAAAACTGGGCTGCTTAGAGAGGATGGAAGGCTAAACTTCTGAAGCAGCAAAGAGGAACAAAGAGGATATTTGTGTCACCTCCCAGCCCCATGCTCTGCAGAGAGAACATGACCACTGAGAATGTAATAGAGAAAGCATGGTCCTGTGGGGAAAACCAGGTTTTATTTAGAATAAAAAGGTGAAGGGGATGTTAAGGAAAGATGTTGAAAATATAAGTCTTGCTAATAACTGATTTAAAAGACACAGAGTAATTGTAATTTTCCTTATAGTTTATTTGGTAAAATAGAAAGTGAATGTGTGTGTGCACAGGCATGCATGTTCATATGCACATTATACTTTGACTTTCAGATTCCGGATTTTAATTATATTGCTTGAGGTAAACCAGACTTTGTTCACATTTATGTTGCTGTGCTTAGTATTAAAGATATGCATTCTTTCTTTTGATTTAATACACGATTGGGATCCTTACATCAGTCTCTAATCTTGCCTGATAGGTATTCAATTAAAGCATTACTGAAGACATTGGGTCCAATACTTGACCTTCAATGAGTACAGTTATTAAATAGAATGACATAATAATACTGAGGGCGCTAAGAAGAGACTTCTCTAACTTGTGTATTTCTTAAGATTAGGAAATAGCATAATGTGAATTCAAATCATACAGGAGAGTTGACAGATTCTACCATGTGATTTATGGAATGGGTGGTTTCTTGAAGTAATTTCTAAAAGGAGAGGATTGGAATTTTGAACATTGATTTTAAATCCTTATGCTTGATGGCACAGGGACGCTGTTGCTTTGGACTTGCCTGAAACAGATTGTGTTTTACTAACTGCAAACTGTTTTATAAGACTAAAACAACTGAAAGTCTGTTTCAGAAAGCAAGGAAGCAGATCAAATAAGAGTTGTCAGAAAATAATGCTATCCTTATTGCTCCAGTTTGTTATATATTCAGTGCTACAATGTACTCAATGCCATGGCTATCCTAAAGATTACAATTCCAAACCCAGGCATACACAATTCTCAGAGAAATGACAAATGATTTAATTTGTTTAATTCTTTAATTAGCTCAGTAAAGAAGGTAATGAATGAAGCACGGTTAGGGGTCTATGGTGCATTTGGCTCCACAGCTTCAATTCCCTCTCCAATGTTAGGAGAAAATTTGAAAAATACATTTTGATGGAATGTCAACATCCTATTTGTCATCCAGCATGTTTCTGATAAAACAGTAGGTAATAGTCATTCTTTTGGAAATGTTTTGCCATTTCTAAAATGGGTATACTCCATGCTTAAGTTAGTGTAGTAGTGCACTTCAGTCTAGACGGCTGAGGTTTGGAGGGTTTTGTTTTATGAAACCATGTACTACAGTATATTTTATACTGCAGGTAAAGCGAAATCATCTAAGTCATTTCCTCTGGTTCTATGAAACAGAAAGATGTATAGCTTTTAATTTTCTTTGCTGTCCTCAGAAGTCTTTACTATAATCGAAGTTTTCTCACACCGTTTGAATAAGGCAAGTTTATTTCAACATAGGACACAAGTTCTCGAATCAGAACAATTTTTAATACCTTCTTTCTACTGATAGAAACTCTTAAAATCTACTGGTAGTAACTGGAGAAAGTGATTTGCCTTGAACAATTGTATTTGTTTTTATTACTCATTTTCAGAAGCATGCTCCTATATAATAGTTGCCCCAGAATTTCTGTGGAAATAGTGTACATATTTAGAAAGCCCCTATGTATACTAGGCATGTTGTTTTGACAATTTAAGAAAAATTTCTTAATTAAAATGAACACTATTCTCAATTTCTCAGCAACGTCAGTAATCAGGAGTATTTGGTATACGTTACTTAAAAATTTAATCTCATGTTCAACTTCAGGATCACAGTTAATATATCTCTTAACAAAGAATATAATCTCAGTCATGCAGGCAGAGTACTTAAAGGGCTGATAGAACTTAAATCTAAATGAATTTATTGATGCAATTTGATTATAGATTTAGTATCAATGTCACCTTTTAAGTTTGAAATGATGCTTATAAAGAGAATATTTCAGTGTGATATTAGAAGTGCAAATGTAGTTTTCCTTTCGTTATATGAAAGGTAGGTTGACAATTCTCTTATGACATGAGTCAAAAAGACTTACTTCTTAAAAACAATATTCTTAATTACTGTTTTTGCACATACTCATTTTGCTTGGTTATTCTTGTTCATTGTGCCTCTGTGTTTACAGCAACCCCACGTAATTGTCATCTTTCTGTAGATGAGAGATACATTTGTTAAGATAGTGTGGATATGCCACTTTAATAAATGATCTCCAAATCTCAGTGATTTAAAAAAAACAAAAGTTTGTTTCTTGCTCGAGAAAGTTCTTCTGTGGTCTAGGTGACTCCTCATCTGTTGAGATAAGTCAGGAATTAAGTCTTCTGGGATTTTTGCGGTTTTACTATCTCAGTAAGGGCCCCCAACTATCAAGGACAGAGAAGAAAACAGTGCCCAGAGAGCTCACACTGAAACTCACACCCACTCCCTCTGTGCGTCAGCCTAGGAGTGGCACGTCTCTTCAGTTCACAGCATTTTGCCCACGCCTTGTCACATGGATCTGTTTAGCTGGAAATGAGGCTGGAAATGGAAGGGAAAATAAGTAAAGTTTGGTGAGTGCTGTCTACTCTGACAGTGGGGAGAACAGAGAGTCTCAGATCAGTGCAATACGTGTCTGTAGTGTACAACCAATAACATGCAGTACTTGGTGCCGAGGCCAGCTCTGTTAGCAAACCTACAGCATTTCTTATGTATTGGTGTACCTTCCTTTATTGGGGAATAACATACATGGAGAAGCTTAAGCAGTCATTTATTCTCATGTTATAGCATGTCCCTAAGGGCAATGTAATGATATATGAGGATATGTATGGGGAAAGCCTAAATTAAATATTTCTCTCCATCAGAGAAACATTCTTAATTACAGTGCAAGATTTTATAGTTATTAGGAAAGATGGAATTTGACTTTAAAATGAGTCATCATTTGATCGAATTTGCGCAGACATTTCAGGGTTGAAGATGTTCTCCAAGGTCTTGGAATCCAACTAATGCCTGAGCTCCTTTCATAACACTACTGCCAAAGGCCTTACTGTTCTAGTGGAGGAAGAAGAGATAATTTAGAGGCAGAGACACCTGATTTGAGTCCTGATTGACTGAAGTGGTGGCAGTGATGTTAATTACCACATATTGAGTGCTGAGTTGGGAACTGTGATAAGCACTTTATGAATATTACTTAAATTATTCATACAGAGAACATTGTGAGGTAGGTACTACAATTATCCCCATTTCACATTTGGGTAAATGGAGACCCGGAGAGACTATATTACTTGGTTGAGATTCACAATGAGATTGGTCAGAAACCACGGTCCTGGCTGCAACTATGCTTGATTGTCCTGACCACTGACTAGTTTCCTGGAGTCTTGCACAGCTTACTTATTTTTGAATCTTAGTCACTTCACAATATTTGTTCAGGATGCTATGCTAAGGTACAGTTTTCTCGTCTTGCAACTATTCTTTCACAGTGTTTGGTGTTCTTCCCCTGATTTGTGTTTATCATTGACAGATACTGCCTTGTTAGATTTAGTCCATCTGATCTGTTATCCAAAAACTTCACTGTCACCTCCAGATTGCTTCTGGCAGCACATCTCTACCTTATTTAATGAAAGCAATGATAATTTTTATGTATATCACATTATGTCTGTAAACTACTATCAAATTCAACATTTTATTATCTTACAGGTAATTCTTAAAACGGTTCCATTGACCCTCACACTTTTTGTCCTCTCACTTCACTAGCCACCCTTCTTTTCTTTGCAAGATTTCTTTCACATACTCAACAACTTCTTGTACCTGAAGACTTCATCCTAGGTCACCTTCTTCTCTCTATCTGCAGCCTCTCCTCAGGGAAATTTTCTCTACTCCCAGGCTGTTAATTCTCTTGATACCCTGGAGACTTCCAAATTTGCTTCTGTACCACCAGTGTGTCCACTGAGCTTCATCTTCCCATATCCAACTTCTCATGCAACTTTGTCTTTTGGATGCCTAAGGTGAAGATGCCTAATTCTTCACACCAGTGTCCTGTTGCATGACTTTGATGTCTCTGATAGGAGCACGAAGGCTGCTGTCTTCCTATATAAAATGTCTGTATGGTCGTCTTTAGATTCTAGGACAACTCTGTAGTTTTATAGATCCCTTTTGTCAGCCAGGATGCAGATTTTGAGAGCTCTATGTATATATGTAGTCAGGTTTGTATTTTTCCTTAGAGTTATCAATTAAGTTTTTATGTTTAAAATAGTTTCTTTTAAAGGTAGGTTAGGGATGTATGTAATTGGGGGAAAAGAGTTATATGTTCTTAAGTGTATATGTACATAAGTGTATGTCAAGTTCTTATTATGTCTCTGTACTGGAGGTTCAAGTTTTTTTTACAAGTTCACTTTTCACCTACTCTATTCTTTGTGCAAAAGAAAAAAAAATGCATCTAGGAAAACATTGTTTTCTCTCATTTACACTGTCCAAAAGTGAAGCCTGAGTTTCACCTTAAAGGTTTCATTGTCTTTTAGTAGTGGTAATAGTAGTAGTAGTAGTAAATAATTGAAAACAAAAATTTTTAAAGGTTATATGGGCCCAAGGATCTAATACTTCACATGTCAAAGAGTACTCACTCAGACCATGCCAGAGAAATATTGATGATCTTCAATGACGGAAGTATGTAATTTCCTTGAAGTCACACAGCTGGCAAGGGCTGGTGTGGGAATTACATTTGGGTTTGTTGCTGTGTATCCCTAGGATGGTCTTCCTCTATATAATCACCCCAAATTTGATTTCAGACATTACTCTCTTATGTTTAGTAAATATGCATTTTATGGTAAAGTTAATTGTGGAAATTAATCCAAAGTAGTCTGGTTAAATTATATAAAATCAATTGTAACATCGATAGTATAAAATGCTTAAACATTATTTTTCATTTTATATAGCTTTTTCATTCTTTAGCTGATCATAAAATATATCCGAAGTAATGAATTTAAAAGTTTAAAAGCTCTGCATAAAATCATAAAACCTCCTAAATTTCCATGGCTATGAAGCATTCACTATTACAATGCTAGTGTATTTCCTATTTAATATTTTGTGTATTTTATAGACAAGATCGTGTTCAATATACAGTAGGGTATCCTGTTTTTGTGGCTTAGCATGAATATTTATATATCAGATAAACCATCATTTTCATACTACATTTAAACTAACAAAGATTTAGTCATGTTAGAAGATTAATAGTGAAATAAAAAGGATTTATTCTGGGTTCCCTTAAGATGCACTTCAATTTCACAAATTTTAATTGATTCAACAAACATTTAATGGGACATATGATAATACAGTCAAACCTCAGTATCTGTGAGGGATTGCTTCCAGGACCTACCGAGGGATATAAAAATCCGAGGGTGCTTAAGTCCCTTAAAATGGTGTAGTATTTGCATATAACATATGTACATATTCCCATATACTTTAAATCATCTCTAGATTACTTATAATACCTAATACAGTATAAATGCTATGTAAACAGTTGCCAGTGCATGGTAAATTCAAGTTTTGCTTTTTGGAACTTTTTGGATTTTTTTTTCAAATATTTTTGAGCCATGGTGATTGAATGCGTGGATGCAGAACCCATGGATATGGAGGGCCAGCTGTACTAAATAATACTTTATTTCATATTCCAGGAATTCTTTTGTAAAATGAAGATTTTTGATTAATAAGTGAGAGCATTTATTACTATTTACTATATAGTTTTGAGCTTAATATAAGGAAGTATAATATTATCTCCATTTTACCAATGAAGATACTAAAGTAAAAAGAGAATGTGTCACGTACTTAATGTCTCCCAGCCAGTAGTTGTTAGACAGGAATTGACCTCAGAACCTAGGATCCTATCCACACTGTTCTGTGTCCCCTAAAGGATCCTCAGGTATCTTCTCACCACCCTTTTGTTTTCCTTAGTTTCTAGTGTCTTCTTCCTTCTCTTTCTCCCTCTCTCTGTCCTCTCTCTCTCTCACGCACACACAAATACATAACTTTAAAAAATTATTTCACTTTTCAGTTTCTGAATACAGTATACATCATCATGTCAAAATATGTAAAAACATTTTCCTCCAAAGCCCTGATTCCTTGTCCTTTGAGGTCCCCTACTCAGTGTCATAGTTAATTACTCATTATTTTTGTGTATCAGTCCAGAATTATTTATGTATATATACATACATATGCTTCTGGCATTAGTTTGATAGCAAATCTGCATTACACATTAACTGTCATGTTTTCAGGGTTGTGTGAACTCTTATGCACAATGTCAAAATATAGTTTATGAGGGCTTTGATTGTATTGGAGCTCCACAGAACTGGTGATTAAGTAGTGAACAAAATAAACAATAAACAAATACATGTCATAAGTTAAATAATTTATGATTATAATAAGCACTATGGAACAAATAATGAACAGAATCTCGGATAGACAATGATACTGAAAATTCTGTATTTTAGAGTATTCAAAAGATGAGAAGGATTAGACATGTAAAATTGTGCATAAATAATGTCCAAGTGAGAGGAATGAGCTTGTTTAAGTCCAAAGATCAAAACAAACTTTGTGTACTTAAGGAACTAAAAGAAGACCAGCATGGCTGTAGCACAGACAATTGCAGGAGAGGAGAGATGAGACCAGAAGTCAGGTTAGAGCTAGTTCATGTAGATGTGTAAGGCACCATGTATACTGAGGATTTAGGGACTGGATATGCAACTTCAAAGTAATGTTAAGATAAAAATTTATGATCTCAGTTTTTAAATATACCTGTTAAAATGTGCCGAAGTTAACTTTTAGTAACATTGCATATTTGTATCTAAGCCTAGATATGTATATGTATACATTCAGGTATAGAAGATAAGAGACATTCATTTTGCCTTGTCCAACAATTAAGATTCTTTTATCAGTGTATACAAGGAAATACACTAGCACTTGGAGTAGAGTTTAAAATATGCACAAAGCATCTAGATAAATGCAGATGTGGGTAGAATAAAAAAAATAAAATATATAATACAACACAGATAATTCAAATAAATTAGAAAAATAGCAAATGTTAAAGCATTAAAATGATTGAATACAGCAATGAATATATTAGATGTGTGTGTGTGTATTGTTATGCTGAGGATTTAATTCACTCCAAGACGTTTCCTTCAGTTAAAAAAATGTTTTCTTCACATTTTTCCCATAATTTTCAATAAATGAGGATAATTACATCCAGAAGTGATTCATCTTGATAAGTGCTCTTATAAATTACAGCAGCTAATTTTTAGTGAATTAGGTTTATTGGGACACTGCTGAGTTAAAAAGGGTATGTTTTTCTGTTGAAATTTTCTTATTAAGTTAATGACTTCTTGTGCAACTAAAGTGACAACTGAAATTATTATTAGCATTTAATATCTAAACTGTTTGGTGTGAACATAAAACATAATTTCTTGTTTTCTTGGTTTGGGTACCTATAATTGACAAATTTTGTTATTTATTTAAAAATGTTATTAAGAAAATATTTATATGCCAATATACCTAACATGAGTAGGCAACTTAGTTTTCCTAATCTACTGTGCTTTCTGCATAGATGTTCAGAATTGTCTCTTGGATGGCTAGTTAAATAGATGACTCACTAGCCAAGATGGATTGTTAAAACCTACAAAGGTAACGTTGTCATTATTTTTCTGCATGCTTTGTATTTGGCAAAGTGAGGTGAGGATCTTGGAAAGATTAGCAAAAGTAGAAAGAGCATGGAGGACTAAGTTTGGTAGAGGAAAGGGACCATGTATGTTCAGGCCTGAAAGTCACACTCCCTTGCCTAGAATTTAATTACATGATCAGTATACCTAATTGCAAAGGAGCCTGAGAAATGCAGTTAGCTCTGTTCTCAGTAAGAAGCAAAAAAACACAGATTATGGTGAATCACTTGCAGCTTCTTCTACTATCTAGATAATATTATGGCAGAGCAATTAAGACAACATTTTGTATTTGGCAACTTATTCTAATGCTGAAGTCGTGTGGCCTTTGTGCTTTCTGTTTAGCAGTCAGTTTATAAGTGACCCTCTTGCTTTATCTCCCCAAAGGGCATCAAAATATTGAGAGTCATTTCTGTTAGGACAACTCAGTCTAGTTGCCTCTTCTTAACTTCTTTTAAACAATTATATGCGGAGGTTCTCTTCTGCTTTTTTAACCAGAACTTTATACAAACAACAAAAAAGCTCACACATCAAGCAAAGTTTCCTTTACCCTAACTTTCCTTCGAACTGTCTAACATGTATCAACTATGAAACTAATATGCTAAACTAAAACTAGCATTGTCTCTTGTTCTTTGCCCTGGACATGTGAATTATGTTCTGGAATGCCCCATACATAATTTCTTGAATATGAAATTGCCAAAATGTCAGCTTCTGTGGAAGAGGCAGCTTTAAAATAACATCTTTTTCCTTTTGTTACTGATGATTGGATTCAGGTAAGCCAAAGTAGCTCATCAGAACTTGACATAAAATATGATTTGAGCCATTTAGATTGTCTTCTCAAGAAATTAAATTTTGAATTTGGAGAGAATCAAACACTTAGATATCAGCAGAAGGTACCTTGACCATCTCACATCTTGGCTCAAAACTCTTTGAATTTTTATCATACACGTTGCAAGGAAAAGACTAAAATACTTAAAGTCATATTTAATGTCTTTGAAATCTGACCCCAAATATTCTTCCATCAATGTCCAGAACAAATGGACTAACAAATTGAGCTTTGGACTACCCTGCCTCCCTACTTTTCCCTTTGGGTGGAGTGGGAAGTTGATTTCAGGAAAATACTCTATGCTATGTCTCCATCATACCCTGAGTCAGCTGCTATTTCTGCTAGGATTATTCCCTGATCATCCTAAGTGAACTGCTTTTCTGCTTTTTTTGTTGATATTTTCATATTTTCCCTTGTATTGTAGTTATTTGTGTATGTGCCTTGCTAACCTTGTTTCATGGCAAATATTGGACTCATTTAGGGTCCCCACAGCTATGATGGTTTTTGTTTAAGTATACCCATGTCAATCAAGAGTCAGAATTTTTGTGGATATTATAGGGGCAGAGCTCAATGGGTCCTTTTTTCATTCTCTTTTATCTTAATCTCCATTATTTGATGTGATTCTGTTTGTCAGTGCGTGCTTGTGTGTATATGGGTGCATGTCTGTAACACCCAAGATAGACGCAAGACATTAACATCACTGTTTTGAATTTGTAAAATCTAAGCTTCCTTTCCTCTCATCTATCCCCACCCCTGTTGGTGGGGGGCAGGGGGACAGATAAAACAAACCCTGCATTTCAAGCATCAGTGGTAAAGGAAAAAGGAAGCAGAGGGAAGATAATTTAACCAGCAGTGATGAAAAATCTGTGTCCAGGGATCAAGTCTGTGAACCAAGTAATACAAATCATAACGCCTTGAGAATGGTTAGGGTTTGAGGCGGTGAAAGGGTGCCATTTTTGGGAAAGGGTTGATCCATGTGCCGGCATAATGGTTGATCAGTATTAGGTATGTTTCACTGCCTATATGTGAAGTTAAAGCCTCCCCAGTTTTTATTCTGTTATGATGTCTAGGACTGTGGCATTAATGTAGTTAAGTATTCAAAAACGGTTGAATAAACTGATAAAATAATTCACAAAAAATGTGTGAGCTTGAAAGTGTTCTCAAAGTAAAAAAAGAAAAATAGACAAAGGTCAAAGATGGAAGAAAGTAAGACAATGATTGAAGCCCCTACTGGCTTGTTGGATAAAAGAATGTCTGCATCTACTCATCAAAATGCTCACACAAGTGAAGACATGGAAATATTTCTTTGATCCTAGCAGAGGTGGATCTGAATACAAGTTATCCAAGAATGATTAGCTGCTGCCCTTTTTCTTTTTTATCTCAGTGTGTAATTGTGGTGAATTATTCAGAAAGATGTTGCACAGTCTCAAACAAATTATTCTTATTGATGCTTTATTATGCAAATATTTAAACATTGACTTTTTTTTTATAGTGGGTAGCCTGTGTACATTTTGATGGTATTTTGACAACACCTTTGCAGTAAGTGTCACAAGTCAGTTTTTGCTGACACTCAAAACCAGAACTCCAAGGAAAATGCAAATAGATGTGACTTCTCATTTGTAAGAGGCCTGAGAATTATGAATTTATAAATATTTAATAGGGATGGGTCAAACGGAAATTTGCTCTTCCCATTACACTTCACATCTCTTTACACATGTGGTGTATAGAGAGAAGCCTTCCTCAGTCAATGCTACATGGATTAAAAAAATTACAAACAAGGTAACATTAGGTGGCTTTCTAGGAAGTGAGTCATTGTCTGGTGACCTAAATATTGTACTCAGATACTTGTTTATGGATCATTAATTTTCTTCAGTCTGAAGCAGATAGGACGGTCAGTGACATTAAAGTTTATCCAACTTGAACATAAAAGAGAGTAACAATATAGAATCTTTTCTGTTTTGACTTTTAATAGCTTTATTGAAAACACTGTTTATTCAATATGGAGAATGTCCTGTAAAGTTATATCAAGTCAGAAGTTATCTCTTTGTCAGAAAACAGTATGGAAAATGAAGAAAATAATATAGGAACAGAATACACAGGCTTAAGTTATATTGTGAGGATTTATTAACAAGCACTTTTCAGAGTTATATAGGATGACACGTGGGAAAAAGTGAAGAGCTAAAATACCTAATTTGACCATGTTCACACTTTTTGTGCACTTGCTAGTAAGGAAAGAAAAAGTATGTGAAAACTAACATACTAACACACATTCTTCATCCATTATCTATCCTACGTTTCTGTTACAAGCAGATATAAAATTTACTGTTTACTTGTCTCCACGTTACTTTAGGAGAAGAGATTTAAGTGTGCCTGTCTAAACACATTACCTTATTCTACCTGTGTAAACTCTTCAACAGGCTGAATGTAGATTTACAGATCCATCCATCCACCAGTTGTTTTGTGTACATATATGTATCTATATACATATATATTGTTTTGTTTAATATTTATATTTGACAAATTAGGCTCATTAAGAACTCTTATTTAAATCTTTCAATTTGAGTTTCTATTTTATTGAATATTTAACCTAAAATATAGATGAACTTTACTTAAGATGAACTTACATCCAAGATTTAAAGAATACAGAAAAAGAAATGTGAGCAGTTTGGGTCCTCTGAATAATTTTGATAAATTTCTTAGAAACTTAGAGTATCTTAAATTAAAGTGGGGTAAAATTCAGTATTACCCCTTCCAGAGGAGTGTGTGTATGTTTAAAGTTCAGGTTATATCTCTGAGATCTCTTCTAATATAATCTTCTAAATCATTTTGTTTTATACATGGTCAAATCTAGTCCCTCTTTTTTTCCAATAAATATTCATAAAGCAAGAGTATCACCACGTTGATATTGGGTGGTTGGCATAGATTTCTGTCATCTTATACATGTGTCTGAATCAATGTGATCAAAAACTTAATCAGAAAAGATTAATTAACTTGCTTTACAGTTTATGGCTTAGTTTTGCATATTATAGGATGATACTACTGTATACTATCTTTCCTTTATTTTGCTATTAAGAGTTCAATTTTCCTGCAGCTAATGAGGAAAGATGTTGCTCATAACATTAATGGCAGTAAGTTTATAATAAATACGACTTTGTATTTTCCTGGTAAATTTTGTGTTCATGGTGCCTGGAAGATAGTACTAGCTCAATAAAGGTTGATTTCCTTCACTTCGTAATAAATACATCCCAGTCTGCCCAAAGGGTGGCTCAGGGTTCTTCACTTTATGTTACATCTTTAATTGCAAACATTTACTAAGCACTTAGTGCTGGGAATGTGTGTACATCTTAACATATTCATCTATATTTCCCAAATGTACATGATAATTTTGCTTTGATCCTCTGTATTACATCTGTTGTCCTCTCTCCTACTTTCAAATAATTAGAATGTTGCTGGATGAGCCAGGAGACACGTTAACTAAGGAAATGTGCAGAATTCTCCATTCTTCACCATTCAATCCTTTCTTTTCCCACTTTTAGAGGAAGTATTGTTACTTAGTTAAGATGCAGTTTGAGTAATTTTTCCTCTTTTGAATACACTTCCTTGGATTTGTAGAAGCCTTGTGTTCCCACTTCCTGGGACGGTACCCCATCCAGGTTTCCTCCCTTCCATTCACAAGGCTCCTATTCAGTTTCCTCTGCGGACTTCTCTTCTTCCCACATTTTAGCTATGGGCATTTCTGAAGGTGTACTTACTACTCTGCTCTGTGGCATTTATTCATAAAACCTCAGTTTTGGAGAATGTGCTGTTGATCACATTATTTAACTACTGTCTGCTTTCCTAGATCTCCCTGGATCTGGTCAAACGTTATTACCTATCTTCGTAAGGTATTTTTCACTTGGCTTTCTCAGTATCACCTCAATTTCAATATATTTACCACTGATTTCATTATAACTTTCACCCACAGATTTTCTCCTATTTTTTTCTGTTTCAGTCAGTGAAACTACCAGCTTGTATGCAATAAAGATTTAAAACTAACATTGAAATAATCTGAGTTTTATTATTCCCTTTCACTTTTACGTTCAGTCAGCCAATCTGGTCTATATACAATATGAATATCATTTGAAAAGTGCTTTGTTGAAGTAAGGTTTTATCAGGATGAATATAATTTATTATGTCTGAGTCTTCCTTTACATTTCTGTTTCTGTCACCAGAAGTGTCTTGCCTCTTAATTTGCTAGGCTACAGTCTCAACTCCTTCCATTGCTCAAATACAAGTCAATATAATGTAGGATCGTCTACTCTCTACAAATCTAATTGAGACTCATCCATCTCTTCAAAAATTACCAGTACCATCTCTACTCATCAGCCTGGCTTTCAAAAGCCAAATTTATCCAGGAAGTCTCCCTCTATTTTTCTGGAGTGCCCGTCTCTCTCTTTTGAATCTATTACAAATTTCCCTGTGTTTTAAAGCCAAGGGAAAGCCCCAGCCCTGCTTTCCCAGGCCCACTGTTGTTAATGCTCTGTTCTGTGCTCTGTAACAAAGGGATCGTGAACTTCGAGCCACACAGATACAGGGTTAGGCATCAGCATCATCATTTACTGACTCATTAGTTCTGGGCAGATTACTTCCACTCTGAACTTCAATATCTTCACTTATTAAAACGTAATGTTGGCATCTATCTCATAGGATTGTTGTAGGTATTAACGTCCATATATGTAAAAGAATATATGTTGCTTAATTCTGATATGAATAATTTGCTATGATTATTCTCTATCACACAGCTCGACATGAAATGTAATGCTTTCTTCTATGAATGTCATATTACATATTTATTAAGCACTTCTCAGCTGTTTGTCTCCTTGACTCTTTAAACTTAAAAAATTGTATCTTGGAATCCTCTTCTGTCTCTCTGAGTATTTTAGCATAATGCTGAAAACAAAAGGAAATACAACTTAAGTTGCCTGTGTTCAATTTTCTAGCTCACTGCTTAACATCCATATAACTTTGAGGAGATCACATAAATAAATCCCTGCTCCACAGTTTCTACATTTGTAAAACAAGAATAATGAACTTCCTAACTCAAGGGTTGTTGTGATTATGTTTACTTACAATCATCATGAGTAAAGCACTGATAAAATAGTGATTATGTGGGAATTGCAATGTAAGTATCAGCCCATCACAGAGGCAATCAGCATGAGCAACGTGAGTGAATTACTTTATAATAGTTTTATACATTTATTGAGAAAATAGTTTTATAATAATAAAGTCACATTTTAGATACTTTATGAAATTTGTAAAATGTATGGTTAAATGTATTAGAGCAGTGGTAAATATGCAAAGAATGACGAGCTGCCTTTGTTAGAAAGATATAACTGGAAAATGTCAGGCATAATCCTATAATGTATTACTAATAGAGACCCAAGAAATGATAAATAAATTTCTCTGTACATCACCTACAGAACAAGCAGGACTTTGTTTGGCTACATTAATAAACAAGACGTTTAGTTGACATAAACTGTGAGGGGCTAAAATATGTAAATGTGTTCTACTGCTAACAGCTGATGAATGCATCATGCATATGCACAATTTATCACAAGTTTTTGAAGGAACTTGTAGAGAAATAGTAAGAAAGAAAAGAGAAAGAAAGAAAGAAAGAAAGAAAGAAAGAAAGAAAGAAAGAAAGAAAGAAAGAAAGAAAGAAAGAAAGAAAGAAAGAAAGAAGAGAGAAAGAAGGAAAGAAAGAGAGCAAGAAGGAAAGAAAGAGAGCAAGAAGGAAAGAAGGAAAGAAAGAGAAAAGAAAAACCATTTAGAGCCTAAAAACCTTTCAGTTTTATAAACATTATATCATTTATCTAGTTAAAGATAATCATCCTAAAATCTAATATAACTTCACTTTTTGTGACTAACAAGAGTGAGATTCTTCCTTAGGAACCTGCATTCTTTGGTTTCATGAAGTTCTGCACATGAAAGTTCCTAGGAACTTTTATACAGAAATTCCTCACTACCTAAAGTGAGCATGTCATTATACTAGTGGACACAAAAAGGAACAAAAAATTGCCAGTTCTTACAAGGAGCTTCCAGCTGCTCAGCAGACTTTTTAATGAGTTTTACAGTTTTCAGAATTATGTTGAACATTTGTAAATTTTCCTAACTGCACTGAAAGTTCATGGATAATGATCTTGAACATTAATTTTAATGCTGACTTAAATAGAAACCATTAGCTAAATAGGAATTATTGAATTTGGGTCTTCTTCTGCAATCGGTTTCCCAGAAAAAAAAGAAAATGTTAAAGAACTTTAATTGCTTCCTCAAAACTTATAATATTTGTATGGCTTGAAAATTAGTAACTATTAAAAATGCCCTTTGCAATATGATCAAATAATATTTGAGGGATTTGCTAAATTTCTGTGTAATTATTTCAGTTAGCCTTTCCTGTATAATGAATTACTACAACATTTAGCGGCTTAAAACAATAAATTATTATTTCTCACAATTCTTTGGATTAGTTTAAGTACTTCTGCAGTTCCCACATGGACTCATGCATGTGATGTCTTCAGCTTTGTGGTCAGTTAAGGAGTGGCTTATCTGGGAAAGCTGGTCTATCTGGGTCTGTCTCTCTCTCAAGGTGGCCACACCAGGCTTCCTCCTGAGGCAGCAGCAGCACTCCATAAGGCAATCTCCCAAGCATTTCTCCTGCCTGTACTGGTGTCATTTGGGCTCATGTCCAATTGCCCAGAGCAAGTCATGTGATCAGGCCCAGAGTCAGTGTAAATGAGGCTTACACAAGAATCTAGACCTATATCTTTTTTTTTTTTTTTTTGCTGCAGACAAAGATATTGGCCAAATTTCAAGATTTTAAGATAAGAAATCTGTAAGGGATTCTGAGAATCATTAGTATTTTATTAATCAAATAGTTGATGCAGATAAAAAAATTGACCAAGGTTAAAAGTCCAGTTAGAGAGAGAGATAGATTTAATATTAGGTCAATTATATTATAATGGCTTCTAATTCAATACATTTTCCTATATATATATTTAAAGTTATTGTCAGAAATCATTAATTGTAGTACAATATTTCAAATAAATGTACAACCTCATGATAATGTATTTAAATCAGCTTGTAAAGTTTGTCAAGAGTATTCTAAAACACTTTTAGGGCTATTCCTTACTGCCCGGGGAAGAACAATTGCTCAAAAGAATTAGTCATGCTGCTTTGATTAACAAAGTGGAGATTTGCTTTAGAAATGTTCAAAATTGGAAGTAATAATTTTTTGTATATTTAACTACTAAAAATTATTGCTTTCTTTTTTAAGACTTTATATTTACTGCAGTTTTAGGTTCATAGCAAGATTAAGAAGAAGGTACAAAGATTTTCCATAGACACGCTGCCCTGACACACGCATCGGTTTCCCTGTGATCAACATGCCCCACCAGAGTGGTACATTTGTTATGACTGATGAACCTATATTGACACATCGCTGTCATTCAAAGTCCACGTTTGTATTAGAGATTGCATTTGGTGTTGTACATTATGAGGCTTTGGACAAATGTATGATGACATGTATCCATCATTAAAGATTATTTTCACAGTCCTAAAAATCCTCTGCACTCCACCCATTTATTCCTCCCTCCCACCCCCAATCTCTGGCAACCACAGAACTTTTTACTGTTTTCATAGCGTTTCCTTTTCCAGAATGTCACCTAGTTGGAATCGTATGGTACATAACACTTTCAGATCACCTTCTTTCACTTAGTAATAAGCATTTAATGTTTCTCCGTGTCTTTTAATGGCAGCTGTTGTCTTTTTGGTAATTAACTTCATTAATGTGTTTACTTTTGAGTAAAATTATTTATGAAAACCTTTTTATCTGATAGAGTGGGTGTAGAATTGCCTTTTAAAATATTATTTGATTTTAAAATGAATCCTATCATACAAACAAGTATTAGAAGATAAATCAAGATAAAATAACATTGTCAATATAAAGAAAACACTTGTATATTTAAAAAGTGTATGTAAAAAATACAATTTCAGATTATAAAGGGAGGGAGCCTAGGGTGGCAGAAAGAATGTCACTGCTAGAATCATAGCACTGAGAGTAAAATTCCCATTACTCACTTGCTGTATGTCCTTGAGCAAAATAACCTCTCTTATTTGTGACTGTACCCTTTCATAGACCCTGTATGTTGTACCCATGAAGTGCTTAGCACACCCTGAAATTTTACATTTAATTAGTTGATTCATTGTTAAATATCTCTGTTTCCTACTAGGTGGTAAGATCCCTGAGGATAGGAACCCTGACTAATTTGTTCCAAACTCTATTCTCAGCACCAGTATAAAATCAAGAACAGAGCAGGTGCTCAATAAATAATTGCACAATAAATTAACTAGGAAATAAATTAACTGAGAGTGAGTAATGAAGGCTAGTGATTCAAGATGAAGATTGTCCATTGGTTTGAATACCGATCGATTTCAGCATGAGGTATTAGCAGTTAACTCGTGTATTTTTAATTTAGCTCGACTGTCTCCAAATGTAGCATCCTGAGAAGTCTCTCCTTTTTTCTATCCTTATACCTGCTCCCATTCCAAGTGGTACTTGAGTAAATCATCAACACTGTTCATGAAAATGTAGATAATAACAACAATAAGAAGAATAGTTAATGACTCTTTACCCTGAGCCACTCTAGACATTTCATTTATATTTATTATCTAACTTACTCACTCAGTAACCCTCAAACACAATCTGCTTCTGACAGATTAAGAAACAGACAGACGGAAAATTAACTTTACCCACTTAGTCAATGACGTCTGAGTATATGCAATGTTGTAGACATTGTGTGTAATGTAGATAATGTTAAACATCACAGATAGCAGAAGGTAAGCCAGGGTTAAGTCCAAATCTCTTGATTCCATTGCTGTGTTGTTATACAGAAGTTCTTGTTCTATTATGTCCTAATGACAGTAGAAGCAAGTATTTCTAAGAGAAACTGTGTATTAAACTGAAGTGAAATGTAGACTGGTGTACAGAGACTTTTAGGGAGATAAAGGACTTTAAAAAACAATTATTCAATTTATTTGAACTAAAAGCAAAACAAAACAAACAAACCAGTTCACACATTTCTCTCACCCTACACCTGCCTTACAGCCACCAATCTGTTCTCTGTATCTTTGTGTTTGTTGTTGTTGTTTTAATATTCCACGTGTAAGAGAGATCATATGGTACAGAACATTTTTCTCTTTCTTTCTCTGTTTGATTTATTTCACTTAGCATAATGTCCTTGAAGTCCATCCATGTCATCACAAATTGCAACATTTCATTCTTTTTTTTATAGCTGAGTAGTATTCCTAATATATGTAGACCGTAATTTCTTTATCCTTTCATTTGTTGATAGACACTTTGCTGACATTTCCATATCTTGGCTATTGTAAATAATGCTGCAGTGAACATGGGGGTGCATATATATTTTCAAATTAGCGTTTTCATTGTCTTCAAATAAATACCCAGAGGTGGAATTGCTGAAGTATATGGTAGTTTTATCTTTAATTTTTTGGGAAACTTCCATATTGTTCTCCACAGTGTTGTACCAATTTACATTTCCATCAACAGCATATTTAAAAATAATAATGAGATTCAGTATGTCTTTGACACTCTGTAGTTACTTATGCATATTATTACATTAATACATACACATACAATCACACAAAACAAAACTCTAAATTTGGCTCTTCTGTTATTTGTGCTGTAGATACAGATGAGGATATTAATGATCAGAGAGTTTATGGAGCTGGTTGAAAGTCATAATGCTGGTAAGTGGAAGGGCCAAGACATTTTCAAGGCTGTTTATGCCCATCCCTAGTTTCCATGATACTAGGCACTGTGCTAAATTTTGTAGTTTAGATATCTCTAGGTAGAGACTAAATTATTAATCTTGTTGAAGAATAAACAATGCTTAAAAATTTGGCAGGATATGAAGTCTAATTTTAGATATGAAAATCATAGAATAAGACATTCAGGTAAGATGTCCTGTAGGTAGTCAGAATTACGAGATGATCCTAGGAGAGAAACCAAGGCAGATGATACAAAACTTGCAATGTTATACTTAGGATATAGGATATATCCTATACTTAGGATAGCTTTAATTTTTTCTTAACACATTATTGGACAGTGATTCTTGCAGAAAATCAGAGAATGAATATTTCTCACTGTCTGTCAAAAAGTATTATTGTTGGAAAGGTAGATGGATAGATAGACAGATGATCTCACATATTATAATCTTAAATTCTACAAACAGCTCATCCTAGCAGATTTTATTTCTCTATTTTTCAAAGAGAAAGCACAGTTCAGAAGTTTTAGGTGACCTGCCCAAGTCCACCCTGCTAGCAGGTGCCAGAGTTTGGATTCATGTACCATTCTACCGACCCCAGGCCCCGAGCTTCTTACACTGCCCTGCACTCTCCGTCCTCTGGCCATCTCTGTATCAGAATTGAAACAAGAGGCAAAGGTCACCTCCTTTAGTCTTACCTGGGAATGTGCTCGTGGAGTGATTGAGTTTTTTCCCACTCTGCACACATCTGTAAATGATCAGGAAAGTACTCTGAGTGTTGATTTTAGGGTTACAAATAAATTTTGATTAGTAGGCAAATTCTCGAATACAGAATCTGCAAATAAGGAGGATTGACTATATCTAGATAATAAGGGTTTTTCTGTCCTGAATGAACTTGATAGAGCAGAGCTAATAAGTGTGAAAAGAATATGACAGGGAAATCCTAAGTATGCACTAAGTTCAAACATAGTCTTAGACAGTTGTCTCTGTTTTCCCTACCCAGTCAGTAAGGTAGTATTAATTTATGAAACCAGTTGCTTGTAGGAAAAGAAGAAATTATACTCTTCCCAGTGACACCTGAGATCATAGCTTAAAAGCAAGGGAAATGATAAGAAAATGAAAAAGTAAGTTAATTACCATCTAATGTCAATGGCCTGAAACCATTCCTAATTGTTTCCACACCAGTATTTAAAATAAAACTGAATAAACTTAGAATAAAACTGAGCCAGAGTATAGCATTTAAACAAAATAAAGTAAATAAAGGTGATTCCGTGTTACATTATAACATATTGTAAGGTAGAATTCAGGTTAGCATGACACTAAGAAATTAAGGAGGGCCTAAAAATCTACAAATAATCCAGCAAAATATTTTAAATGTAAAATTCTTAGCCTATACAATGGTAAACAGTTCTATTTAGAAATTTATGTTAAGTAGATCCTCAAATCTCAAAAATTCCAATTAAATTCTATCAAATGGCAAATATGTTAGTGACTACTAAAAATCAGATTTTGTCATAGAGCAGGATTTTTCTTTTCTTAATTGAAATTATTTTGTATATTATGAAACATCATAATGGCATAATCATCTTGTTCTTATGTCTGAAGGACTAGGTGATAGATACAAGAAGGAAAATCAGGCTTGCGCTTGATGCAAGATATTCGTGAATAATATTATATTCACCTTTTAGATACAGTACCTAGATAAAAGCCTAACATAATGTAATACTCAATTTTTAAATTTGAACTTAGTTTTGATTCCATGATCTTCCTATGTTTTGATCATTCTGTGTAATAAATTTTGCAATTTGGATCACACATCACTTGTCATTAGACTGTTTCTGTATTACTTTAGAGAGTTATTCTATAAATGGCACCCTGCCAGACAAACAGAATCAATTTCCTTCAAATATGCAGTTTATTTATCTGCAGAATTTGCTTCAAAGTAAAAATTGCCATGAGCTAAAATTTCACAGTAAAGTTTTAATGCAATGAGATTATGCAATTCAAAATCGCTTAAATTTCAAATACTGAAAGCAAAGACCAGAGGCATTTATTAACTTAAGTAATTGATATGGCATAGATTAGAAAACCAGTTGTAAACTGTAAAATACTAATAAAGCTGAAATAATACAATTATTATTTTTGAAATTCACCCAAATAGGCAATGGCTGTCAGGACCAATACAAATTTGTCAACTCTCAGTCCAGAGTCCTTAGTCCTATGCCAGACTGAATCTTCTCTGCTAAAACAAACAAACAAACAAAACTTAAGTTTATACTGAAACAAGTTTTAAAGTAATTACAGATTATAGAACTTCCTCAGGTATTATGGTAGATTGTTGTAGTAATGGATCCCAATAAATCATGCTGATAGCAGTCACTGAAATGAATGATAATTAGGGGAAAATTAAAAAAAGAAAAAAAAGACTAGGAATAGAAATAATAAATTATTAGTGTTGACCTGAAACAAACAGATTGTTAGATATTTCTCCAGCAAAGATGGTTTATTCTCGACCAGCAGAGAATTACATTTAAGGGTCTGCAACCAGGGAGAGCCACATGCAAGTCCCCACAATTCAAGGGAGGGACAGATGCATTTATAGACAGGAAAAAGAAGTGGGGAGGGCTATACTAAATAAAGATTCCATGGCTTTTCACTGGCTGAGTCCTTGCCAGGAAAGAGGAGCTCTCTTCTTCCACCTGGGCTCTGCTGTCATTGCAGGCTGTGAGAACTCCCTGGTCTGGTCTCCCAATTGTAAGTGAGGTTTCTGGTTTTTAATTTTTTTTTTTTTACATTAAGCACATGTTTTACACCAAGTAGAGTTGCTAGAAAATATCCATATATTTCATAATGTAATTTATAAATCAATCCTGAAAGATAATTATTAATTTTCCTATTTTACAAAGAAAAATAAGAAATAACATGTAACGTTGCTGATACAATGAAGCTAAGTGTCAGGGCCTGGGTATGAAGTTGGGGTGCTGTGCTGTCAGTAAGTTTGTATAGCACTTCACAAATTCAAAACATTTTATCACTAATGTTTTTCCTTATTTGGATTAGAACATATAAAAATAGCAGCAAAAAGAAATTGTGGAACAATGTGGAAATGGAAAGCCTTTGAAAAAGACAGGAAACTCAGATAGAGACCTGAAGTAGTAATTGAGAAAATACTTGAAGCAGTTCTTTTAATTCATCATGAAATCACTTCTGTAAATTTCCAATGGTAGAGGCAATTTATTAAGATGTATATTTGATTCAAGGAATGGAATACTGAATCTTCATTACAAAATTCATTTTATCCAATGTCTTAAAAAATGAATAAACAAAAAGTAAAAACAAGTGAAAAAATCTAGTAACAGTACCTAATACAATTATAATCTAACCCAGATGCAAAAAAATCACAAAACTTGTGAGCAAAGGAAGAAACAGAAGATCTGAAGCAAAATGAAGCAATTAAATTTTGTAAATTATGTTTACTACCCAAAACCTGGAAAGAAGCTAAGTTGATGTCCTTAGGTTCCTTCTTTTATAGTGGAGCTTAATAGGAATGGCTGTGGGGAAGAAGTGAGAGAAATAGGGAGAGTGAGCAAAGGGAATGACTACCTCTGACATAAGTGAAGATTGCAGGGTTAGCAGTGAATTGAATAGACCTTCAGTGCTCCCACTGGGGAACGGGGTACACCTTCAAGTGGTGTGACTCCTAGGAACTTCTCAGAGGTAAGAAAGCCTAATTATTCTATTAAAGTTTATTTCTTCACTTGATTTAGTACCCTCACCTTTATTCAGGCTATAGAAAAATAGATAATATGAAATACCCAGCTCTAAAACTTAGCTTATAGGGCTATGATATATAGATAATACAAGAAATTACCCACAGAATACCTCCCAGAGCGATGTCTGAACACAGTTTCTGAGGATAGCATAATGAAAGGAAACTGTATCGAGCAGGCAAATATTTTGAGTTGAGAGAGGTGGACAAAAATAAAACTAGAATATAAAAAAATAAAGATTCCAGGCTTGGGGG
This sequence comes from Camelus ferus, assembly GCF_009834535.1. Taxonomy (NCBI): domain Eukaryota; kingdom Metazoa; phylum Chordata; class Mammalia; order Artiodactyla; family Camelidae; genus Camelus; species Camelus ferus. The sequence continues at coordinate 5,411,598 of NC_045705.1, read as the reverse complement.
AAAAAACAAACTGACAAAGGAAAGTTACCACAGTTGCTTTACTCTATACTGATAAAGTTAAAAATTAAAATATATGTGAGATATTGAAGAATAAAATTACAAGACTTCCATTTGGCACTGGTTGACTGACTACTCCGGAGGTTACTCTGAAACGAAACTGTACCTTGTGTAGTAAAACATATCTGCGCCCTGACAGGGAGGCCAGATTCTCTCCTCCCCTTCCCATAATACAAACAAAAACAGAGTTGGCATCATAGGAGAGAGTTGTAAGCATTAAGCAAACAGTGCCATTTTGTGTCTTTGATTGTTTTTTGAGGGCAAATATGCAGTACATAGAATCTACATCTTATCAAGTAAGCGATGGGTGGATTTGCTGAACTTGAGACACTTCAGGGTACACCAGTAACCTGGAAAGTGATCAAATGATGTCAAGATAACAGTATTCTTAGGCTCAGGCAGAAGGAAGTGCAAATCATTTAGAGTGAAAAAAAATAACTCCAAATTTGGCCCTAAAGTTTTTGCACAAATAAAGATAAAAAAAATATGACCTCAAAATCACAAAAGTTCCCTTGGCCCTCAAGAGAGCATACCACCAGGAATAATAGTTCTAAAGTCTTAGTTCCCAATCCAAAAGACATTGGAATAACTGAAATAGTATATAAAGCTTCCATTTCCAATAGGCAACTAAAAATAAAAGGTAATAATCTTGGAGGGAAGATGGTGTGAGTAATAAACATTTTTATTTTCCTGGAAAATATCCAGACTTTAAAGAAAAACATAATAAATAAATGGTTCCAAAAAGGGGGGAACAAACAAGTAAGGCTGGGGCAGAAACTGGGGAAATAATGAAGAGAGTGTGGTATTGCTGAAACCAAGGGGCAAATTCCAGGAGGGAAGGCAGGAATTCAAGAACACAGAGAGACCACTGGATTTAATACTGAAGTCAATTTAGCCTTCTTCTCCTCTCTGACTGACTTTCTGCAGACTCCTGTATGTGCCAATAAAAGCAGCCACAGAGGAAAAGATGGGGGTGTGGGAACATTGAATTTTCCTCTTCAAAATTATTGATAAGAGTAAAACATGAAAAATATGAAATATCCAAATAAATGCATTGTTTCAAGTCATTAGAGGAAATTTTGATGTTTTAGAAATCATTTTAGAAATCATATGCTTTACTTTGCAAACATATAATTTTTCTCTATTTATCTTATAGCTTCTTTCCAAGATCAGTAAATATGTATTTTTAATTCTCAAAGAATGGTTTTTGGCTCTGCCCACTGGTCATAGCCAGAGCAGTTGCCATGACGACCAAGGACTCTGTCAGCAGAACTCTTTGTTTTAGAAATCCATTTAATGCAGAAAATCAATTCTGTAGTTTCTAAGACCAACTTTCATTGAACTTCCCCATTACCTATTATTCTTCTTAACCTTTTCCCATTCAGATAATTTCTGGAAATCTTTTACTTCAAAACTCATGAAATGAAACCATTGTGTTAGGTGGAATGCAAACTTTTCTAAAACTAAAAAAAAAAATGACTATGAAAAATCAACTGAGAGTACCCTTTTAAGGATCATCAAACCACCTGCAAATAGGTGCTCCTCAGAGGAACCACAAGGTAGTTTTATGTGGTTCTTCTTGATGAAAAATGAAGAAAAAAAAATTGCAAGTCTATTATATTTGAATATAATGTCTGGAATAAGAAGGAATGTTAAATATCCAAAAGTGAAGTGCCTTTGAGACACTAAGGACACCTTGTAGAGAATTACTAGAGGATAAGTTATTCCCTTTTGCTCAGAGCTATCTAAATCCATCTCCAGGACTAAGCAGAAACCTTTCTGTCATGTTTCTAAGCAAGCAATTCAGGAGACAAAATGACAGTTTTAATTGAATATGGTGACAGAAGGGTTTATCTCAAAAAAAAAAAAAAAGTAGATTTATCTGGCACTTACATTTTCTTACGCTGCCTTTCCAAATGGTTGTTCTTTTAGCATTTGAGATTGAAGACCTAAGTTTTGTTTAATCCCTACTGAGAGAAATAAAATTTCTCAGGGTGCTAAACCACATCAATGAATGAATCAATACACCTAATTATTAGGGTCTGGCAGTATTAAGTCAGAATTTCTTATTATTTTAAAGTTGAGAAAACTAGATTGTAGGACATGTTCTTAAAAACATTGCTAGACATTTAAATTTTAATATTTTAATAAATATAGTAATCAACTTATTTTATATATTCAAAAAATGTTTGCATATCTCTCATGTGTCAGGCAGTGTGACAGGTACCTTTAGTTAGATGGAAAAGAGGACAGGCAAGGCCCATGTTCAAATGGAACTTATATTCTAATCAATATGAGATAATAAATTTTCTGTAATTTACAAAGTTAATTGATATTAGTGGATAATTTTAACAGTGTGAGAGAATGAATGAATGCATGTGTATGTCAATATGTATACAGATAGTGGAAAATGCAGATGTGGTGAGACATAATAGGTACAGTATGCAAGAGTAACACAAGTGGTAGTAACCAACAGAGGCTAAAGGAGGACACTATTATGTTACCTGGGGTGATCAGAGGTGGTTTAAAAGAGAAGCAGGGTATGAAGTGTCTCTTTAAGAATGGTTATAATTTGAGAACTTGGAGAAAAAAGAACTGTATGAGGGAAAAACAGCAGAGAAATAAAAATTCATTACCTCTGTCCCCTAGTCTTACCATTAGGTGAAGGAGGCAAAAATTAAACAAGTCTACTAAAAATTTCATAAAAGTATGCACTTAATGTGTTTAAAATGAAATATTTTTATCAAAAGTTTAAAAATCTTCAAGAACTTCAAGAGATTATAAATATTGCTATTAGTAAATATGGCTAATGGAATTTAAATATGTTAGCAACTTTATAATCACTTATCTATTACAAAAAATACATGATCAAGCTTATCTAAAGATAAGATTCAGAAATTCCTTGAACTCAAATTTTCACTTAGTTGAATGTAACATTTGATTTTTTATTATTCTTTTGACTATCTTATCTTTGTTCTCAATAACTTTTCATTTAAATTTCTTACGACCATTAGACACTAAATGTTACTATTTATGAATTGAGAAATTATTAGCATGATAACCCAAATAGTTTGAATTGGGGGGTGGGTAACTTATTAGGCAGTGATGACTGCATTTGCAAGTGTAGGAACTGAATGAGAACATAATGTACTGTTAGAAGGAAATGTAAGAAGTCCTGTGTCATCTAAGTTAGAATATGTGAGACAGAGGTTGTTGAATAATACTGCTAGAGAGCTATTTGGAGACCAGAAGATGGTAAGTCTTCTAAGTCAAACTGTGGCATACAGATGCCCTCAGGACAGTGGTGAGCTACCAGTGGGTTTGTAACAGGGAAAGTATATCTGCTTTTTTTTTTTTTTTTTTTTTTGGTCTATTTGTTTTTAAGACCTTCTAGGGGCAATAAGGAAAATACATCAAAGTGAATATAAAGTAGCAGGGAGGTAACTTAGCAGGTGCTTGGGGTGATCAAGGAATAAATGATGATTTCTTAAAATGAGCTGATAGCAAAAGAGATGGAGGGAAACAATCAAATTTGAGAGATATTAAGGATATAAAATTGATCAAAATTGACAATTAACTGTAGCAGAGGAAAATGTATATGTGTCACTAAGTATTTTAGGGAAGTTACAATGAAACTTAAACTAGATTATGAAGTTGGGGGATGCACATGGAATAAATGGAAACTATTCCCTAGGTATTTGGAAACATTTTAAACTTTTTAAGCAATAAGAGTAATATGATAGAAATGGCATTTGGGAACATGAATATTATTGGAAAATGCAGTTAAAATTGAACTAAAAGAATATGTGATGAAGTGGGTATATTCTGAGTGGTACTAGCCTGAACTGTGGTAGATAAAGGGAATACAAAAGATAGTTTTGATTCGAGATGTGTCACAAAATAAAACATGAAATAATATGATTAATTCAACCTTTCAGTAATTTTTTTTCTATCTAAATTATGTGCTGGTCATTGTGTTCAGAAAGAGTAATAAATACAAAACAGTATGTACCCTAACTGAGTTTAAGGTCTAGTAGAGAAGGAATCGATGAAATGTATGTGTGTATTATTTATACTGATGATGTGTCTTAGGGAAGAATTATTAATAAAGGTTTTCATGAGAACTGATAAAAAGACAGAAGCAAGTATTTGGGGGAAGTGAGAAGAGCAATTAAGGAAGCTGATTGATGAAATATGTGGAATGAGATATAGGCTCAAAGTTTTCTTAAATCGTATTTTAAAAAAGAGTGTGGTAGTATTACTAGAAATAGGGAAATTTGAGTTAGAGGGTTATTTTAAAGGGAAAAACAATCGAGCTTTTTGTTCTATGTGAAGTGATGTTAGTGCATCAGAATAGAAATACTCATTATATTGTTGCTTATGTGGGGCTAGAACTTAAAAATACAGAGTGTAGCTGTATTCCAAATTAAAAGATGTAGTGCAAAACCAGAATATGCAAATCTCAGGAGAAATATAAAAATTTTAATGTAAAGTGATGCAAATTACATAAAAATACATTTACAGTAAAATGCGTATTTTGTAGTAGAAAGCATATCTCCCGTGAATTTTTGGTAAGTATTGTTTCTTTGTATTCTTCAGACATTCTATTCTCCCTTCTACTCTTCTCAGGAAAGACGTACTTACTCTCTTCAAACATTGAAAATAGAAATATTTTTGTAAATAAACACATAATGAACATAAAGGCAAAGAATATTTTTATGAAGTCTAAATCAAGAGATTAGATAAAATACATTAAGTTTGAAATACTTAGGATGAAGAGATAAAAGGTAAAGTGAAAAATACCTATTTCTGGCCAAGAGGTAGTTACTGGCAGGATTTACTCTCCTAGTCTCTTATCTAAGAAAAGCTATACAAAAATATAAACCAGTGGTTTTCAGATGTTAGATATCAAGCAACGTAGGACATTGAATCTTAAAAAAAGGGAGACTGGAATTCTCATACTCTGTTAGTGGGACTGTAGAATAATACAAGTTTCTATTATGATCAGTGGGAAAATGAAAGACACACTACACTAGCAAGGGAAAAAGGGAGGGTTTTTCCCTTTCGTTTCTTTTTTTCACATTTGCAAAGTACTCCACAAGTTAGCCAAAAGTTTCAAGTAAAATTCTTTGGTTTTTTAACTGGCATGAATAAACATTATATTGATATCCTCTGGAAGAAACACTAGCTCACCCAGGTTTTCACTACTGTAGATGATTCTTACTGGTCCCAACTTGTATTGTGATCATCAGAGTATAAATATTTGAAGTATATTATTCTTCTTGAAGAAGAAGATTGTAATAACAACATTGCTACCCAGTGAAGAGAATATTAGAGTTGACATCTTCCAAGGAAACCCAGTAGTGTTGAATGTGCCAACCCCCTTGCTGTTACTTGAAACTTAACAGTTGTCACCTCCTGCCTGCTACTTCACTGATGAAACATTGATTTGGAGATTGGGACTGGAGGAGCACAATAGAAACTCCGACTAACAACTCTATTAGATTTGGAAAGTTTTGTTCCCATTTTCATGGAAACAGCTCTTTTAGTCTTCACAGACTATTGCAAGGAAAGCCCTTCAGCAGTCATCATGGCCAGAGATTCTTGGTGGGCCAGTTGGTGGGATCCATGGGTGATCCAACCAGCCTGCTTCTGGTGTCTGTGTGTGAGCCAACTACGGGGGACAGTGGACCAGCTATTCAGATCTGTGGACTGATAATTGAAAGCCTCTGCTCCTTTTCTAGTCCTTAATTATCTCCACACAATTTAACCATACCAGTTCCCTCAGTGGGAAGGACAAAAGCCAGGCTCTCAGGCAGCAACCCAAATGCCTGGGGAAGTCAGATGCTCACTTCACTCTCCCTTTCTCCCACAGTAGAATTTGCAGGCTGAGGGGATATCTCTTGGTGCTACACTGTACCAACTTAGGTGAGAGACATTGTGGGTCAAAAACTATCCTTATTCTTTTCAATGCTTCTTTTCTTGTTTCTTTGAGTCATTGTGCTTCTACAACTTTTCTTCTGGATTCCAGAACTCTTGTGAAGGTATTTTCCTCATTCCATGGTTATGAAATGGATGTTTCTGTGGAGACAAGAGCTAAAAGTTTCTATCCCACTATCTTGCTGACATCAGTACTCTCTTGTGTTCTTTTTGAATATTGATTTCCACCTATAGAATGTTGTTTTCTTTATTCTTGTTTATTATATCACAATTATACCCTTGTACGTTATATCAACATCTTCCAATGCTAGGCAGTCCCTGCCAGCATTAATTTCTAAATATTTGTCTCTTTTTGTCTTGGACATCTTTCTTAGATGACCAGATTTTACACAGAATATCTTAGATTGCTCCATCTTCTGAGCTGTCTAATCTTTCTGCACATGTTCTGTTTTTCCTCCAATTTTAGCCCCTTAGACATTTTCACTGTTGTATCCCTAGCGTCCGGCACTAGTGAACACTGAAATGCGTAGAATTTAAATGAATGTATTTAGGTTATTATGTGAGAAATATTTTAAAATGCAAAGCTTATGTTGTTATTCCACTGTGTAAAATATTTAAACAATTTAATCAGTCAGTGTTGCTTACAAATTTATTATGTTGGCATAAAAGTCTCCATGAGCTGGCTCTGGTTATTTTCCCAAGCTCCCCAATGATTTCCTCCTCTAAGTGTTGACAGCCTATCTCACCTCTTCTCCCCTTGAATGACTGTATTTGTTTTTCAAGTATTTCAGCTCAAATGCTTAGCTTCTTAACTCTTCCAACAGCTAATTATTTTCTCTGTGCCACAAGTATAATCTATAGCTAACTCAATTATAGCCGCAGTTCTCTATACTGACATTGTATCGTTGTAATTCTGTGTCTCCCCTGGAGTGATCATTTATATAGGGAAGAGATTCCATTTCCTTAAATCTTATGTGTTGAGAACACAAACAGTGCTCAATAAATGTTATGTGACTAAGTCAGGAATAACTGAATAAACTGATATATTGGTAAGGTTTTACATCCTTGAGATAATATTTTGAGTCAGAAATTCTAGATGATCACATGTAAGGGAAAATAAAAATTTGAAAGATTTTAAGGAGAATAAAAGCAATTTAAAAGTACTGCTAATTTCCATTTGAACTGAAAGTATAGTAAGATTTAATCTAAATATGAATTATAAAAATTATGTTATGAAATTTAATTCAAATTTGAATTATTACAGTACTCCTTTTCCTTTCCTTTAGATACTGAGCAGAATGATACAATAAAATGTGTTTACTATTAAGCACATAAGTAAGGAAGTTAACAAAAATGCCATTTTTAATGAAAAGTTTCATAGTTTCTCACAAGGTATACATTTATAAAACTGTGAAGAACAGTAAAGCAATTCTGTGTTGCTTGAATGATAAATAAATTCTAGCGAGTTTTTAAATGTTAGCTTCTCAATGATCAGTGTCATTTAAAATCTCTACCTATTGTGTAGTTCTATGATGACTCTTAACAGATATATGTAAATATAAGTTTTGGAAAACAGAGAAGTTACTTTATTTATTTTTAAATATAGTTTTTATATATATAAGGTATAAAACATGATGTTTTTATATATATAAGGTATAAAACATGATGTTTTTATATACATAGCAAAAGATTATTGTAGCCAGGCTAATTAATATATCCATCTTCTCACTCTTACCTGCTTTTGTGGTTGGAGGACCTGAGATCTACTCTCTTATCAAATTTCCAGTATACAATGTGGTATTATTGACCATAGTCAATGGGTAAACTGTACTTAATTAAAATTAAACTTCTGGTTTGCAAAAAGGCGATGAGAAGAGAATGAGAAGACAAGCTACAGATGGAGAGAAAATTTTCAAAAGACATATCCTATAAAGGACTGTATCCAAAATATACAAAGAACTCTGAAAACTAAATAATAAGAAAATATACAACACAATTTTAAAATCAACAGAAGACCTGAACCTCACCAAAGATAAATAGATGACAAGTGAGCATATTAAAAAAATGTTCAGCATCTATATCATAAGGGAATTGCAAATTAAAACAACATAAGGTATCACTGTACAACTAAATGGCTCAGGTTTATAACACTGACTATACCAAATGCTGACAAGGATGTGGCCCAGCAGGAACCCTCATTCGTTGCTAGTGGAAATGCAAAACATTACTACCATTTTAGAAAACAGTGTAGCAGTTTCTTACAAGACTACACACCCTTTAACTATACAATCCAGTGACCATGCTCCTTGGTATCTGCTCAAATGAACTGAAAAGTTATGCTCACACAAAAACCTTCACACAAACACTTATAGCAGCTTTATTCATAGTTTTCAAAATTTGGAAGAAACCTGGATGCCCTCCAGTAAATAGATGGATAAGTAAACTATGGTATATGTAGTTGAGCCAATCTTGAAAAACTACATGCTATATGATTCCAAATATATGATATTCTGAGAAAGGCATTGGATGATTGTAGGGATAAGGCAAATATTCACTCATAACTTAGGAAGCCAGGTGTCCCTGTAGAAGAGTTTATAAAACTCTTATGCTTTTGAAAGGGGGATGAAATTCTTTGCCAAATGTATCTTCATGAAGATTTCTTCTTCTTCCTTCATGCCCCTTTTCCTTTTTTAGGTTCCTAGTACACTCCCTCCCAATAGACATCACTAGGATCATCTCCAACCTTCAGAAAAACAAAATTGAATAACATGAAACAACAAGAATGTCTTAGTCTCTTTCTAACTAGGAGGTTCCTTAGCTCCTATGAGAATTTGCCTACTGCTTTCCAAAAACTAGCTCCTTATATCAAAATACGTATGAGAAGGCAACTTTCTTAAGTTTAAAACAAATTCTGTTCTTCCATTCACCCATTAATCAAGAAGACGAACTCAAATGATATGAAAGAATTGAGAAGGTCTAGCTCATACTGGCTCCCTGTCCATCTCTTTCCGTCTACACTCAGAAGTAGTTGGAGGCCTCTAAATTTGCCTTGTTTTGTCTTGTCAGGCAGCCTGCTTTCTGGTCAGTACTTTATGAATATTGCTTTCTTCTAGCCTGTTTTCTTTCTCTTTTCTCTTACTGTTTCTGTCTCATTAAAAAAAAAAAAAAAAAAAAAGGAAAGATAGAAAGAAAAGAGTAGAATATGCATATAGTTTTTTAAAAGTACCAAAAGCAGTAATAAAAAGTCACTCTGTTATTGCCAAACCTCCCTTACAAGCATTTTTATTTCTAGAAGTAAACATATCTAAGTGTTTATTTTCTCTTCTTAGTTACCTCACTAATGGTGAATAGCATGCTTATGTCCCTATTTCTTGCATTAATTCTAGACATTATCTTGATTCTTAGCTATGAGACATGAAGCTATAAACCCCTTATCTTTTTTCCAATATCCTTTTACGAATGTGCTCTACAACTATTGTCCTCTTAATTCTCCACAGTGGTACTTGATTCTTCTCTATATAAACATGAAGATATTAGCATTGCTACTCTTGTATTTATCTGTACTCATCCCTCTTCTCAACTTTTGCAACTGTATCTTTAGATATCATCCAGGTTAAAACTGCCTATGTGTGCTCTGATAATATTCTTGTCGTCTGTGTGTTATATTATAGATTAATTCTAAAAGGTGAAAAACAAAAACAAGATTTACATAAACTTTATTTATTTATTTACTCAGTCATTTTACCATAGAGCAAGTAGTGGCTAAGATTTTATTTTTTTTCTATAGGTCCAATGTCCCTCTCCCTACCATTCTGTGTATAATATTTATAGTTTTTCCATCAAACGGCTTCCCTCTAAATTCCATGAATTATTATAATCATTACATATTTTACTTTGCTTCAGGTATGTTTTCTATAAATTTCTTATGTGTTATCTCCACACACACTTCCTCCAGATTATCTCATTGATTTTCTTTCTTATTTTTAATTGATAAATTTATAGCCTGTTTTCAGGATATCATTAGTATTTTCAGTGTATCATCATACTGTTTGCTGAAAAATAGCTCTTCCCACAATAATCAATATTTCTATTTTCACAAACAACTGGGCATTGAAGCTCTAGGAGGACGACTGGCAGAATGGTAGTGGAATACAGAGGTTATATATCTCCTGGGAAGTAAAGTAACTTCAAGTGCATTTCTATGGTTGGAGATTAGCAAAGAAAAAACTTGGTTTTAGGTCCCAGTAAGGATTATAATTTTCCATAGTTCAAGTTCAGGTTGTTAAAGGACCCACCAATCAGAGTCAAATGTCCTGTCTCTGTTCAGCGGAGCTTCATTAGGTGAATGTTTATGAGATGATCAAAATTACATGAATTTGCCCTCCCTCCTACTCTAGACCTGACAACTATATTTGACCTTCAGGATCACTGTGTTTGACCCTATATATGAAGGTATTTACCATTGACTGCTACAATGAACAGTTTCCAAAATTCAGTGGATTAACTAAATGAAACACTTCTTAAATATATTTTGTTATGTAACTGTCTGATGCTGGTGAAGGATCTCTCCTGGGAACCTGTCATCTAGTAATTCTGGACTTCAAGGTCCTTCTATTGTGTGATTTCGACATCTCAGATCCTTTACTTATAGTCATAAGGATGAAAGTTAGGTCCCTAGCCAAGGACCTTGCAGGGAATTTTAGGGAACAGGACAAAGCAGAGTACATCACTACCTTCCACATTCTATTTTCCAAAACTAGTCACAGGGTGCCAGTTTTTAATTACACAGAATTGTAGAAAATACAGTCTCTCTGTGTGCATTGCAAGGAGAAACATGATTGATGAGAATATATTCAGTCATGTTACCAAAACTTTTATGTTCTGGCTGTTGCTAAATGCCATGTCAGGATAGAGTGCTTCTCCTTGGAGAGGCAATAATAATTAACAAAAAAAAAAGTGTATGGAAACTGGTTGAAAAATATTGAAAAGCAAGAGAAAATGAACATTTTTATGAAGACTATAAGTCTAAAAGTGCTTTATTATAGAAAACAAACAAAAATGTTAGAATACTATTTGTAAATGTCAATAGAATACCATATGATACAGACTTTGTCAAACAGAGAGGAAGCTATAAAAAGCCTATTCTATGACTTACCAAAGATAAAAAATATTTTAGTTACTCTTTTTCTAAAAAAAAAAACAACAACAAATGCCACTGCTTTTCCTTTTTTCTTTCTTCTTTAATGCATTGGTACAATTGACTACTTTCTTTTAGGTTGGGTTTCTCTGAATTTAGAGATATGCCTCTTGGAGCATATAGGCACCAATCAAATAGCTATTCCTTGTATGCTGTGTGCTAAAATACAGGTAACTCAGCCAAAAAATAGGTTAAATGACGTTTAGGTGAGTTTTCATTACTCTGGAGAGTCATGTAACTGGATAAAAATCAGCCCTCAAATGCAATACAGCATTATTTATTCTGGTGTGTAAGCGTGTAAACATGACAAAGTGAAGCTGTTAAAACAATGAAATATTATCCCTCTAAAGATTTAGAACACAATTTAATATTACAGCATCTGGCTTACTCTTAAGAGTATCTGATTTTGTCATATATGTATTTTAACTTCTCATTCTCTCTAGTGGTTCCTGCCTTTAGGGAACCTCAGCGTTGCTTTAGTTACTAATGCTGACGCCTATGATTAATGGAGGCTCATCACCTGAGATTGTTTGCTCCCACTTGAAGTCCCTACAATATTACAGAGTCTATACATACTTGATGACATACTCTTTTAACACAGGGATACAACGAAGGTAACATGTATATGAGTTACGGAGCGAGACATCTATTCTGGCACATGGAGTCTCCCCAGAAGGTGAAACAACCACACAAGGAATTCAGGAAGATTCTGGTGTGGTCACATTTCCCCTGCAGGTCCTTAGCCAGAGAGAACCTAAAAACAAGGAAGACAGATGATTTAGTATGGTATGAGGGGACTGAAACAAGAGTCTTGCTATTACGTTTCCAAGTTTAACCTGCATTTAAATCTTTTATTATATGTGGACATATTCACTCCCAGAATTTAGACGCATTTCACTTCTTAGATTTCTCACTTGGAAATATAATAGGTTGCGCAGGAAGATAATTTTCTTTCAAAAGTATATTGGGAAATTATATTTAGTATTCTCATAACTTTTCAATTAGTGGTAAGTCATTCTGTGATGTTAATTAATCTTAAAATTATTATTAAAATTAGGTGCTAAATTTGACCAACATTTACAGATAAAGATCAACAGAAGTATAATTTAGATATCCAACATTTGGGCCTTAAGTTATTACATAAATTCTTAAAATAAGAGAAGTAAAAATAATCTATCTACAAGCAGAATGTTATTCTGAACACAGAGTGTATAGACAGTCATTTAGTAGAGAAACCAGTTCAATTTCTACTCACAGTTCTTGTATCTTCAAATTATACTTTCAGTGTACTCTTCTTCCTTTAGAACTATCATACAATTCAGAAAGAGATTTTTATCTTAGCCTGGGTTCCCCAGAAAGTGTAGTCTGAGAGAGAGTGCTTCGTTGCACTCTGTAGTGGCTGCTAACTGGTTGTTCCATCCCCCATAGAATTGAAGTGTCTGCTTCTCAGTTTAGATAGGGCTGCCTACTGAGTGGTGAGAAGAGTAGAAGAATTTATCCATAGTTTCCTGTCTCTCACCGATAAAAGTTTGGCTCCACTGGCTGGTAACATGTGACTAGCTCTAGGTTGTGCATACGTGAGCACCAAGCAGAGTCCCATGGGGCCATCCTTAGGGATTCCCCTGCGTAGGAGAGGAAGGTACAAGGCAAGACGCTGTGAAGTTGTCCCGCATGGAGCATGTGGACCCCACCCAGATCAAATCTGCACAGTGACAGCTCTCACAAACCACTGGTAAGCCCTGGGAGGTCTGAAGGGGTCAACGTGAAAGAGTCACGCATCCCAGCACCTCAGATACACTTCCCGCCCTTTTGTGTCTCCCTTTTGCTCTGCAGTACGGGGCCTCCGTAACTGTGAGAACAGTATATACCCTCATTTCTTTTTTGAGCGGACTAGGGAAGGGCAGAGGTAAATTTCAGTTATTCTTAGTCTCCCTCAGGGCGTTAGGTCACGTCAGTCTACAAAAGATTTAAGGAACAAGGATCACCGAAGCAAGCTATGCCTCTGCTGCTTCACCGGGTCTGTCCTGACATCTTTATCAATATCATTGTCTCTGTGTTCTACTGCCTTTCTAGATTCTCTCACCTTCCTCTAGTTCTTTGGCCAGTCTATACTTTACTAGTGGAGTGACCCCAGTCCTTTATTCTTGAGAGGTCTGAGCCTTTAGTTGCCCCGCCTTTACCAGGTCACGGTTGCTGCAGTTCCCACATCCAGGGCCATGGGGCCGGGAGTTACCCCAGTGAAGCCCCTGGGTTTCAGACATTCTCTTCCCTACTGGTACTGTCCTGTCTGCAGAGCTGCAAACCTAGCTCCTCATAGCAGTGTGGCCACTAGGTCACTCAGAAATTCATGTTCATACCTACTTCAGCAGTCTGTTCTTTTCTGGCTACTTTTGATGATTAACATTATATATATATATATATATATTTTATATATATATAAAAGTTACATATATATGTGTATCTTTTGAAAAGATATGTGTCTAGTAGGTGATTAGTGCAACAACTATGATAGAGTCCATTTTTTTTTCAGTTTGACTTTTTGTTTATATTTTTAGTTACATAATTTAGATATATGAGTTGAGTCAAAATTATCTGGATGGTTAGATGCGTTTCTTCCTTTCAGAAGAAAAAATTGTTTAAAAAATGTGATAGAATTCAAAGTTAGTTTAAGTCAGAGCAATGGTAATGATAACAGTTAATCTTAGTAAATGCTAGAGCTTTGTATAAAGTACTTTAATTTGGACCCATTCGATGCATTCAACCAAGAACCCTAGCAAGTGGCATTATTAGAATTTTTTTAATGGATGAGGTTATTGAATATCAATAATCTTTACCTTTTGTTATCATGAACAGCAATTCCAACCAATGCTGTCTAACTCCAGATCCACAGCTCTTAAAAATATATTATCTTAAGTTTATGCATTCAGTTAACAAATATTGACACCCTTAAGTGTTAGGGATACAGCAGTGCCTCAAAGTCTTATTCTAGTGAGACTCAGAATAAGCAAATTAATGTATAATATCAGTAAAAATAAGTGTTGAGAAGAAAATTAAGACAAGGTAAAGGGATAGATGATGACAAAGGAAGGGATTGGTGAATTCAAGGAAATTCCCTGTGAGAAAATAAAAGTTGAGTGAGTGTTTGGCCTATATATTTTTTAACAAATAGGAATATAAAGGTTTTACTTTTCTTACATATGCTCTGTACCTCTAGTTACTGTGATCATGCATCATAATACAATATTTAAATTTCTGTAAGATTTCAGTAAGATTCACTAAATATATTAAGCTTCAAAAACAATGTATACAGTCGTATTAAATTTTATACTGATTGTGATTTTGGTAGCTACAGATTGTTATAAATTTCCTAGCAGTCATTCATTACAGAAAAATGATACATTGCAAGAAATTATTTTCCTGAGAAATAAATTCTATGGAGGTGAGTACACATCCATTTAATTTTAGTGTAGCACCATTCTGAGACATTCAAGTCAGAGTTTTAGAATTCTCCCCTGGAATCATGAGACTCACTCTCTATCAAATTTAGAAGTAATCAACTCTATGTGGCAAACCAAGGATTAATGAAGTGCTTCTTAATCTTTAGAAGAATGTATGTGCTCAGTAGTTAAGGCTTAAGTCCGAAATAATGGAATTGCAGTACCCTTTCACTTTCCTGCCAGGTTATATCATGTAAATAGAGCTTAAATAGATTTAATCCTAAAATATATCCATTTTGTAACATATTTAATGGCAATGCTGAATCCTTTGAACTGTAGACCTTTTATCTTAATTGGAATAAATAATTGCTTTACAATATACTAACATTCTTTTAGATCTTGAGTTTAAAAGGTGTAGAAAATCTTGTTACTTTCTGGTAATGGGGTCCAAGAGGCTGATGTAACTTTAATAGCTTAAAGAAAAACACTTCATGTATTCTGGAGGGGGTGGGGAAGGTAGATGTGGAAAACAGAAGTTTTATACAAAAATTTTCCAGTCTGTGTATCTGAGAGAGTCTGTGGGGAGTAAGTTACCACAGATGACTGTGGTGAAGCCACAAAAGTCTTTTTATGATTGAACCAGTGCAGATTAACAGAGTAGATAGGCCTGTTCCCACTTCCATCACCAAGTAAAGATGTTACTTAATTTTCTGGTTCTTCTTATTTATCTTTTCTTCCCGTGATATTCATCTTGACATTAGGGACCTAGGGATTGTTAAGTAAACACATTTTTAAAAGTGAAAGAACAAATAATTGATCATTTTTTCATACGTTTAGAAAAACAAGCCTTTTGCTTGTATTTTATGTTATAATAAATTCTGATTAGTACACAGTTAAGCATCTTATAGTTTAAAATCTTATAGATGTAATAAAAATGCAAAATTATTGATTGATCCAGGTTCTTAGTATATTAGAAGTATCACATGTTTAAACATGATATATAGATATAATCCTTCTTATATAACTCATGACTTCATATATTTCATTTATTCTATAGATAAGCCATTAGCCATGTACCTATCTCGTAAGATATGATGCTTTCTGGAGTTAGCAAGTATCCTGTATGTCTTATTCACCCAGTAGGTCAGAGAGAGAGATATGATAGCCAGAATACAAAGACCATGTTATATTATGCTGTGAAGTTTGGATTTTGTCCTGAAGGCAATGAAGGACTTCCGCCATTAAAGAGTTAGTTCATTAATTCTTTAGAAAAGACCATCCTGACAGGAGAGTGTAGAATGATTGGGAAAAGGGTAGTATTAAATTTGGGGGAGCAATTGAGAGAATAATGTACACATCTAGGAAAGAATTAACAAAGGTTTGATCTATGGCAGTAAGAAGTGTGGAGGGAGACTTGAGAGGAGAGTAAGAAGACATACTCATAGGATTCGGTGACTAGATTGGAGGAATAAGAACAAAGGAGATTAGTTTTGTTAGCTTGAGTGAATCAGTAGACTAAATGCTCCATGCATTGACATGGGGAAGAGGAAGAGCAATGTGAAAGAGGTTAAGAGTTCTCCCTTAGCCCTGCTAGTTGGGAATGTCTGTAGTATATCCAAGTGTAAACATTTTGTGGACTACTTGATATATTAGACTACAAATAGGCTGAGATAGAGTTTGGTTGTCAGTGATTATTTATGTAAGGTTATTAAATCACAATAGGAATGTTCATGCAGCTATTTTTTGAGAGAAGAAAAGAAGACTAAGGTCAAACTCTGTGAAGGTTAACATTTAAGAGATTTGTAGCAGACGAACAATCCAAGAAAATGACTTTTAAGAGAGATAGGATGAAAGGTGGAATTTGATCTCCAATAAATCAAAGGAAGAAAATGTTTCTTTTCATCTTCTCATTCCTAATATTTAGTATTTTGCCTGATACATTAAAAAAAATTCCCATATGTCTTGAAAGAAGAAATCCAGCTTCAGCAGTCATGTGTTTCTCAATGGAGATTTCCTAAGAGTTATATGGGAACAGGAAGTAGATTATCATTTGTAAATACAGGGATAATTCTGCAGAGCAAACCAATGGCTAACTAGCAAGATGCTGAGCCTGTGAAATGCAAGCATGAAGCATGCTCCCTCCCTGTATGCCATCGTACAGATGCTCCAGATGAGATATTTGAATGATGGATTTGCAACAATCTCTGTGAAGTTGTTTGGAAAATGTCATAAATAACTGAGACCAGAGGCAGTGAAAACGTTCCCTCTTCATAAATAACTACAGATTTTGATGTATTTTCATTCTGTCTAAATTCAAAACATGAGCCCTAAATGTAGATTCTGATGATCATATTAAAACAAAAAAACAGAGAAGCAAAATATAATGATTAAATATATCATGTTTGTAGACTGAGAGACTAGAATTCAAGTATAGATACCAACAAGTCCTAATTGTTTGATTTTGCTTATTTTACCCTTATGGGGCTTGATTTATTCATCTACAAAATATGAATGTTAGTACTCTTTACATCACAGACTTGAGCAGTGAAAGAGAGTATTTGTAAAATGCCTTACACAGAGCATGGCACTCGAAAAAGAGTTATATAACTATATCCAATCTCTTGTAGTAACCTATAATGAAAAAGAATACAAAAATGAATATATGTGCATATATGTATGACTGAAACATTATGCTGTACACCAGAAATTGACACATTATAACCGACTATACTTCAATTAAAAAAAAACTCAAATATAACAATAATTAGAGACTCACTAGAGAAGATTATAATGATTCCAGTCAGAAAGAAATTAACTTAATGCTGGTCAGTTAATTTCTGTGGAAATTATCTTTTAATAAACATATACAGTTTCTTAAAAATAGATAAAATTAAGGAGAAATTAATATGTTGATAAAAATAGATTTAGAAAAACTGAATTAGATATCTGGGAAAGATTGGTAAGAAGCCATTTGTGAAAAAAAATGCAAGGGAACACTGTCTTTGACGGAAGTGCTGGCTGTTAAGAGGAAAAATGATTTTAGTTGAAGCCAAGGAAAAAGCTAGTGAACACAAATAAAAAATTACCCCTTTTCTCCTTGGGCTTAGTAGTAGCGAAATACAGAAAGAGCTGAATCCTAGCTTTCCACGAGAAGGTAATAATGACATGAGCCAGGGAGAGAAAACAAAACAAGCTAATGCAGAAGGAGGGAACAAACAAATAAAACCCCAGAATATCCTAAAAGTATTGGAGTGACATGCATATAGCTCACCCAGTCTATACTCATGAGACTGTAAGCTTGGGAATAAACTTGACTAAATATTCATTGTTTGAATCAGAGATTTCTTTACACAGCTATAAAAAAGTGGGATACACCTGACAAGTTACAGCTACAGTGAAAAGAAGAGGAAAGTATATATTACTAAATGAAAATGGGAACATATTAGGCATATTCAAGTTTTGCAGCAAAAGCAAAAATAAAAACTCCTTTTTTAAAAAATTCTCTAGTGATAACTTCAGAAACTTACTTAGGAAACTTACTTAGGAAAGTTGGCAAAAAAAAAAAAAAAAAAAGAAAAAGAAAAAAAATAAGTCCCTGCTTAGATTTCTGTTTGGGATATATTCCAAATGGTCCTAAAGACAATCAAACTCTATTCTTTTGACAAATTTTCCTAGAGTTGACTTTGACCAGAGATTTCATTTCCTGCATTACTAGCTACTGTGCATTGAGGTTCACGCTCTTGGCCATTTTATACTTGCTGCCATTGTAATATCTTTCTCATTGCCCAATGCGTCCTTGAAGAGCCATGGTGGGTTTAGAGTTGAAACAACAGGTCACACTTTTCATATCCTTTTGCCATTTTTGTTGCTTTTCTGTAGTTCGTCTTAAAATTGTGCTTTCTAAACAGGATCAATTTTTATAATAAGGTATAATGTATAAAAATCATACTGCATTTTCTTTATATAGCTTAATAGCATCATTTCAGTTCAGAGCTGAGTCAGTGTGCCATGTATTGTTATAGTTTTCAGCCTCCTGTATCTGTGTATCTCTTCATTACCACAGCTAACTGTGGGCAAAGCATTTACTGTCTTGAGTCTGAGTTATTGTATTTGTTTCTTACCTAACTTTCCTCATTCTAATTCATTTTACTCACAGGGCATCTTTCTTAAGCAAGTCTCATGTTAACCTCTACCATCTTCCTTCTAACCAGCAGCAGTCTCCCCTTTTCACAGATTTTCTTTCGGAAGACCTCCACTTCACAGTATTCAGACATGAGATCTAAATACATGTGACTTCCTGCCAAAGACATAAAAGTAGGCTCTGATATTTTGAAGCCACCCATTGTAATTCATACCTCTCTCTCCAGTGATGGGTTTAAAATGAACACATAATGCAGTAGGAATGATGAGGCGTCAGAAGTTTTTTAGGACTTTGGGGGAATTTTTTTTTCTCCCCTTTAAGAGATAAAAGAAGAATGATTTCCCTTTCTGTGAACATTACTCTGAGAGTGTATGAGTTCTGAAACCAGTGCAGACATTTTTGTTATCAAGGGAACTAATTTTAGGATGAAACTGCATGTTGGAGTGAGTAAGGGCTAAGAGATGGGGCTTCAATTGTTAAAGCAGCTCCAGTGATGTCATAATTAAAGCCAGTCCCATGTCTGATGTTTGCATTCACAGAAGCCAATAAATTCCCTTGTTGACAAAGGAGTATTGACCTTCTGCCCTCTTTCCCTATCAAAAATATTTTGTCAGATAGAAGATACTTCAGTTAATAATATCACATCTAAAATTTTTCAATTCTTGTTTGAATTCTACTTCTACTAAGATAGTTAACACCCAATATTCCAAAATTTGAACTTGGACTGCTACCTAATAATTAAACCTAGTTAGTATCAATGTTGTCTTATATCAGATTCCTACATGAGTCATTGACAAAAAGTGTTTTTTATTCTAGCAGCTAATTAATCCCTGTTGAAAAAGTTAAAACAACTCAATTTTGATAGTTATTTGCCACATTTGTCATATTTCCTTTAGTTGAAAATGAGATTTTTTCCAGTTTTACTGAGATATAACTGATACATACCATTGTTTAAGTTTAGGGTGTACAACATAATGATTGATAGGCGTATATATCATGAAATGATTACCACAGTAGGTTTAGTTAATATTCATCACCTCATATAGCTATAATTTTTTAATGCAATCAGAACATTTAAGATTTATTCTCTTAGAAACTCTGAAATATATAATGTAGTATCATTAACTATAGTCACCATGCTGTAATTACTTCCCCAGAACTTATCTTATAATTGGAAGTTTGTACTTTTTATCTTCACCCATCTCCCCAGTCTCTATCCCCCACCCCCTCCAGCAACCATCAGTTGGTTCTCTGTAAGTTTGTTTGTTTTTTTAAAGTTTCCATATAAAAATGAGATCATGCAGTATTTGTCTTTCTCTTTATGACTTATTTTAATTAGTATAATGCCCTCAGGTTTCATCCATGCTGTCATCCATGTTACTTCTCTTTATGGCAGAATAATAGATATAGATATAAGTATAGATATATAACTATATAACTATATATATATATACCACATTTCTTGCTCCATTTTTCAGAAACACTTGGGTGTTTTCAAGGCTTGGCTATTATAAATAATGCTGCAATAAATATGGAGGTGGAGATATCTCTTCAAGATAGTAATTATATTTTATTATTTTCAAATGTATACCCAAAAGTAGAATCACTGGATTATATGGTAATTCTCATTACAATTTTTTGAGGAACAACTATACTGTTTTCCTGCTGCACCACTTTAAATTCCCACCAACACTGTACAAGGTTTCCCTTTTCTCCACATCCTCATTAGCAATTGTTGTAACTTACCCCCCTTTTTTTTTTCAATAATAGTCATTCTGACTGTTTAAGTAGTATCTCATTGTGGTTTTGGTTTGCATTTCTCTGATGATTAGTGATATTAAGAAACTTTTCATGTACCTGTTGGCCACCCATAAATCTTCTTTGGGAAAATGTCTGTTTGGTTCCTTTGCCCATTTTTTAAATTGAATTATTTGTTTTTTTTACCATTGATTTGTATGAGTTCCTATATATTTTAGATATTTAACCCTTTATCAGGTATGTTGTTTGCATATATTTTCTCTGTTTTCATAGGTTGACTTTTCATTTTGTTCATCATTTCTTCTGTCGTGCAGAAGCTTTTTAGTTTGATGTAAAGCCACTTTCATATTTGCTTTTGTTGCTTGTGCTTTATGTGTCATATCCAAAAATCATTTCCAGGACCAGTGTCAAGGGGCTTTTTCCCCCTGTGTCTTCTTCTAAAAATCAGTAGCATTCTACACAGAATAAATGATTTCAAAAACAGTAACATTTATAATAGTATCAAAAACAGAGCAATATTTATGAATTTTTAAAAAAATTTTGTTGAACTATAGTTGATTACAATATTCTGTTAGTTTCAAGTATAGAGCAAAATGATTTACTTAAATATATATTATTTTCCATATAGATTATTGCAAGATATTAAATATAGTTCCCTGTGCTATATAGTAACTCCTTATTGGTTATCTATTTTACATATAATGATGTATGTTTATTAATCTCATACTTCCACTTTATCCCTCTCCCCCCTTTTCCCCTTTGGTAGACATAGATTTGTTTTCTATGTCTTTGAGTCTGTTTCTGTTTTGTAAATAAGTTCATTTGTATTATCTTTTAGATTCCACATATAAATGATATCATATACTATTTATTTGTCTTTCTCTGTCTTATTTCACTTTGTATGATATCTTCTAAGTTCATTCTCATTGCAGCAAATTCTTTCTTTTTTATGACTGAGTAGTATTCCATTGTGTGTGTGTGTGTGTGTGTGTGTGTGTGTGTGTGTGTGTGCGTGTGCATGTGTGCATGCGCATTTGTGTATCACTTCTTTAGCCATTCATTTGTTGATGGACACAGGTTGCTTCCATGTCTTGGCTATTATAAATAGTGCTGCTGTGAACATTGAGGTGCATTTACCTTTCAAATTAGAGTTTTCTATTTTTCTGGATATATGCCCAGGAGAAAGATTGCTGAGTCATATGGTAATTCTACTTTTAGTTTTTGAAGGAACCTCCATACTGATTTCCATAGTGGCTGCACCAATTTACATTCCAACCAACAGTGTAGGAGGGTTCCCTTTTCTCCCCACACTTCCTAGCATTAATTATTTGTAGATATTTTAATGATGGCCATTCTGACTGGTGTGAAGTAAAAACCCACTGTAGTTTTGATCTGCATTTTTCTAATAATTAGCAGTGTTGAGCATCTTTTTATGTGCCTTTTGGCCATTTGTATGTCTTTTTTGGAGATATGTCTATTTAGGTCTTCTGCCTATTTTTTGAGTGGGTTTGTTTTCTTGATATTGAGTTGTATGAGCTGTTTGTGTATTGTGGAAATTAAGCCCATGTCAGTCACATCATTTCCAAATATTTTCTCCCAGTCTAATGGGTTGTCTTTTCATTTTGTTTATGGTTTCCTCTGCTCTGCAAAATCTTCTAAATTTGATTGGGTTCTATTTGTTTATTTTTGCTTATATTTCTTTTGCCTTGGGAGATGGACGTAAGATAATATTTCTACGATTTAATTGGGAGAAGATTTTGCCTGTCTTCTCGTCTAGGAGTTGTATAGTTTCAGGTCTTTCATTTAAGTCTGTAAGCCATTTTGAGTTTATTTTTGTGTATGATGTGAAGGAGTGTTTTGCTTTCATTGTATTACATGAAGCTGTGCCACATTCCCATCACTACTTGCTGAACAGACTGTGTTTTCTCCATTTTATGTTCTTGCCTCCTTTGTCGAAGATTAATTGACCGTAGGTGTGTGGGTTTATTTCTGGTCTCTCTATTCTGTTCCATTGAACTGTCTGTTGTCTGTTTTTGTGCCAATAACTTGCTGTTTTGATTACTGTGGCTTTGTAGTATTGGCTGAAGTCTGGGAGACTTATGCCTCTAGCTTTGGTTTTTCCCTCAGTATTACTTTGACAATTCTGAGCCTTTAGTGATTCCATATAAATTTTAGGATTATTTGTTTAGTTCTTTAAAATATGTCATGTAATTTGATAGGGATTGCGCTAAATCTCTAGATTGCTTTGGCAAGGATGGCCATTTAACAATGTTGATTCTTCCAATCCAAAAGCATGGGATATCTTTCTGTTTCTTTGAATCATCTTGTATTTCCTTTATCAATGTTTCATAGTTCTCACCATATAGGTCTTTTACTTCCTTGGTTAGGTTTATTCTTAGGTATATTTTTTAAGGTGATTTTAAATGGGATTTTTTTTATTCTATCTGATATTTCATTGTTAGTATAAAGAAATGCAACATATTTCTGTATATTAGTCTTGTTTTCTGCTACCTTGCTGAATTCATTTATTAATTCTAATAGTTTTCGTGTGGAGTCTTTAGGGCTTTCTATGTAGAGTATCATGGCATCTGTATATAACGATAACTACCTCTTCCCTTCAATTCGGATATCTTTTATTTATTTTTCTTGTCTGTTTATTACAGCTAGGACTTCCAGTATTATTTTGCATAGAAGTGGTGAAAATGGGTATCCTTGTCTTTTTCCAGATTTTGGCTGGAAGCTTTTCACCATTTTGAGCATTATGTTAGTTGTGGGCTTGTCATAAATAGCTTTTATTTTATTGAGGTATATTTCCTCTGTACCCACTTTGGTGAGAGTTTTTATCATGAATGGAGGTTGCATTTTGTCAAATGCTTTTTCTTTGCCTATTGAGACGTTCATATGTTTTTTGTCTTTTATTTTGTTGATGTGGTGTTTCACACTGATAGATTTGTGTATGTTGAAACATCCTTGTGACTCTAGAATTAATCCAACTTGATCATGGCTTATGGTCCTTTTCATGTGTTGTTGGATTCTGTTTGCTAATATTTTGTTGAAAATTTTTGCATTGATATTCATCAAAGATTACTGGCCAGCAATTTTCTTTTTTGGTAGTATCTTTGTTTGGTTTTGGTATCAGGGTAATTAATGGTGGCTTCATAAAATGAAGCCACTTTTGGAAGACTCTGAGATAGACAGGTACAAGTGCTTCTTTGTAGGGTTAGTAGAATTTCCCAGTGAGACAGTGAAGCCATCTGGTCTTGGACTTTTGTTTTAAAGGAGTTTTTATTTGTTTGTTTGTTTTTAAACAGGTTCTATTTCAGTTGTAGTACCTGTCTGCTCAGATTATGTTTCTTCTTGATTCAGCTTTGGCAAGCTGTATGTTTCTAGAAACTTATCCATTTCTTCTAAGCATATAACTGTAATATTTTCTTGTATTTTTCATTTCTGTGGTAGTGATTTTTTTTTCTCATTTTTAATTTATTTTATTTATTTGAGTCCTCTCTATTTTCTTCATGTTAAGGCTGGCTACAGGTTTTTCAATTTTGTTTATCCTTTCAAAAACCAGCACTTGGTTTTACTGATTTTTTTTCTTTCTGTTTTATTTCTATTTCATTTATTTACTCTCTGATCTTTGTTATATCCTTCCTTTTGCTAGCTTTAGGTTTGTTTGTTCTTTTTTTTCTTTCTAATTATCTTAGGTGGTAAATTAGGTTGTTTACTTGAGATTTTTCTTGTTTTTTAAGGAAGATCTTTATTGCTATGAACTTCCCTTTTAGGACTGCTTTTGCTGCATCCCACTGATTTTGTATGGCTGTGTTTTCATTGTCCTTTGTCTTGCAGTACTTCAAGTATTATGTAGTATCAGTGCATGTCATTACCTATAATAGCAACATAGTATTCCATGGTATGTACTGCAAATTATTCATTATTTATTTAAGCTTATTTTTGCTATTTCCAGAGTTGTGTTTATGTAAACATAACATCAGTGAATATATTCCCATTTGCAAGTATCTTTTACACTTATGCTGTTCTATTTTTGTGTAGATTATTGAACTAAAATTGATTGTCAAAAGTATGTTCATTTAAATGTTGTAGATATTAATAAATTCTCACCAAAGTGTTGCATAAATTTGTGATTGTAACAAAGCCATATTTTAGTGTCTTTTTCTATATGCTAATCTCTGTTCCCGTAGGAAGAAAATTACTTGAGAGACTTTTGTGCACTATTAAAATGTTTTATATATGTGTTAGACATGCATATATATGTAATATATTCTTCATTGTGTGTGTGCATGTATTTTTGTGTGTATATATTATATACTATTCTCCCAAACTGTTTATATAATTGGAAGCGGAAGTTCCATCTTGAATCTGTTATTCAGAGGGAATCTGTTGCGAGCACTCAGTGACAAGTTTCTCCTTGGCAATTTACTTTTTGAGTAATGATTGTTCTCCTGCTTCTTCTTGAAATGAATGAGGTCCAGGTCAAGTCAATTATGAAGGGAGAAAACATTGAAATTAATGCAGATCTCTCAGAGTAGGTTTACATAACCCTAGATTTGTTTAAGTAACACTTAATTTATAGAATGCTTGAAATCTTAATTCCTCAGTGAGTCCTTTTCCAACTAAGTAAACCTGAAATGTAGATGCAGCCTTCAAGAAAGCAGCAACACTCTTTCCTGGCATCCAGCAAAATGCTGTGGATGCAGAATAACTGATTTGCATCTTCAACAGCAAGGAGCCCATTTCTAAATCAACAAGTTGTTCTCAATTGTATAGGCAGGTGAGAGATTTGCTGATTACCAAAGGGATCAGTGATTCAGTCATTCATTTGATCACCCACTCAGCAACCAATTTTAATGTGTTATTTTTAAGAGTATGCTGTCATTCTTCCTTTGACTTTGGGTATGTCTTTCAGGTTCTCAGAGGTAACACTCATCTATAAATGGAGACAAATGGTCCCTCTCTTGAAGTACTTGCAGTATTTAACTAGGAAACATGTATAAGACCTGATGAATAGGCATTTAGTAATTACTCTGTTCTCATCCTTTCCATCATTCATCATCGTTCATCAGTATAAATGATTATTCTGATAATCTGGTCATCAGCTAAGGATTCCTGGTTTAAAAGTATCCATAAGTACAATACTAATGTCTATTTTGAAATTACCCATGCATTGTTTAATACACAAACTGCATATGTGGCTACTTTTCCCCTCTTGTAACAATGTACTCCCTAAACACTTTAATTAACCTTACCTCTATATTTTCTCTGTATGCAGCAGGCGACTCAGTGATATTTTGTTGTCCATTGCTAACAACCAAGTTGGATGGTTTTCACAAGCAGTCCACGTTGCAGAGAGTAAAAATAGTACAGGCTGTACTAATTTTTAGTTTTGTTTCATTTTTATTTCTTGAGAACCTTGCTTTTTCAAATATTGCCATTTTCTTGTATCTTTAATGTCCTCTGAGTTATTTCTATTTAACAAAACACAATTCTGCTCTAGGTCCCTGACCTCCTCAAGCCATACACCCTCCTAGAGGTGAACAAAAAACATATATATGTCCTACTTTGTATCTGTACCTATATTTGCCAAAGGCACTTCAGACTCATTTGCCCTTTATTCAGCACATCATCTGCTTCCCAGAATGATTTCCTTGAACTTCAGTCTAAATTTCAGCAGATGACGCTGGAGTGCACTCTGTCAGCAAACATGGGAAATTGAGAGTCAACGTTGGGTTCCCTTTCCCTAATATTTTATATTGAAAAATGACTTAACATTGTCAGTTTCACGTTTGTTATTTATGGTGTCCCCTGTGTCTTTACTTTTAGCAATTTAAATCCTCTTTAATTTTTGCCTGGAATTTCATATACGGTTCTTGCCAGAGTTACGATGTCCATATTCCTTCATGATGTTTCCCCTGTGTAACTCTTCATCCTTCTTCTCTCATACCCTTCAGTTCCTCAGTGTATTTTGTTATTCCGTGTCTACAATGTTTGCACACAGTGAGTATGAGAAAGAGGACAACCTGAACCCATCACCCCTTTGGATTGCCAGAAATTTCTGATTAAGTCTTATTCATTGCTACATAAGCATGAGTAAGTTTGTTCTCAGAAAAGACAATGATTTACTCAAGTAAAAGATTATTTTCTTATTCCCAGCCTCTGATAATTACTTTACCTGGCATATGTTAGATAACTAACAAATAGACAGATAAATAGATCCAGATATACCTATTACTATATATGCATATATATTTATGTATTTATAATATATGACATATAACATACATCTATCTTTTATGTAATGTATATCCTTTATGTACACTCTGTCTTATGATGGCAGGGAATTGTGCTTTAGTCATCCTTTAAAAATTGTTTTCTACATGGCATGATCCATTTTAGTTAGTAAGTGTTTATTAAATATGAACTGAATTGAGTTAAATTAGCTAAGAAATATGGTTCGAATTACAGTGTATTTGTAACAAAAATTTTAGCTTAATAGGATGACTTGTGTGTTTCTTTTCTGTATTCATTCTTTATGTGTTAATTGCTCTATTGGTAGTTTGACTTACAAGTTTTTCTTCATTCACATTCAGGTCAATGTGTTTGAAAGATAAATATGTAGTGAACAGGGCCTAAACAGGTTTAAAGTACTATTTTTATGGAAAAACCAGATTGTTGCCATAACTCAGTGATTTGCTAATGATCATAGTACTCATGGGTTTAGATAAGTTCTTTTCCTTTCTTGTGGACCAAAAGAAACTCAAAGATGGTTAAGCAATTTGGGACCCATTAGCAATTCAGTAGCCTGCTTTAATATTTCTACTCTTTTTGTTTTATATGGGCATCTATATTTTGAATACAACTTTGAATTTTAAGTAGATCAAATAAATTGTTAGGAAGGCATTCTTCAAACTCAAAATGAAATAGTCTCTGCTTTGTGGTGCCTTTCTTTGCCAACTCCATAAACTTAACCACTTGTTGCTAAGGGCTCCCTTGAATCGAGATTGAATTATAGTCCTTTGCCTTAGATGCTGTTTTTCCTTAACCGTGAATTCCTTGAGTGTAGAGAGCATAGTTCATTGCTCTCAAAATTTTAAGTAAAAAAGGAAAGAAGGAGAGAATGTAGGAAGCATGGAAGGAGGCAAATAAAATAGTGTCTGAATATTTTGTGGCCACTTAATAAATTCTTAGATCCTATTTCTTCCTTTACTGAATTCTGATTGGCTCTGTGTCTAGCAGGATACTATCCAGACTAATCTGATGTCCAGTGTTTTTTCTTTCTTTTCTCCCATTGTGTCACCCGTTTCCCTAAAGCAGCTCTGTGAATTAGCTGTTTGGAAAGAAGTATTTCATTTAATTCATTCACATTTAGAATTGAATAACTATTAAGCTGTTTTTATGTGATATCCATTAAGGATTTAATGTTTTTAAAAAAAGGCATGCTAAAACAAAGCGTGAATCTCTGTGTTTGTTCAGTCAAGCTAGTGTAACAAAATATTGTAGACTGAGTGGCTAATAAACAGCAAAAATTTATTGCTCAGAGTTCTGGAGGCTGGAAGTCCAAGATAAGAGTGCCAGCATGGTCCAGTTCTGGGCTGCAGGTTGCCGACTTCTCCTTGTATCCCCCAAAGGTGTGGAAGGGTCTGTTGAGTTTTGTGAGGTCTCTTTTTTAAAGACATTCATCCCAATATGAAGGTTCTGCCTTAATCACCTCCCAAAAGCCTCACCTCCTCACTTAAAGGGTTAGGATTTCGACATATGCATTGTGGGGCGGGGAACACAAACGTTCAGTGAAGCATACTAATCTCTAATTGTAGGAATTAGCTGTGTAATTTGGGGATATTAGGGCACTGATTATCAGTGTTTCTCACTAACCTGCTCTGA
Organism: Camelus ferus; assembly: GCF_009834535.1. Lineage (NCBI taxonomy): Eukaryota > Metazoa > Chordata > Mammalia > Artiodactyla > Camelidae > Camelus > Camelus ferus. The sequence continues at coordinate 5,383,175 of NC_045705.1, read as the reverse complement.
TTAATATCTGCAGAACGGAGAAAGAGTGTGCTGACTAATTTTAGAAGCTAGAATAATGTGGAGAGGATAGAGTTTTTGACAGCTTACGGGATTTTTTCAATATAACTTGAATAATTCACTGTGGTCATTTAGGCCCTCGGTCCAAGCAGTGATGTTAAAAAGCTGGGAGAGAGTTTCCTACACAGGATAAATCCAGCCTTTGGGAGATTTTGTGGTCCTCCTAGCTGCCTGTCTGTTTCTTTATAAATGCAAGACTTAGAAGCTGGCAGATAGCACAATTATTTGTTCCTCTCCTCCCTAAATTATTCAGACTTCCTTTGCTTTTTCAATAATATAAAGCCCTTATATTTCTTCAAGTCAGTGAAAATGCAGGCCTCATTACACTGCTGAAGGATCCACTTCTTTTCACCACTTAGAATTTTCTGAACCTAGTCAGCAAGGAGCCTGGTCATCGGTCCATAAATGAATGACACCCTCCAGGCTAAGGGCCAGCTAATTGCCAAGTCCGAATTCTGTGTGTGTTTACTAGTGTGTGTTCTTTTAACTTTTCAAAGTCATAGCGGATCAGGTACAGTGGCTTCTGCTTCCATGTTTGATCTGCTTGACTAAGCAGGAGGTAATCCCTCACCTTAGGCTACTGCATTATGCATTCTGGCTTGTTGCTCTGAGTATTTTTGACAGTTTTAACATTTCCAACTGGTGGTTGATCTTGGACTTTTTGATCCATGACTTAGTGGCGTGGCTTGCCCTCATGCTCACCATGCCTCGGTCAGCAAAGCAGACTGGGAGTCTTGTTCAGGATCTGAGCAAAGAATCAGAGATTACACAGAATAAATATCTCAATGTTTCTGATTGTGTTTAAAAAGGAAGAATGCTTCCTTAGGTGTAGTGGCACAGGCAGTTATTCTCCAATCTTGTAAGCATATTGTCTCCTTTTAAAATGTGTGTGCCACGCAGATTTTTAGACATAAATCTTCATCTGGTTGAAATGAAGGCTGGTTTACACGGCTCTCTTGCAACCACCTTTCCAGGTACCACTGCCTCCAGCTTATTCTTAATATCTGTGTTGCTGTATGTTTTAGATGGATAATTTGTGTTTTATAATAGTCATTGAAAATGTAAGTAAATACATAAAAGATGAAGCTGGTAAAAGCATAGGACAATTAAAAGTATTTTCTCATCAAGATTTCCTGTAATATACTTTATTTGTAAAACTACGAATTTTAATGTAGAGAATAAATGCAAATATAATTAGATAAACAATAGTTATAAATGACATTTTAAAGTTACTATCTGTTCACTTCATGATAGTAATTCTAGGAGTCTATTTGAAGAATATTAAAATATCAAGCAAAATTATTGGATATACATTACAGTGAAAATGACAAGAAAAAAATGCCCAAGCATGGAGTAATTGATAACACCATAGTGGAGGAATCTGAGGAAATATTCCATTTATTAATATTGTCTAAGGAAATGAAAACTGTTATTTATATTGAAAAGCAGGATCTAACATTCAACATAGGAAATGATGTAAATCAGTGTTATTCAAATGTTTTGATCACCTTCAGTAAGAAGCATTTTGTTCATATGACCCTCATATATACATAAATAAATATACAAATAAAAAAAGTTTCAAAGTAACAGTCATCCTACTACATATAATGTATACTGATACCTTTTTTCCTCAATTTTTTTTTTAAATTTAAGTGACTAAAGGGATTTCTTTTTTTTATATATATATCTATTTTTTATTTTTGAGTTTTTTGGTGGTTTTGGGCTAAGTTAATAGGTTTGTTTGTTTGTTTGTTTGTTTATTTATTTATTTATTTATTTATTTATTTATTTATTTATTTATTTATTTATTTTAATGGAGGTACTGGGCTTTGAACCCAGGACCTCGTGCATGCTAAGCGTTCACTCTACCCACTGAGCTATACTCTCCCCCTTAAAGTGATTTCTTGACCAACAAATGAGTTGTGACATGTAGATAACCAGTGATCTAAACTATGTAGATAATATATTTTGAGATTATTCTAGAAGGAAATGCAACACCACATTAATATTTTTATATCTGAGCACTTGGATTTGGGATATTTTAATTTTTCATTATTCTGACCTGAATTTTTTAAAATATTGGCAATGACATGTTTTAATATTACAACCACGACTCATTTTATAGTTGTATTTTTTTATCAGGTGTAAATGTGTTTTACATTTCAAGTGTTTCCTTCCAACTTCCTTCCAGTTTTCAGTACAGTAGGGGCTAGGTCTTAAATCCCATAGTATTTTCTTGGACATAGGAAATTCAAGGTAATAGCGATCACATAAATGAATGAGTGGGTAGATATATGAATGGCTTATAGAATGTAACCCAGCTGTATTTTTGTGAGGTAAATTTTAGATTTTCTTCTTTTATTCAGCTTATACAAAGCAACACATATTCTACTGAAATGGAAGTTAATGTAGCCACATATAATGAAATTTTTATATTCAACACAAACTATTGTCCAAAATCTGTGTTCAGTGTTAAGACAGAGTAATGTTTTTTGAGCTAATGTAGAAAATGCCATATAGTTGTAGAAAAAACATAGCCATTGGCATCAAAGCAGAACAGTGTGAAATCCTGGCTGTGTGACAGCCTCAGTGTGTCATCGGGGGCTGCTGATCTCATTGAGCTTTTGCTTCCTTTGTTGTAAAATGAGAATAAGATGAGTTTCATAATCTTTTTGAATAATTAATTAAATTAATTCATGCAAAATACCTAGGTGCACGCATACCATGTATATTAAGTTCTTTTTTTTCCCTCTTCCCCAGGTATTTAGATATTTTTAAATATAAAAGCTGAAAAAATTCAGTTTTAAAATACATAAAATCGCATTTTTAATGCATATTTTTATGTCAACCCATGACTTAGGTTCAGCAATGCACAAAGTGAAATGTTTAATATAAACACATAAAGTGTAAAAATAAAATGGCAAAAAAAAAAACCCTCAAAAAACACAATCTACTAGAAAAATATGTGGGAAACATTCACAGTTATAAGATGTGAGGTACAAAGTATTTTAGAACCCAAAGCAGAAATCTGAGTGTAAGTCATCGCATGGTATTTCAGTTACGACAAGTGAGCACTCATGTACATTTCAGAAGTTTTGGGTCACAGAAGTAGGAAGTGTTGCGTGAACTCAACCCTACATTCCCTATGAGCCTCATTTAAGAAGTAGGGCTGTTGTTACTATTGTTTTTTGTTTGTTTATTTGTTCTTTTTCAGATTTTGCTAAGAAACTCTAAGAAATTCTGTGAATCAATGTCAAAGAGGTAGCATTTAATGAAATAATAAATTAAGATTAATACCGATGTCTATGCACATTCAAGATAGAAGTGACAAATTGTGGCTTATATTCATTGAGAAGAGTTAAGGATATTGGTTAAACCAGCAAAAGGGAAAAAAAAGTGTTTTGAATTCATTTTAAAGCATAACTGATGAAAACAATTTTTAGATTCTGATAAAATAAAATATTGATTGAATTTTTGAAACCTCAAAAAGTGATAAGATAGCATCATGTCCCAGAAATTTTGACTGTAGCTTTTGTAATTGTTAAAGGAAAACAGTCAAAAGACGTGAACAGAGATTACTCACTCACAAAAAGGAAATATATAGAGGAAACAAGTATGTTAAGTCTAGCTATCCAGGCTTATAAACAAACAACTGCAACAATGAGATAAATTTTTGACAGGTTAAATTTAAAGTTTTCTCAAGCACAGGAAAAAAAAGGGACTCTCACACTCTTGGTGAGAATGTAAATTGGTATAATCCTTCTGAGGGTAATTTAGAAATAGCCATCAAACTAAAATGCACCTATCTTTTGACCTAGACATTTCACTTATAAGATTACTGATACTTAAAGTATGTCTATGGTATTGTTAATGGAGAAGCTAACGGAGGTAATACAACAGTTACAGTATGAATTGCATGTGCTTCAGAAAAGTACATATATACACTCATGCATAATATGTGTGCATGTGTATATGTCTATATATGTAGTGAAACTTACTGGAAAGATAAACTAAACATTTTTGATAATGATTCCTTGTAATAAGTCGGTCTATGGAGGGTGGAACCAGCTGTGGTGACATTTCATTTTGTACCTCTTTAAAAACATGAACATCTGTTATTTTTATAGTAAAAATGTTTACATTTTTTATAATATCACATTTCAACCACAAATTATCATCACACAGACAAAGCAGAATAGAAACCAGGTAACTGAAGATAAAGGACATTTAGAAAGCTCTACCTATTTTAAAAGCACTTTTGGTTTAATTCTTCTGTTTATACATACTGTGGAGCAAATTATTTGGTGTATTTTTCATAAAAGAAGCAATGAGAAGAGATAACATGCTAAATGTGAGCCCAAAGTCAAAAATTTAACAGCAGTAAAAGTCTTGTGGTTTATAATGATTTTTGATAAAATATATGCAAAATTAGAATTGATATTCACAGCCTGAATGAATTTAGTTGAATTCTTTGAGAAAAATAGCCTTGTTTTCTTCAAACATTTTGAGCTCTGGGATTTAGAGGGGAAAAAGGCTCACTCAACTGACCAGGATGTTGTCTGGGTTTTCCACCATTGTATTTCTTACCTGTGTTGACATTCATATTTTATTTATAATAGGAAATCATTAACAGGTCATACAATTTACTTAGAGAAACCATGGATTTTATAAAATTCAAATGAAGAACATTTTGAAAAAATGTGAAAGCTTAACCTTAATCTGCCCTCCTGTAATCATATCGGGGATCAGTATTTCGCCATAAGTGTGTGCATTTTCTATATCTTATGATGTTTTATTAAAAAGATCTATAAACAAAGTATGGAACCTTAAAAGTAGCTGGTGATATAGTAAATATTATTTGTATCAATTGCCATCATCCTTATTTAAGATGCATAATTGGTAGCTACTTTAAAAGATGCAGTTTTAAACTGTATTGTAGATTATCATACATTTATCTTAAGCCAACACAAATTTATATCTATATATGTTTTTAAAAAAAAAACTCCAAGATTATATCTATACCCTTGCCAAACTGAACTTTTCTGGTCAGCTAGAATTTTCTGGTCACTTTCTCTGCAGCAGACAGTGGCTCACGTATTACTTATTGATTGTGGTGTAACCTGAGCAATTGCTATGTAATATGCTGTACCATAAGTGACAGGATAAAAAGATGGTATTAATTATTAAGAAAATGGCTGATTTAGCAATGCATAAATGGTTAAGTCCAACTTGTATTCTTAAGTTAAAGTGAAGTATTGTCAACAGCAAGACATAACAGCAAAAACTTACTTTTTACCATTCTAATGGTCTATGTTCATATCGATGTTCTAAGCTATTGAATTTTTTCGAAGTAGCAAAGCCTATTTTATAGTGGTGAAAATTTTTCTTCTAATCTTGGGCAACTAAAATCAATATTTGACTCAAATTGTATGGTAAAAGAAGGTGAACTCCATACAGATACTCTAGTTCTGTGGTAAATGATATATTCTAGTCTTTTCAGTTTTGTGTCTTTTTGAAAAGTGGAATGGTCAACAAAATAAAGAATTAAAATGGCACACTCACATACATAAACACATCCACAAACACAAACACACAGATCTTCATCCAAATTGATAACATCAGATCAATGACACCACTGAAACGGTGACTTGAAAATGTATTTGTCTTTACTGTTGATGTAGTTGATAGTGTAAGTTTTAAAACATGCTTTTTTTTTTTTTAATAGAATTACTTAAACAGTTCCAGTTTTAACTCAGTCTTGGATTTAAGAAAATTCCTGGTAGGTGATTTTACTTCTTAATAAAATTGAATCCCACGTTCAAAATTTTTTGATATCAATAGAAGTAAGGACCTGTTTAATTTTTCCACTTATTTGCAATGCATGAAGTATTATTAATCTGTGAGATACCTATGTTAGATGATATTTTGTAGGGGATTTGTTTTAATCCCAACAAGTGAAACAATTATCAGTTTATACAATGAAAAATAAATTGGCACTAATTGTAATCAACATTAAGAGTATTTCTTTGATTATTTTAAATAATCTGATAAGTAGAAGAAAAGTGGGGTAGGAGCTAAATCTGTTTGAAATTCTCCTTCATGCTATTCACAGTGGTAAGTTCTCTGCAAATGCTATCTAAATTTATTCCTTATAACACCTATAGGCAGTTTTTAATCTCCATTTTAAAGATAAAGTAATCAAATTCAGGGAGGTTAAGTATAAAGTTAGAAATATGAGAGGTATCCCACACTCTTCTCTTCACTGCAAATACAATCATTCACCAAGCTCTATCAAATTTTTCTTCTCAGCATTTTTCCTTTTTCTATATCTCCTCTATTATTGTCTTTGACCTTAGTCACCTCTGTCTGCATCCCTGCAGTAGTCCCCAGAAATTGCAGGAGATCTTCTGCCTCTCTTTTCCTACAGTGTAAATCTAATCACATGAATCCTTTGCTTAATACCCTTCAGTGTGTCTCCATTTTTCATAGTCTGAAACTCTTGGCAAGCTCTGTAAGATTCTGTCTGGTCCCTGCTCATCACTCAAGGTTTATTTTCACAGCACTCTCATTCTGTTTCTCTACCAGACTCTTCCAGTCATCCCAAGATAATTGCAGTTTCGAAACTATTTTCTGCTGCTTTACATCTAAGTATTTTCTCACCTGTCTCCCTCTGACTTAAGCTCTCCAGCCCCTGGGTCCCAGTTTTCACCGAATTGTCTCCTGTAAGCTAGTGATAGCATCACTTTCTACGTGAAGCATTTTCTCACCGGTTATCCCTTGTCTCTGATCTCTCTTACACATCAATTGACAATTCCTATGACACAAATATTTCTGTTGAGGACACCTAAATTTGGGATGTTTTAACTAACATAATTTTCTCTGCTTATTAAACTGTGATTTCCCTGAGGGCAGGAACCAGGTTATATTTTGTATGCAACTCTGATAAACCACACATTTCTTGTGACATAAAAAGCAATTATTATTTTTGTTGTAAAGGAATATTGTTGGAGGAAAGAGTAGTACATCATATCACAGGGAAGACTGAATAGTCGCCAACAATCTAGAAGGGAATGGATTAGGAATCAATTGAGAGTTTCCCGGCAGTTATCAATTATGGTCGTTCGTTTAGAGTTTTGTAATTAATGTGACTCAGCTCTCATTGGTCCGTGTGTGTGTGTGTGTGTGTGTGTGTGTGTGTGTGTGTGTGTGTGTGTGTGTGTGTACTATAGGGTTAAAACTTCCAGTGGACTAAATCTGGTTTGCTTAAATTAAATCAGGCATGTACAACTGAACTAATAACCGTAACTTAGGTTAATGTAGCGAATGTGACTGAAAGGTGCCATTCACACCTGAGGGAGGTTTGCTGAGAGCCAGGCTACCACTTAATGTCTGTTAGAGCATTCAGGTATTTTTGCTGACTAGGTAGCGGTTAGCAGGAAAAAGAGCAGGCTCACAGATGTTTACCAGCAGAAAAATGGTAAATCCAGAAGTATTAAACCACTAAAGCATCTGAGACTTTAATAGCCACAACAGCTAGAGACAAATCATCAACAAGGTCTTCAGAATATTTTCAGAACTCCTTGACCCTAAGTTATGCATGTAATTGCAGTGGCTACAATTATGGAAAATGTTTACTTCCAAAGGCAAGTAGTAACAATAACGTAAATATTTTTCATTGCAATTACAATCTTCCTCCAGGGCTATATGGCAACAATGGATATATTAAGTATTTAGTCAAATATACTATGGGCTTTTGGTCTTCTTCCATTGTTTTTTCAATTAAAGTGAATGGCACTGGCTTCCATTTTGTTTATAATTGAGAAATACAAAGTTCTTGGTGTCTTTTCTCTTCCTCCATGTCATATTTACTTTCTCACCCAATCCTAATAATTATGGTATTTAATGTCTAAAAATTTCTGCTTTGCCCACCTCCACTGCAACACTTTACTTCAAATTACCATTACTTTTCATCTACAGCAGTGAACTAGCCTCCTAACTTATAAATTACTGGCTTAAATGCGTCCACTCTGCCAATCTCCTCCTTTTCAGATTTCTCTACATACCTCATTTAGAGGGAACTTATGAAAACACAAATTGAAGCATGTCCCTATCACACCTGAAGCCTTTCAGTGGTGTCCCATATCTCCTAGAATGAAAATAGAACCTCATACCTCAGTGCACCAGTACCCTATCTCCAGCTTCATCTAACGCCTGGCTCTACCAAGTCAAGCTGGTCTTGTGGTTTGCCCTTTGTACTTGGGCTCTCTCCTTATTGTAGGTGTTGTTCTCTGCATCTGGAATTCTTTTTCATCACTGTTTGACTTAATGAATCTCTACTCATCCTTATGTCTTCAGTTCAAGCTAATTTCCTTAGGGAATCCTTCCTTGATCTCTCTGCTTGGTCAAATCCTGATGCTATACTTATTCTAACTCACTACTCTCATTCTTAGTATCATGCAGCTCTCCCAAGAATGTGTCACAGAACCAGTTTTAATTTTTAAATGTGATGTTTGGATTAATATCTCTTTACTACACTATACTTTAAGGCCTTTGAAGGCAGGGGTGGGTGTGTGTGTGTGTGCATGTGTGTGTGCGCGCACGTGTGTGTGCATGTGTGTGTGTTTGTTTCTAAGGTGCTGACCACTTAGCAACAATAAGTACTTGTTGGATGCATTTATAAATGAACGACTATTCACTAAAATGTTATAGATCTCTGAATAGCAGGTTTTTACTTCATTTTTTATGGTCTCTGTATTTTATATGATTTATTTATTTTTATTTTTATTGAAGTATTATGATTTACTACCCAATTTTTTTAAATAAACAAAAATAAAGGAAAGGCTGTTTTTAAGAAGATTTAAATGTATCTTTTTTTAAAATTATGTTCTCGTTTGTAAGATATATTCACAGTAATACTTCTACTTTTTATATCTATTAAATACAGGTATTGATTGATAAATCTGTTTTAATGTGGGCTTCATTCATGAGTAGATAAACTTCTGCTGATTTGACCAAATGAAAATACACATTTCCCATTCAGTGACTATTCCTAGAGTTTACATGGGAAAAAAAAAAGGCACTTCGTACTGTCAACAGAGTTGATGTGCCCTGATTCTCACCCTAACTATACTGCAAGTTTCTCTGTCAGAGATCATGCATTTAATACGTTTTACCCCCAAAGTACCAGAAGAATTCAAAACTGTAAGTAGGTAGTCAATAAATAATTTACTCTATTTTTCTTTCCACATTCATGCTCCCTTAGCTGCTGTAGATTATATATCTGCCATTTCTGCAGCAACCTTTTGTGCCAGTTCACTGAACCAGAATATTTAAATGTTTCCAGATAGCATTTATTTTATGCTTTCCCTGGCTTTTACAGCATGTGAAAATTCAATACAACCAGAAAAATATCTGGTGAATTGAAAATTAAGGCATTTATGTTAGATTCTCTTACAGAATATTTACATTTGGATTTATACAGAGATATTAAAATACCATAAATGTAAAGTCAGAACTCTAAACTTCCATGTAACTTAGAAGATATAAATACAGCAGAATAAATTAATACAACTAAATGTATTTGATCTCTTCTAGATAACCAGTTTTAATAAACTGTTATATCTCAATTCCCTTTCCTACCCACCCAACCCCTGTCAGTGGTGCTGAGTTGAACTCTCGTGCTCTCCGCACAATCAAAATGCTTACACAGAAGAGATAGAGAACTCCTTACTAGAATGATTGAGGAAAATAATATAGAGATGTTGGTTAAATATTTTATTAAAGCCAAATAAGTTACGTGAGTCTACCTCTAGCTTTCCTCCAGCGATTGAAGAAGCATTGAAGCAGTATTTGAAGTTTTCCACTCCTTCTCTGCATCAGTCACAATATCTGATACTGAGGAACCATTTGGTTCTGCAGCAGCAATTCTTAATTGATTGATTTTAAAAGAAGAAGAAAAGAGAGTGGGATCTCACTGATAAAGAGGTGGCATGAGGAAGAGACACGAATGAAGGCAGAGGTATGGATACATATACCCTCCTTCTTTTTCCCTCTTTTTCGGTACGTATTTAGAAATCAAAAGGAAGAAAAAATATTCACCTTGACAAAAATAAAGAATGTGTAACAACAACATGGAGATGTGGAGATAGCCTGAGTAGTTCAAAATGCCAGTTGGGGACCTTTGCTTGTACTGCTTTAAATCATCATCAAATAAATATTAATTAAGGCAGGATGCACTGAGAAGGTAAATAACTTATGACCAGAATAATAAATTTCAGTTGCAGAATTATATACAATTTATACAGCTCTTTCAAATGCATTATATCCTTTAAATCTCATCACAACTTAAGATTATGTGATTAAAATGTAGAAGAGCTAGAAATAGAGCTTAAATCTTGTAACCTAAGTCCAGTAAGCTTTCTAACTATGGGATGCTGAATCTTCTCTTCCTCTTCCTCCTTCTGACAACCACAGCATTTATATTTGGATATGATAGCATGAATCAAGCTGCAAAAAAGATATGGTTGAGGGTGGATGGCATCCTTCCTTCGAAGTCCACTTAGCTTCCAGACATTGGGCTTTCCACTAACCTGCTAATATGCGTCTCTAACTTTTAGGAGATTAGCTTTCTAAATGTTCTCACACCTGTCACAAGTCCTCATTTTAAGTTTGATACAGAATAATCTATGTGAAAACATTTGGTAAGCCCTGAAAATTTATGCAAATTTCAAGTGATTTATTTACATTTATCATTTTCCAAAAAATTAATGCAATACTAATTCCATTCAATAAGTAAAAAAATTCAAATGATGAATAAAAAGGTGAGCCATTGCTTCTTTTAGAGAAAAAATAATCAAGCTAGCAAAAACAGAGTGCCTTTCATTGATAAAGCTTGCCTTAAATTGGCTTGCTATTCCCCACGATCAGCGTAGTCTTCTGTCTTGCTCTTCACGTGCATCTGTTGCTCTTGTTGCTATAGATGGCCGTGGATGGTAATAGTCTTTCCTCACTTATGCAAGAAGAGCTCCAGCAAGAGTCAGTAATCAGTTTTCTCCTTGCATTTTCCTTTTTTTCCCTGGGACCTAACAGTTAATTTAGAACTAAATTCATTCCAGGATATTTCCCTACTAATTAGCTTGGGAAGAGTTTCCGTTACTAGGATAAGCAGTGTGCTCAACATGTAGAAACATTTGCTATCTCTTCACCTCTTTGAGTATGTTTCCTCTGTGAGTAGCCTCATGATACCTACCATAAGAGAATTTAGAATTTGGATGAAGAGAAGGAGGAGAAAACAGTCTTTCACGAGACTGTCAACTATGGGGCCACTGAGACCCAGGTCGCATCATGAGAAATCACCCTTGGGGAAACTGACACATAGTGTAGGAGTTTGTTTCCTGTTGTATCTTGATAATTAGAGGCAGCAGGCGGGGAGGTTATTAACACTGCAGAGAGAAATAATGCTTAAACAAAGGATGACTGTTCCCTGCAGTAGACTTACATGTCTTAGACATGCTTGCACATAGGAAGCATCTGCATAGATGGTCATTGTCTTATTTTAAATAGAGCAACTCTGTTGTCTTAGGACTTTAATCACTGCTTAGGGTACTCAGCCCAACTCATATAAGCGTTCACGAAATTATATAAATAATTTTTGAATTAAATCTAATAGGGACATTTTGAGTATACTCAAAACGCCATTTCCTGCTAAGTTATAGCTCTTATAATCATGGAATTAGCAGATATTTAAAATGGATTATTTTTACCAAATTACTGAATCTTCATCATGAATTGAGGTTGCTACCCAGTCTGATTTGAAATATCAGAAAGTGGTTATTTTAATAACAAGACTGGAGATAAAATATTAAACATTGTCTTCAAATATGGTAAGGGCTTTTCTAGTATACCACTGGGACAACTAATAATATTCTAGAAAAGTTTTATTCCAATTTATATGAAGGGAGTTTGAAGAAGAAAATAAAAAGACACTTCTTGTAAGAAAGGGAATTCTCTAGAGAAATTTAGTTTAAAAATGTACATAATTTAAAAAATATAGGTGACTCATTTAACATTTTATAATACTATCACCCATCTTTTCAAATTCTTTGGGTTTTCTGCTTTTATTATAATCAAAAGATCATATGATTATTGTAGTAATGATGAAAAGGTTTTTTAAAGTTATACTTTCTAGCTGCTAGTTTTAGGGACATTCATATTTTAAGGACTAGCATATATCTTCCTTTGTTGACATTTTAAAAAAATACTTGAGTACTTATGTAATAGCATCTTAACTCCTCACCTTGTTGCTGCTCCCTGCCCCTTCTATGCCAGAGTTTATGTGCTATAAGAATCACCTTTCTGCATGAATCTGATTAAGTCACAGCCCCACGTAAGATCATTCAATGACCTCTTCCGCTTACACAATAAGTTCTAATGAAGTCTAAGACACTCATTCATGATCTGGCCATAATCAAAACTTCTCTCCTTTTTTCTTTCACATTATGTTCCAGCAATACCAAATCATATGAAATTCATTCATACTTTCTTCTACATTCTTTCTTTATTCTTTCATACTTTCATTTTTTTCTCTTTTCGATATCTGAAATAATTTTCCCTCCTTTGCCTTGCAAAGTCTTTCTTGTTTTTCAAAGCCTCCGACATTGACACTCCTCCTTTCTGCATTACTATTCATGCACATTGGGCTTACTCAAATTATTGCTCTTATTATACAGTATTTGCACATATTGGTAAATTACTATCTACATTAAAAGTCTTTGAAAACAAATTGTCTGTTTATTTTTGCATCCCCGATGCCTAGCCAACAAGCTTCTTAGCATATATCTAGGAAGTATAGTTTTGCAAAAACAGGATAGGTGTGGAGTAAAATGAACTCAACAAATGTTGCATACTTTTTGTTGGATGCATGCTATGGTTTGTCAGGGTTTAGTCTGAATGTTAGACAGATAAAGGGCAATCATTAATTTGCAGATGGTCGAAGTTCCCTGAATAGCCTGGACTTCTGCCATAACCCCTTTTTCCCAGAGCCCTGTTCTGCCAAAGATGAAATTTGTTTTGCTAGAACTGAAAGAGATGACAAGAAATTTAGAAAAAAATTAAAGAAAATAAGGCAGTTACTGTCCCTTCTCAATAATTTCAATGTTAAAAATATTGAGTAAAAATAATTTTCTAAACCCTCCTTTAATAGCAGACAATTTATGATGCTACCTGCCATCACAACCAATTTCAACAGTGGAAAATGGTGAGCCACATCCTTTGATCCGCATGACCCCTGATTGTGCTTTAACCTGCTTGTCAGGGGTTACTTGGGGGACAGTTCCCTGACCAGGCTCCTAACAGTTCTGATTATCTAAGTTATTAATCAGGCCTCCTGAATGACAAATGAAAACTTCCAAAGAAATAGTCTCATTTGAGTCATTCAGAGTATAGGGCAAGCATGAAAGGAACACTAATTGACATAACTCAGTCCTCATAAACATTATGTATAATAGATGTGCATTATGCCGTATTTTCCTGTGTGATTTTCCTCATTTATCATTAAAATGTTGATTTATAAGGGAGGCTTATGCCTTTTGCATCAGAAAGAATTTGTTTATCTGTTAGCAAAATGTTATAAACATTATAACAAAATGAAATTGAAAGAGAGAACCCTAATTGGTGAATCAGTAAATTAAGACCAAATAATGACTTTGTGGGTCAACTCATAATTTTTAAAAATCCTGAAAACAAAATAACTGAACCACTTTGACTTGGCTGTATACTTGAAACTAACACACAATTGTATATCAACTGTACTTCAATTAAAAAAAATAGGAAGTTGAATACACACACACAAAACCACAACTTGTTTAGGGAGACTTCCAAATGTTGCTATATCTTTAGAATTTTTGATAATTGTTAAATTATCTACTAAGTGCAACAGTCACTATTCTCAAGGATTTTTTTTAATTGAGGTATAGTTAGTTTACAATATTGTGTCCATTTCTGGTGTACAACATGATGTTTCAGTCATACACTTACATACATATATTTGTTTTCATATTCTTTTTCATTATAGGTTACTGTAAGATATTGAATATAGTTCTCTGTGCTTATACAGTAGAAACTTGTTTATGGAAGTAGTTAGTATCTGAAAATCTCAAACTCCCAGTTTATCCCTCCCATCCTCTTTTCCCTACTGGTAACCATAAGTTTGTTTTCTATGTTTGTGAGTCTGTTTCTATTCTGTAAATAAGTTCAGTGGTGTCATTTTTTTATATTCCACATAGAAGTGATATAGGGTATTTTTCTTTCTCTTTCTGGCTTATTTCACTTCGTATGACTATCTCCAGATCCATGCATATTGTTGTAATTGGCGTTATTTCATTCTTTTTTAGGGCTGACTAGTATTCCGTATATACATACACACACACAAACACACACACGCACACACACACACACATATTTTCATTTATGTGTATATATATACCACAACATTTCTTCATCCAGTCATCTGTTGATGGACATTTAAGTTGCTTCCATGTCCTGGCTATTGTAAATAGTGCTGCTGTGAACATTGTGGGGGGTGCATGTATCTTTTTGAATTAGAGTTTCCTCTGGATATATGCCCAGGAATGGGACTACTGGATCATAGGGTAGGTCTCAAAGATCTAAAGGGTCTTTTAATGCTCATATGAAAGCATAATTAAATATACAAGGGTGCAATTGATACACCAAATACATGGTTCAAAAAGTAGTTGGGAGTTTTCAGTAAAATTCACTTGGACTATTTAAAGAATGAATAGACTTGTGTGAGTTGAAACAAATGAGATGCCAGAGGATATTCTTGAACTGGCATAAGGGGAACTAAGGTAAGAGCAACAAGATAAAAATGTTTGTGGTAACATCAAAGCCTGTTAGTGTGGAGTAGTGTCCACTTTAAGAGAGGAAAAGGAAGAATGTGGTTTTAGTAGCCAGGAAAAGAGCAAATGAGGTCAATGGAGACTTGAGTATAAATTTCTAATAAGAAACCACAATGACTGGCCTGTTTTTTTTTTTTTCCTTATTCCCCTCCATCTCCCCAACAAATATATCCCTTAACTAGAATAGAAAGAGGGTGATTACTATTACTAATCTGATGCTCTGAAAGGCACGCACACACACTGGAATGAGGAAAACAAAAAGAATCAGTCTTCATTAATTAAAGGAGGCTACTTTTAAAAACAATTGCATTTTTATTTTTAAATTTTTTCTGTAAATAACATTTTTCCTTTGAGGTGAAAGTTCGTATCATTGGCTTTGAAAGTTAAACAAATTTACCTTTTGATTCTCTTTAAGCAACTAATGTAAGGCTACATTAGAGTTTGTCAGTCTACTGGTACTAAGTAGGGTTTCTGATTCTGCTATGCCCATAACTTGGTTTAATAATAAGAAACAAAAATGTATAGAAAAACAGAAATGTGATAAAAGAAGAATAAGAATAGATAATGTGGTTGCCTTCAAATGCTTCAAAATAGAGTTCTTCCCACTGACTTATGTGTCAGACTGTTGGGACCAAGACCTGCCAGCCGCTATGTGGTCTCCTTTGATACTTAGAACTGCCCAAAATATCTTATTCAATTCATTAGATGACTTCATTTCAGAAATCATGGTTTTTACTGAAATCTGAAAGCAAAGGAGTCCGGAACTGGCTTTTCAAAGAGATGAAATGGTTTATGCAAGAATAGCTCAAAAGGAATGCAGAGGTTTTTAGATTGCTTGTGACCTCAGAGACAGTGGTGCATGGATAGTTTGAATTTATATCTCCCTAGATTAGAGCTGGTAAACAAGCGAGAAACTTCAGCAGATTGTCTCAAGTCATGATCATCGATTCTCTGAGATATAATGATACTTTATTAAGGCACCTCAATGAATATTTATTGAGCACCTAGTATATACAGGGCATGGCATCTTATATGGTAAAGTGTAAATCTGCATTTACTGTTGTTTCTTCACAACAGATACCAATATATTTATCGTGGGTTCATTATCCCCATTCTAAAATGAGCTCGATGCTGCACGAATCCACAGCCTGTAAAATTCAGCCAACATACAGAGAAACACACTGCTGCTGCAATTTCTGTTTCTACGATCATGAAACTGCTCAGATGTCTTAGTCACAGAGAGAAACTCTTACACCCTTACACCACATCAGACAATTGGGTCTGATTAAACAAACAGGCTGTGCATTTGTAATTAAGCATGGGCTCGGAAAACACAAAGTACCCAATTACCTATGTGCTCATTGTAAGCCTGTTAACATGTCAAATGTCTCCTGAGATCTATTGCCCTTTTAACTAAGAGTAAAGCCGCCTCTCCCCGGGGAAGACTAGTATGTCTGAAATAGCTGATTGTTTGCTCTGGGGCTAAACGCCTCTCCTGCTCACTGGTTTACCTATTGACTGTACTTTAGTTTCTGACCGTTTTTCCCTGAGATTTCCCCCAAGGATTATAATTTATCTAACATTTATTCAGCAGAGCTGATGCCCCTCACCCTTTGGGTTTCCTGAGCGAATTCTGACTGACATTGTGTTCCTTTCCAGAAACTCCTAGAGTATATGCACAAGGGATATGAATGCTATCTCTGGTTTAAATATCCTGCCAATTCCTTTATGCACCTGCTATCTTAAAAATCAGTGACATTGTGTGCTTAAAGTATAGTCTTTAAAAAATATATATAATTAAATAGATTTATAATTTAAACATTATGAAATTAAAAAATGCATTTTGATAAGGTGCAAAAAATTTAACATAACAAAAGAATGTAAATTTAATGCCAAGACTTCCAGTCTGAACATGGTAGAGAAACATAGCAAGTTCTCTTTTTTCTACATATCATACAAAAGCAGCAAGGTAAATAGGAAAAGGACAAGGAAAACAATTTTCTGTATTCACGGAAATTTAAAGGCATATATCATTCACAGACTGGCCCACTAAGAGCAGGTCTGACACTCTCAATTCCTATGCAGGATGAAGGGCAACAGAAGCCTAGAAAGGGGAAGTGAACAGTGACCATATAGCTGCCCGGGAAATGCCCACAAAAATACACTTTTATGAAGGCATGACACACACCCAGAACTGGAAAATGACATAACTTGCATCAAACAAGATCTACAGGATAGCAAAGGAAGAAGGTGCCCCAAAGACCCACAAAAAATGACCAGATAGCCCAGAGGTACAGATTGCAGAAAAGGCAACAAAACATACACTACTCCGAGGAAGCTCCTACAAATAACCCAGTCAGGAAATCCAGCTCATTCTTTGATGAGCAATATAGAAGAAGTTAAAAAATCAATATAAAAATTACTAAAGGAAACTTTTTTCCTAGAATAATGATGCCATAAAGCAGAATATTCAAACCAAACATTTTACCACAGCCTAGAAAAGGTAAATAAACCATTGTTTCAATGAGGCATATCAAAAAATTTGAAATTCAAGAACTCAGGGGAAAGATGGTGAAGTTTATTAAAATGAACTTGTAGGCCTTAGTGTAGAAAAAAAATCAAAACAGTAAAAGAGAACAAGGTCAAACAGACAATGTGGAAAACACCATAATGACCCTGGAGTATAGAAGTAGAAAGGAAAAGGAAAAGAAAAAAAACTAAAATAGGATTAGAGAATGTTACACACATAAACAATAAGCAGAGAGGTTCAATATTTACATAATCGGGCTTTCCTATAAGAACAAAAAGAAAATACCTAAATATATTTAAAATGATTAGACATTTAATAAAAGCATTGTTATTTTTCTGAATTTTATGTTTATGATATTTGTCACATATTTAGCAATGTGTTGAAGTGTTTTTCTCTAACCATATAAATATTTACTTTGCACCTAATCATGGAGTCATAATTGTATATTCTTTTTCTAAAGAAGCTCTTGAAATTGTACAAGCCTCAGGTTTACCAACTCCTTGACTTGAACCTTTATAGTTTTACTCCCCACTCTTAAAATAATAGAAATACTGCAGGCATATTTATTCTACTCATCCTTTTGAAATCAATCTGTAATGAAACACTGTAGACCAGTGACAGTAGACCAGTGACAGTCTCATTTCACCTGGCAAAATAATTTTGTCACTTTAGCATGAAACCATGAAAGAAAGACCACATTTTATGGGAATGATTATGATTTTCTCTTGTTGATTCATGTAATGCAAAATATTTATTGAAGGCCTTCTGCATGATACAGCTTTAAACTAGGCAGCGTGTTAGAAAAGAGGAACCAGACTCGTTATGGCCCTGAAACTTACGGAATGCACACTCCGGTTGGAAGTTGGAAACAAAAGAATGATTACGTAGCTCTGATATTTGACTGGGGTCCACGCCGATCAGGATAAAAGTAATTGATAATTACATACGCACTGGTAAAGAGGATTAGTAGCTGCAGTCTCAGGGCACTGCCTATTCCTTCCCTACCCCTTCACTATCCAGCCGCTGCAGGGTTAACACCAGGCACGCAATCAGGCCTCCAGTTCCAGTTGTTCTCCATCATTTTTGATTGATCAGTGGAAATGCCACACAGTTCCCCCCAAATCTTATCTCCTGGGCTCTGATTTTTTTATCCAAGGGAGGGAATGGAAGACAGATATCGCACCCCCCAGTCTCCTGCCTTGTTCCAAGGGAAGGCAGTGGGTCACCATTGGAGCAGCTTGGTGCCTGTCCGTCTAAAAGCTGGCACTGCTCCACTCATACTTACACCAAAGCCAGCGAGGCGGGGGTGGGGTAACAAGACAGAGACCCCTGGTGGCTGGGGAGGACACTAGCACCCCAATGGCCGAAAGTCAGAGCTCATGTAGCCCCAACCATGTGGGCAGCCACTGCCAGCCAGAGTGTTCACCACTCCCTTCATTGCAGGGAAACTAGAATGTTAGCTTTCAGAGGGCCTGAGAGAGATCAGGAGAGCCGGGCGTCTGGTGTTAATGAGAGGGGCTGGAGCTCTAGGCAGCACTCTAAGGTCTGTGTGCGCTGAGAGTCCCCCAGGGTTTGCTTTAGAGGACATTAGACCTAGCAATGCTGAAAAGTCCCTCTTTTCACCATCTCTATTAATTTCTACCTTTTAATGCAACAAGTTTGTTAAATTCCATCAAATGCCTGCCTTTTTGGCCAAGAACAAAATAAGTTTGTAAATTTAAATTAGAGCTAACTGCTACACTCTACCTCACATATCTAGCCTGAAGGATTAGGTTGGTGAGGTGTTCCAATAAATGATTTTCATAACTTAGTCGATAATATACACATCAATTGTATACTTTTAAATGCCATATAGTATTATAAGGCTAAAAACAAATTAAATATAATTGCTGTTAATTTGGCAGTAGCTGAGAGGATTTAGTACCATGCATAGTATTGTTGATATAAAGGGAAATAAACTCTCTGCTGATTGATATTGTCACCTACTGACTGTAATTTTAATGGAATTTTTCAAAGATCTTTATATGATTCCTATGTTTAAATCATCGCTTAGAAAGGAACTTCACTTAGCTCATGATGGCTAGTTTAAACAGATCACAAACATTTTCTAAAAATCAGCAAATAATTTGGGCATTGTTAGAATAATTTGATGAACAATTTGTACTACAGATGATCACTTAGTAAATGGCAGTTTACAAATAAACACACACATTTACACATATATGTGTGAGTTTTTTAGAGAATGAGGAATATATTTGAATTTTTATTTATGTGTTAATTACATATTATTTTATATTACTATCCAAGTTATCACGTATTTGGAGTATCACCTCAGTGATCACATAATTAAATGTATGATACCAGTTTGGTATTATCATTCTACACGGGAAGAATACAGTTCTATGAACATATAATAAAGTAATCATTCCCATATCAGGGTGGTCTGGGAGGGTTCCCTGAGTAGTGACAATTTAAATACAATATAAAGATGAGTAGAAATAAGAGCATTCCAGATGTAAGCAAGGCATGCAAAAGGTAGTATATTGAAACAGAGCTGACTGTGTTCAGAGAACTAAAAGAAGGCTAGGTCACTGGCATGGAGTGAATAAAAGAAAGAACGGTTATTGTTGACACTTGGGAAGCAGCTGGGGGTCATACTATGTAGAACATCATAGGCCATAATGGTGAACACGGTCTGTATTAGTGCAGAAACTAATAAAATAATTCTAGGAGTTTGGTAATATGAATGTATTTGAATTTTGAAGATACTACGCTGATTGTTCCGTGAACAACAAACTGGAGGGAGAAAGGTGGCAATATTCGAAGACCAGATATTAGGAACTTTCAGCAGTCCAGGCAAAAGAGAATGATAGATAAGAGTAAGCTATTATAATATCAATGGAATGATGGACTAATATGAGGATTTGTAAATATGTGGAGTGTAGAGGGTGACAGATAAGGAGATAGGATAGGCAAATTCAAGTTCAGTCTTAGCTCTTTTGAATTTGAGTTACTAATACTGAGTCACATGTTAATTCTATTTCCTCCTCTGTGGGTGCTATAGAAGAAAAAAAATGGGATCCTCAAAATATCATTGCCAAAAATCTACTCCAAATCCTATTACAGTCACCTAGAGAACTCCTCCCTCAGAGATTCTGATTCAGCGATGTAGAATGTCTTAAAAGTTCCCAGGCTAAATCTAACGTACAGCTAGAGTAAGAACAACTGATTTAGTGACAAGTGAGATTGAAGTGAACTAGGAAGTTGAAATAAAAATTAAATAGGCAGCAAATTATATATTTTGCAGGTTGGAGAAATATTGTAAAATCTTTGTAAAAATACTATTTTTCTCTCTCTGTCACCCCTCCTCTTCCTCCTCCTCTACCCCTTCTCCTCTTCCACCCCAGCCTCTCTAGATTATATTTAGTTTTCTTTTCGAATAAAAACCCTTCCAGATGTGAGAGACTGAATTAAATCCTGTGAGCGAAAAAGCATTTAGAATTGCTTTTAATTCACTAAAATTGTGCATCTTATTTGATTCCGCCTTCATTTTTTTTTTTTTCTTTAGGGTGTAAAAGAGAAAAAGAATCAGTTAAATGAATTCTAATTAGGCCAGTTTTACTATACTTGTGGATGGTAGTTTATCAGTTAGTAAACCTTTAAAAATAGTATTATTGACCACATTCTAAGATTAGTTATAGATCAGACAGTATGTGGAAAACAGAGAAGTGTGTGTGTGTGTGTGTGTGACACAGAGATTGATAAAATCTAAAAGAATTATTTTATAGGTAAAAATTTAGGATGACTCTATAATGCCTTTTTTAACCTCAGAAGTTAAGTATTCAAAAGTAGCGTTATTCAGGTTAATGATGGCATTTATCAGTTAATTCTCTGTATTTTGGGGCATCATTTGAATACATAAAGTAGACTATCAGCCTTCAAATCATAAGCAACTCTTTATGCTGAAATTGGTAACCATGTATGGTTAACTTTAAACACCAATGCTCCTTTCAGCAAATATTTAGCAATTATAAAATTTGTAACAATAAATATATAAATAACAGTTATTCCATAACAACTAAAAATACCAAGCCCTGTCCTGAAAATGCTAAGAAGCATAAATCGCATTCTCAGCTTTCAGAAATTGTAAAAAAAAAAAAAAGAGAGAGAGAGAGAGACTGTATAAAGTATCATATGATTTGCAAATAGTAACAGTTTCACTTCTTCCCTTCCAATTTGGATACCTTTTATTTCCTTTTCTTGTCTGATTGCTATGACTAGGACTTCCAATACTATGTTAAAAAGAAGTGGCAAAAATGGGCATCCTTATCTTATTCCTGAACTTAGAGGAAAGGTTTTCAGCTTTTCACCACTGAGTATGATGTCAGTTTTAGGTTTATCATAAATGGCATTTATTGTGTTGATATACCTTCCCTCTGTACCCACTTTGATGAGAGTTTTTATCATGAATAGGTGTTGAATTTTGTTGATTGCTTTTTCTGAATCTGTTGAGATGATCATGTGATTTTTATTCTTCCTTTTGTTAATGTGGTGTATCACAATGATTGATTTGCAAATGTTGAATCATCCTTTCAACTTTGGAATAAATCCCACTTGAAATCAGTGTATAATCCTTTTTTATATTTGTTGTATTTGGTTTGCTAATATTTTGTTGATGATTACTGCATCTACATTAATCAGAGATATTGGCCTGTAGTTTTCTTTCTTTGTAGTGTCTTTCTCTGGTTTTGGTATCAGGGTAGTGATGGCTTCATATAATAAATTTGGGAGTATTCCAACAAAGCAGGGTGTTTTTATGAACAAGCAGTCCACTCTTATTTTTTTAATTGTCTAAGCCTTTTCATTCTCCTTATGTATTTATTTATTTATTT
The DNA here is from genome assembly GCF_009834535.1 of Camelus ferus. Lineage (NCBI taxonomy): Eukaryota > Metazoa > Chordata > Mammalia > Artiodactyla > Camelidae > Camelus > Camelus ferus. The sequence continues at coordinate 5,360,781 of NC_045705.1, read as the reverse complement.
TATTGAAGTACCATCAGTTACAATGTGTCAGTTTCTGGTGTACAGCACAATGTCCCAGTCACACATAAATGTATGTATATTCATTTTCATATTCTTTTTTATTAAAGATTATTATAAGATAGTGAACATAGTTCCCTGTGCTATACAGCAGACTCTTTTTTAAAATCTATTTTTATGTATAATGCCTAACATTTGTAAATCTCAAACTCCCAAATTTATCCCTTTCCACCCCCTTTCCCAGCTAACTGTGAGATGGTTTACTATGTCTGCGAGCCTTTCTGTTTTGTAGATGAGTTCATAGTGTCCTTTTTTTTTTTTTTTTTTAAGATTCCACATATGAATGATATCATATAGTATTTTTCTTTCTCTTTCTTGCTTACTTCATTTAGCATGACCATCTCTAGGTCCATCCATGTTTCTGCAAATGGAATTATTTTATTCTTTTTTATGGCTAAGTACTACACGATTGTATAAATATACCAAAAGTTCTTTATCCAGTCATTTGTTAATGGACATTTAGGTTGTTTCCATGTCTTGGCTATTGTATATAGTGCTGCTATGAACACTGAGGTGCATGTATCTTTTCAAATTAGAGTTCCTTCCAGATATATACCCAGAAAGGGAATTACTGGGTCATATTGTAAGTCTAGTTTTAGTTTTTGAGGAATCTCTATACTGTTTTCCATAATGGCTGCACCGAACTACATTCCTACCAAGAGTGTAGGAGGGTTCCCTTTTTTCCACAGCCTCTCCAGCATTTATCATTCATGGACTTTTGAATGATGGGCATTTTGACTGGTGTGAGGTGATATCTCATTATAGTTTTGATTTGCATTTCTTTGATAATTACTGATATTGAACATTTTTTTCATGTGCCTATTGGCCATTTTATATCTTCATTGGAGAATTGCTTTTTTAGATCTTCTGCCCATTTTTGGATTGGGTTGTTTGATTTTTTGTGATTAAGTTGTATGAGCTGTTTGTATATTCTGGAAATTAAACCTTTGTCAATCATATCATTTGCAAATATTCCCTCCCATTCCATAGGTTGTTGTTTTGTTTTGCTTATGGTTTCCTTTGCTCTGCAAAAAGTTATAAGTTTAGTTAGGTCCCATTTGTTTATTTTTGTTCTTATTTCTATTGCCTGAGTAGACTGCCCTAGGAGAACATTGCTAAGATTTATGTCAGAGAATGTTTTACATATACTTTCTTCTAAGAGATTTATTATGTCTTGTCTTATGTTTAAGTCTTTAAGCCGTTTTGAGTTTATTTTTGTGTATGGAGTGAGGACGTGTTCTAACTTCATTGATTTACATGCTGCTGACCAGCTTTCCCAACACCAGTTGCTGAAGAGACTGTCTTTTCTCCATTGTATGTTCTTGCCTCCTTTGTCGAAGATTGACCATAGGTCTGTGGGTTTATTTCTGGGCTCTGTATTCTGTTCCATTGAGCCATATGTCTGTTTTTATTCCAGTACTATGGTGTTTTGATTACTTTAGCTCTGCAGTATTGTCTGAAGTCTGGGAGGGTTATTCTTTGAGCTTCATTCTTTTTCTTCAATATTGCTTTGGCAATTCTGATTCTTTTGTGATTTGATATAAATTTTAGGATTGTTTGTTCTAGTTCTGTGAAGAACGTCCTGGGTAATTTGATAGGGATCATATTAAATCTGTACATCATTGCCTTGGGCAGTAAGGCTATTTTAACAATATTGATTCTTCCAATCCAAGAACATGGGCTATCTTTCTATTTCTTTAACTCATCTTTAATTTCCTTAATCAATGTTTTGTAGATCTCCATGTATAAGTCTTTCACCTCCTTGGTCAGATTTATTCCTAAGTATTTTACTTAGGATGCAATTTTAAAAGGGATTGTTTCTTTACTTTCTTTTCCTGGTAATTCATTACTAGTGTAAAGAAATGCAACTGATTTTTGTATTTTAATCTTGTGTCCTGTAACCTTGTCAAATTCTTTTATCAGCTCTAGTATTTTTGTGTGGATCCTTTAGGGTTTTCTATATATGATATCTTGTCATTTGCATATAGTGACAATTTTACCTCTTCTCTTCTAACTTGGATCCCATTTATTTCTTCTTCTTGCCTGGTTGCTGTGGCTAGGACTTCTAAGACTATGATGAATAGAAGTCGTGAGAGTGGGCATCCTTGTCTTTTTCCAGATTTTAGTGGGAAGTCTTTAAGTTTTTCACTGTTGGATAGTATGCTGGCTGTAGATTTATCATAAATAGCTTTTATTATGTTGAGATATGTTCCCTCTTTACCCACTTTGGTAAGAGTTTTTATCACAAATAGGTGTTTTCATTTTCTTTAAACTTAAGATGTAATCACTACCAGCACAATAACAAAATTTCAGTTAATAGCTATTGCCTACAGGGCTCATGTTGTCCTAGGTTTTCTGCTGATAAGCGGGATATGAGGTGTGTAACTAAGCATCTAAGAACTGTGCCCAGTATTCAGATTATACTTATGCGCTTAGAATACACTAACCCATGGGCATGATGCTACAGTGATGACACAGCCTTCTGGGAAATAGCAGAGGTAGCCTCAGGCAACAGGGAGGTAGGAGAATACCCTAATGTTTTGTCATTAATGGCCTAGAAGATTTCATGTTATGGTGTCTTGGGTTTTAAATTAAATGTCAAATACAATTTGCAGCTGAAAATGTGAAGTGTGGAACCGTCCTTAGAGACTCTGAGAACTCGGTCTTCTAATTGGTATCTGCTTAATACTGAGTAAAAATAGTTAAAGATCATTATTTGATGAATTGTCACACCAGTCTGCAGAATGGTATGGATTTTTACTTTGAATCTTAGTAAATTCTTGAGACAGTATTTAAAATGTGCAGTGTTCAATGTAATATTAAATACAGTGGAGCTGATAAACTCTTCCCTTTGGGATCTTGCCACCATTTATGCCCTGATCTTTCTGACACTCAGCCTATAACATCAGAAAGTTGTGAAAGAAACTGAAGCATCACATATTCCATGTATAATAATTATTTTATTTTTTCTTGCTAACAAGGGTCTGTATTAATAATAGGACTAATAATAGGATTTCCAATCCACTTTAATATGTTAGCATTATATCTTTCTGAACTATCTGTATATTAGTGCTAATTATGAGGTACGTTTAAGTCTAAAAATGCAGACTTAAACACAGAGGCATCACTTTTACTGCCGGTTTTAATTAGAAACCTAAAGGAACACGTACAATTAAATATGCCCATAAAAATAATAGATACATTCCTATAATACTAGTCAATTTGTTGCACCATTAATATCATTCAGGGTGGCAGTTTTAAAAACGTATTGGAGTAATTCAAGTGGAAAATGGCTAAGAACAAAATTATCACCATTTAAACCACCATAACTGTTTCAGAATAGTGAGTGCTACTCTCAGTGACTGCAGCAATAGCTGTTTTGCTCTGCAGTCACATTGTAAAGTTAACTGTTTGCCTATTTCATTGTACCCCTTGTTCCTAAGAACAATTAATCTTGTTCTAGAAGTACACGACTTCAGAATAAAATTAATGTAACTTCAGAAAGTTATAGTTGCAAACATAATTTGTAAAGGAAATATTAATGTGTCTAAATTTTCCTGATGCCAAGGGAGTGATTTATTTACTTTCAGAAATATACTGTTTGATAAATCTCCCGCAGCAGGTAAATACAGGTTAACCCAAAAGAGTCCTTTTGGGATGTCCTGTGGGCCCTGGGGAAGGCCACACACCCTACAGCACAGGTTCCAGACAGCTAACCTCACTGATAGACTGTCAGGATGAGGTGTACAGTCAGGAATCACTGTCCTCTTTCCCTTGAACCTCATCTGGGAATCAACTTTCCTCTCTTTCCTTTAACCCCAACTTTCTGAATATAATACAGACTTTCAAACGTGCTTTACTTTCAAAGCACTGTCACATACATAGTTTTATTTAATCTTGCCAATAATCTTATGTTCGGGTATGATGCCATTTTAGAGGTGAGAATGTCTCATGAATTTTCTAGCACCACATAAAGAGAATTAGGATATATGGTAGATTTACTCATTGATAAGTTAAACTTTATGCCAGGTCTAGTCTAAATAATCACCAATTCTAAAATTGAGAAATTTTAAATTAAGTTTTATCACAATGTTATAGTTTATTGCAAAGTGAAACAATTTTATGTTACTAGTTAAGATTAAATGTTATTATGAGACTGTTAATGATATACTTTTCTGTTAAACATCGTTTGGTAAAATTAAAAGAGCAATATTCTAAGACTATATATATCTCCTAAACTGAAACATTACATTTGAAATGTAATTAGAGACCAAGTGTTTATTTTCTCCCTTGTAGCCCCAGATCATGGTTGTATCCTGTATTGGTTTTGAGCTGTTTGCCTAAGTCCTCTTTAAACATTACTAACTGTTGACACTTAAGCCTTACATTGAAAAACAGCTAGATTAGGATCAATTAACACTTATTAAATGCTTATTATATTGCTAACTTTTTTCATTTATCTCATTTAAGTATTATGCACGTGTATGCAGTATCTATTATTACCAGTTACTGTCTTTCATTTATAGAAGCTAAATTTCAGAGTGGGTAAAAGTTTTGAACAGTATCACGCAACTAACTAGGCACAAACACGTGTCTGTTGTTGTAAAATGTCATGTTTTTTTTTTTATTACAAATGCCTCCTATGCTATAGTCACTTTACAGAAAATATTAAAAACTTCCTAAAATCTTGTCGGAAATGTGCTTCAACATAAAAGAGTTGTTTGCATCATACATGTCTATCATTTTTCTCACTTACAGTCCTATTGTTCTAATCATTAACTAAGTTTATGAATTTAGTACAGCTGAGATGTGAATAACATGGGTTTGAACTGTGTAAGTCCACTTAAATGTTCATTTTTTTTTCAATAAATACTACAGTGCTACACAACCTGAAGTTGGTTGAGTCCACAGACACAAAACCGTGGATACAGATGGCAGATTATGGGACTTGACTATTTACAGATTTTGATGTATGTGTGGGTTGTGGATACCAAAGGATGACTCTACTTTGATCCAGTATTCTCATTTTTTAATATATCTTAAATCTTAGATGCTCTTTTTTGTAAAAGTGTTGAAGTAATTACACACAGTATATTCAAAGCTGGAGAATTTGCCTTGGTTACAGATTCTTCATTCTCCCAGTTCATCTGAGAAAAAGTGAGCCAGTCCCACAAGCACTCTCCTCCTCAGCATGCTTTATCTTTGACTGAGATGGCCTGCTTTGATGGATGTTAGGAAATAATAAGTTACAGAGACAGCATGTCTGTAGAATGGGAAGATTCTATATTAGGCAAATAAAGGAATAAGCACAGCACAGAGAAATGCTCTAGAACTAATGATGATTAAACATGTGTTGAATTGTCAAGACTCCAAAGAAAAAAGAAAAACAAAGTTCATACAATGCATGTTTGACATTAAAATTTTGCTGTTATTTGCTTTGTTGACTATTTGATGATAAATATATCAGAAGTGATTTTTTATTGAGTGCTTAACTATATCAGACCCTTTTCTGGGTGCCTGGGAAGCAAGTACAGACAAAATACAGCTTATATCTTCAAGGTATACAAAAGTTTCAATCAGCAGACAAAAGCACAGTTACTAGACTGTTATAACATAGGTGAGACCTGGGATACAAACAAAGAGCAACAGAAGCACAACAAAGGGTTTGATTAAAGTGGAGGTCAAGGAAACATTTTTGAAAGATATGAGACTTGAAATATAGAGAAAAATAATCAACTAAGGAGATCTAAAGGAAGTTTAGTCATGGGAAAGGTCATAGACAAAGAAGAAACATAAAGCGTGGTAACTTGGATAGAGGCAAATGATGCTCAGTGGCAATAAGCAACCTTAATGGCGTGGCCGTGTCCATCTTGCTAACTATTAAATCAACACTGCCTAGCACAGAACCTTGGTGTATGACAGATGCTCAGGTGCTCAGGTAAGAATGAATGGAAATCTAGGACGTTTGTGGGAGATATGTAAAGCAAATCTAGAAGGACAGATTATAGCTGATTTGGAAGGATCCTGAAAAGCACAAGAAGCAGGAGAAATTTCATTCTTTAGCCCAGAGAGTGCCAGTAAATCTACTGGAAAAAAAAAATCAGTTTTGCTTTTAAGCAAAAGCAATGCCTATTTATGTGTAACTCTATGTCAGGATCCCCACCCACACCTTCTTAGGCCTTTACCCCTCATCTGCTCACAGGTGCTTCCTGATCCCATCTAAAGAGTCCATGCTCTAGGGAAAACTCTGTCCCTAAACTGGAAGATCTAAGCAGTACATATCAAGAATGAACTGCTTGACCGAATTCCCTGATGTGCCCTGCACACATGCCTGCATGATCTAATGTGGAACTCCCACTGCCATTTTTACATAATATTTTATTGTATTTTACATTATAAAATTTTCTGCCTGCTAAATCATGAGTTCCTTGATGTATAGCTCATATCTTATTTGCATTTCTATACTAACATGTAGCACAGGACTATTAATAAGTAATAAATGTTTATTAAAGGGTGTCAGTTGGACCTTCCAGAAATGAGACACTTAAGAGACTGAATCAGAAATGCAAAGAGGAGTTAACATTTGGAAAGACAAAGAGGAAATGGAGCACCATGTATTAGGAAAGCCCTTGGACCACAAAGCAGCTCTGAAAAGAAAGGGAAGAGGAAGAAAGATTGAGTGGGGAGACCCTCAAATTGTGATCAGATATGATGAAGTCTCGGTTACGATTTCTTAGTATTAGCACTATTGAAATTTTGGCCCAGTAATTCTTTGTTGTGGAGGGCTGTTCTATGAAATTTATGATATTAACCGGCTTCCCTGTCCTTTACCACTACATGCCAACATATCTCCCCTGTTGCCACAGAAAGCCCACCAGATCCCCATGCAACTGACTGCCTCATGTGAGACATGTCTGATATGCCATATTTGGTCACTCCTATTTAAACTCTTCCAGGATTTGAAATCTTTATTCTGTGTTATAAATTCCAGGAATAGAATTCTTTCAATCTGGAATTTCCCTTGCAACTTTAACTAGTTTTCTTTCCCACGCAGTTACAACCTCAGCTTGATTCTACAGAATCGTATTTCTCAGCATTCAAAAGTTGAAGTATATAGTTCTTAGACTTTGGGAATAAAGTAAATCCTGCAATTGAGCAATACCAAAGGAACAGCAAGAATATATATGGCGTACCTTATATTTAGATCACTGCCCAGTTTTTACAATGGTTACCTATTTCTTGTACCTTCTATTTTTTGTAATATGCTTCTGGAAATTTTTCAAGGTATCTGTCAAGTGGGTCTTCCTGATGGATGGTCATGTTGACCATTGCACCTATTTGTGTGTCTAATATCAAATTCAGTTGTGCTCTGACTTTGCTAGATTTACATTCTTTATCTGCTATAACATTTCTCAGAGACCGGGAACATTTCAAAAATTGTATGAGCCAGTCACAATGGTCAAAAAAATATCAATGCAAAATGAGCCTATATAAATAATATATATTTACTGTTGCTTTAGTATATACAATATAAAATAAATAAAGTGAATACAATTCAGATTTTTAAAATTTTCCAAAATATTCTGAATCATCACATTCTGAAATCATTAGCTATTAAAACATGTATAGTTGAACACATATAAATTCAATATGCTATTTATACAATGTAGAATTATGGTGGCAGATTATTATGTAGGTATTGTGCTAAGAATATAATCAAATTGTGATCTGCTTGTGGAAATGGGTTGGGGATTGGAAATATCAATAGCTTACTTTTTTAAGTATTGGAATGAGTTGCAAATAGATGGATAATATCAAGAACCTTGGCTTCATGAAGCCATATCTACTCTAATGTTGAGGGATAATGCATTTTAGATACTGCTCTTTAAGAAGCAGAGTTTATGTGAGTAAAGCAAACTGAAATAGGCACAAATCAGTTAGCTCACCAGTGAGCACACATTTAGTTCTCATAACGTACTTAGAGGGAGCGGCACAGTATAAAGAATATAAGAAAAGTTAGTATTTGCTGACTGTTGTATTAGCCAGGGTTTTTTAGAGAAATAGAACCAATAGGAAATATATATCTATATAGATATATCTATATAATTATATAGATACAGAGAAATTATAAGAAATTGGCTCACATTATGGAAGCTAAGAAATCTCAATTAGTAGCTAAAGAAAATGAAATAGTTCTAAATCTAACAAAACACATCATGATTTGTATGCTGAACATTCAAAGTGTGATGAAAGACATCAAAGAGATGTAATAACAGAAAAGATGTAACTTTTTCATTTATGGGAAGAATCAACAGTAAACATGTCGAATATCCCCAAATTGATCTATGGCAAGCCCTGCGTAATTCCTATCACAAGCCCTGACTGATTTTCTTGTAGATGTAGAAAGCGTGCTTCAAACTTTATATGGAAAGTCACAGGAGCTAGAAAGCTAAAACAACTTTAAAAAAGAATAAAGTGAGAATAATCACTCTTCCTTATATTAGGGCTTAATATATAGATACTCCTTTCAAGGCAGTGTGACAGAGGGATAGACACACAGGTCAGTAGAATGGAGACAGAATACAGAAACAGACCCACAAAAATATGCCAAGCTGATTTATGAAAATGGTTCAAAAGAAATTAATAGGGAAGTATAACCTTTTCAACAAATGGTGCTAGAGCCATTGGACATCCTTTGAGACTTAGGACTAGAGGAAGAGTCTTTAGACTTGACACCAAAAGCACAATCTGTAAAAGGAACAATCGATACATTGTACTTCATCAACATAGTTTTGGTCTATAAAAGGCCCTGTCATGAGGATGAAAAGACAAGCTGCAGACTAGAAGGAACATTTGCAAACTACATACCTGACAGAAGTCCTTCGTATAGCATATATAAAGAATTTTTAAAGTTCAACAGTAAAAATATAAATAACCTAGTTAGAGAATAAGAGATGCCCACAGATATTTCACTGAAGAGGATACATAGATGGAAAGTAAGCATATAAAAAAGTTGTTCAACCTCATTTACCCATTAAAGAAATTCAAATTAAAACCATGAATTATCACCGTGCACCGATTAGAACATCTGAAATAAAAATAACACCAAAATGTGTAAGAATGTAGAGAAATGGATCACTCAGCATTTTTGGTGAGAATTTAAAATGTATGACCATTCTGAAAAAAATAGTTTGTCATTAAAAAAAAAAAAAAAACTGAAAATGGATTTAACGGATGACCCAGCAGTTGCAGTCTTGCTCACTTATCCAAGAGAAATTAAAAAGCTATTCTTACTTTAAAACCTTACAAAAATGTTGATAATAGTTTTATTTACAGTGTCCCAACACTGGAAGCAACCCAAATGTCCTTCAGTGAGTGAACAGCTAAACAAAATCTGATGAATCCATACCATGAATTACAACTCAGCAATGAAAAAGAATATATGCATAAGCTAGATGAACCTCAAGGGAAGTATGCTGAGTGATAAGCCAGTCTCAGATGGCTTCCTGCTCCATGACTCTATTTATATAAAAACACTTTTGAAATAATGTAATTATAGAGATGGAAATCAGATTTGTGGCTCTAGGGTTCAGGCTTCAAAGACAGTGAGATAGTAGAGGAAGTTATACAGAGTAGCAGGAGGAAGCCTTGTGGTGATGGGACAGTTCTGCATCTTGATTGAGGTAGTAGTTACATGACACTACAAATGTGATAAAATTACACAGAATTACACAAGCACACACTCCACACAGCACACATACACACACAGACGAGAGCATGTAATGTGACGGAATTTGAATAAGCTCTGTAGACTGTACCAATACCAGGTTCATGGTTTTTATACTGTTCTATAGCTGTAAAATGCTAACTAGCATTGGGAGAGGAAGGAAAATTTGCACAGGACACAGGACCTTCCTGTACCTTTTCTTTTTTGCAACTTCCTGTCAACCTGTAATTACTTCAATATAAGTAGTGGATAAAAATCTATTGTAGGGTACGATATGCTGCTTTCTTTAAGATTATGAAATCAGACAATCTACTTAACTTTTCTCTTCCCTAATTTCTTCATTTCATTTATATGAGAATTCAATTTAAGGATATCTTCCCCAAACAAGAAAATGGTACCTTGTTGGCTAGTTAAAATGTAAACAGATGCAAACTATTATTATACTTGAATGTGCAAAATATCAAGATTTAATAAATTTTAAGGATTTGGAATAGCCTAGAAGAGCTATAAATGTCTTAATTACAAACTGAGCCTAGCAACTTAATGAAAAAGTTACCATTACGTGACCTGATCTTACATTTTCCAGTTCTTTCAGTTACCAGATTATGATCATTCTTATTTACTCATTTTAATGAAAATGAAGCAAGGCCCTTCGGACCCCTGTCAGTCAGAGTGCTGTGCTAGGTGGTCTCTGAATCTCATAGTCCTGGCAAGTTCTAGGTACTTGTATAAATTCTCCCCTGAATTATCTGGTGATGAAGAATAAAATTAATGAAAGTGTATCTTGTCTTTGATAACTTACTTATATTTGCAACTCTGTGAACTGTATTAAATTCTTAATAAGAAATGGAAATTACGAATTTTCAAGGCCGTTTAACTGATTGAGGGAAACAATGTGGGGAAACTATAATGCCCATTTTGGGTTTTTTAGGCTTTGTATCTGTGAGGCTTCAAAGGTCTTAACAAAATCAGGTAAACTGTCCCTGAGTTCAGGAAGGCTGGTGCCACCATGACTGCAGAAGCCAAGGCAGAGAGAGGCAGTGACTTTGCCCAGAATTTAGGTTTCTTCACTTTCCTTACTAGTCCCTATTGACTTGGTCATGTTGCTTCTCAGTAGTCACTGTGTAGGAAAAAAATCAGTAACAGTCATTTGGATTAAAGTTTGGGGATCTAAAAACATCCATTGCACTTCCCTGTAGTCTCTCTTTTTTATTCATTATTTCTTTATCAGCCCCCTGTCAGCAATATAGAAGACCACACTTACACATTCTTGTCATGCAGCAAGTAAAATTCCACCATGGAGCTACCTAATATTTTATAACAATGTTACATATTTATATGAGACATGTTCCCAAGTTTTTGCTTGTTTGTTTTTTGGGTTTAGTTTTTGTTTTTGGTTTTGTTTTTTTTTTTTTTTTGTCTTTTATCAGCCCTATTTTCCTTGTCTTTAGAGAATATGAATATTTCAGGCAAAAGGGTTTAATATGGAAATAAAGAACAAAGATGTATATGATTCCTGAGGGGACTGCTATTAGCTGTTTCAAACACTGCCTTGGAATTATCTGCAATTCCCAGTTTAACCGTGTGCCTATAACAAGACATTGTTTAAATGCAATTTAGCCCTGTGGTATCAACTGCCAGGTGATGATAATGATTTAAAATGCCAATTTTCTGAAGAGATACAGGTTAAATTTTAAGTAAATCATTAAAAATCCAATTTAACCGAAAGTAAGTGAGCCCAATGACTCTTATTTTAAATGTCTTCCAAAGATCCTTGTTTCCATATGTGAATAAATTAAAAGAAAATTAAATACCAGGATGAATAATGGTTCCATCCATCTTGCTAGAGACAATGACTTTAAAATCTTATTCAGACCACGTTGTTATATAAAGGAAACCATCAGGACTCCGTATCTTTTGGGTTCCCTCAGCATCTTCTTACATTGTCCTACCTGTCAAGCCATGGGACCTCCTTTTCAGAGACTAACTTTAATTCATCAAACAACAAATTTATACTCATCTTAAATCTTTACCACTTCCCACTGTTTGGTGATGAGGAATACGTATACCTGAAATTGTACATTTAAAACTCATCTGCACAGAATTTAATTCACTTACTTGCCCACGTGGAACAGGAAACATGAGCTCACGATTTGTTTTCCAGGATGGGATACAATAAGTCAGGTCTCCTTTTTTATTATTCACACATTTTGTCCTTCACTGAGACCCTGTTATTGCAAGAAACCAGGTTTCAAGTCACGAGTCATTCCACTCATTTTCAGAAGAACCTCTTCTAAAATACATAAAAATGTGTTCTCTTAAATTCTCCAATAACTGTGAATTTATAATACATTATCCCATTAGTAAAAAATGCTAGAGGCAACTTGCAGATAATACATAGCTCTCCAGACCAGGAATCAGAAGACAGAAGTGCTAATCCTGGTGCTGACATTGGATTATGGAGGTATTAGGCAAGCCCCATCACAATTTCACATCTGTTTGTCCAGTTTATAAAAACAGAGTGTCCTCTGTTCCTGTGACTTTGTATGATAAAATCAGATATTACTGGAAAGCACCTGAGAATTTTAGAAATCAAGTTATGTGATAGAAATAGTTTATATGTATTATAATGACATTTATGATAAAATCCAACCTCCTTTCTCAAACCAATGAATCATTTGAGATCTGGCCTTGTGTAACTCACAAATTTGGTTTCCTACTTCTTCCCCCCTGGGCATTTGTGTGTAGCCATTCTGGCCTTATCACTGCAGCCTGATAACCCCAGCACATTCTTAAATCAAGACTTTTGCACTGCCCTTAATTAAGCAGCTTAATAATTTATTTTAATCCTTCTTGTATATTTTGAAATAAGGAATTTTATGCTAAACGGTGAGTGCTGTCTTTCTTGGAAGATATCCAACACAAATTGGATTTGCAAATGAAAAAGTATTTCAGTTAGCTGGGCTCCAAGATTTTTGAGGTAGAGCAGTAGAAGATGTGACAATACGTGACGTTTGAATGAAACTGTGAAGAGCCTCTAATGTTAGACTAAACAATTAAGGTTTATACTTTATAGGACATGTAGAAAGGTGTGCATGTGCTAAATTCAGGGTAAGAGTTTTAAATATATACTTTTCCTTCATTACTACACAGTGGGAGGTGGTAAATATTTACACTGAATATAGATTTGTTTTCTGACAAATTTCTATTTTGTTAGCAATTTCACTAGAAAATTTAACATAAGCATTTTATAAAATTTAAAATTAATATCTTACTCTCCTTCTGAATAGACATGATCTGTTGAACTATTTAACTTCAGTCACTCCTCTCCTGATTTTTATGCTACTATTTTCAAGCATTTTAATTTTCCTTGCCTTACTTTTTACCCCACAAGATATGACTGTCATTTGATTAAGACTGTCTTTTTTATGTATTCTTTTTTTCTAGTTGTATTGAAAAGTAACTGACATATATCACTGTATAATTTTAAGGCATACAGTATGATGGTTTGATTTACACATACTGCGAAGTGATTGCCACAATAGGTTCAGCTAACATCCATCATCTCACATAGATACTCTAAAAAGAGAAGAAAGAAGAAAAGAAATTCTCCCTGTGATGAGTGCTTTTAGGATTAACTCTCTTAACAGCTTTCCTGTATATCCTACAACAGTGTTAACTGTAGTCATTGTGTTGTACATTACATCCCTGGTAGTTATCTGTCCTGTAACCAGAGATATTTTTCATTTTGACATATTCCTATAATTTCCCCTATCCCTACCCTGTGTCTCTGGTAATCACACATCTGATCTCTTTTTCTATGAGTTTGTTTGTTTTTATTTGTTCGTTTTAGGGTCCACATACAAGTGAGATCATACAGTACTTGCCTTTCTCTGTCTAAATTATTTCACTTAGCATAATGCCTTCATGTTCCATTTGTGTTGTCACACATAATAAGATTCCCTCATTTTTATGACTGAATAATATTCATATATATGCGATATGTGTTGTGATATATATATTAGTTGTGTGACATTGAGATTTATCTGTCCATCTGCCTGCCTGCCTATCTATCTGTCTATCTGTATACAACTTCTTTATCCATTCACCTAACAATGGACATTTAGGTTGTTTCTATGTCTTAGCTATTACAAATAGTGCTGCAGTGACCATGGGGGTGCAAATATCTTTTCGAGTTAGTGTTTTTGTTTTCTTTGGATGTATCCCAGGCGCAGAATTACTGAATCATGTGGTAGTTCTAGTTTTAATTTTTTGAAGATCCTCCATATTGTTTTCCATAGTGGCTTTGCCAGTTTACAGTCCTACTACCAACAGTATACAAAGATTTCCTTTTCTCCACACCCATGCCAGCTTCTGTTATTTCTCGTCTTTAATGATGGTCATTCTAACAGGTCTGGGTGATATCTCACTGTGATTTTAATTTGCATTTCCCTAATGACTAGTAATGTGTACCTGTTGGCCTTTCATGTATCTTCTTTGGAAAAATGTCTATTCAGGTCCTTTGCCCATTTTTAATTGCTTTTTTTTTTTTGAGTTGTATGAGTTTTTAAATGTTCTTTGGATTTAACCCCTTTTGAAATATATGGTTTGTAAATATTGTTTCCCATTCTGTAGGGAAGAATGAGAAAAATATTTTCACTTTGTTGAAGGTTTCTTTTAAAGGTGTACTGAGCCTTTTAGTTTGATGTAGCCCTACTTGTTGTTGTTGCTGTTGTTTTTTCATTTTGTTGCTTGTGCTTTAGGTGCCATATTCAAAAAATCATTACCGAGACACATGTAAGTCGATCTTTTCTTAAATATTCTCTCATACCATATTGTTTTCTCACAATTTTTTTTTCAGGCAGTATAGTGTGTTGTTTAAAGTCTCTGTACCTTGACTATCTAGATATAAATCTCATGTTACTCAATAGCTGTGTAATCTTAGAGAATTTACTTTAAAAAAGTTAAAAAAGTAAAAAAAAAGTTAAATATTATCAACAATATCCCTTACGCTGTATAGAACATCCCCATGGTTTATTTATTTTATAACTGGAGGTTTGTACCTCTCAGTCCCCTTCACCTGTTTCACCCACACTCCAACCCTTGGCGATCACACGTTTGTTTTCTGTAGCTATGAGTGTGTTTCATTTTGTTTTGTTTGTTTGTTTTGTTTTTAGGTTCCACATAAGTGAGTTCCCATGGTATTTTTTTCACTGACTTATTTCACTTAGCATGACACCCTCTAAATTCATCGGTGTTGTTGCAAATGATAAGGTTTCATTTTTAATGACTGAAATATATATATATATATAATATATATATATATATATATATGATGTGTCCATTGATGGACCCTTAGGATGCTTTCGTATCTTTAGTGTCATTAATAATGTTTCAATGAACATTGGGGTATATATATCTTTTAAAATTAGTTTTTTTGTTTTCTTCAGATACCTATCCAGAAGTATAATTGCTGGATATTATGGTAGTTCTGTTTTTAATTTTTTGAGGAATCCCATAATGTTTTCCATAGTTGTTGCACCAATTTACAGTCCCGCCAACAGTGCACAAGTGTGCCCTTTTTTTCCCACATCCTTGCCAACAGTTGTTATTTGTTTTCTTTTTGGTTACAGCCATTCTGACAGGAGTGAAATGATATCTTGCTGTCTTCTGAGTTAAATTTCCCTAATGATTAGCAATGTTGAGCATCTTTTCATGTGCCTGTTGGCCATTTGTATGTCTTCTTTGGGAAAATAGCTAACTCAAAATGCATTAAAGACTTAAATGTAAGTCCTGAAACCATAAAACTCCTAAAGGAAAACATAGGCAATATGATCTTTGACACTCATTTCAACATTTTTTTTAAATCTTCCTCCTCAGACAAGGACAGCAAAACAAAAGTAAGCAGATAGACTACATTTCACTAAAGAACTTTTGAATAGTGAAGGAAAGTATTAAAATGAAAAAGCCACCTACTGAATGGGAGAAGATATTTTCAAACAATATATCTAATTAATTAATATCTAAAATATAGAAATAACTCATTCAACACCTTAAAAACAAACAAAAAACCTGATTTAAAAGATAGGCAGATGACCCAAATAGACATTTTTCCAAACAAGACATCCAGATTGACAGTTCCTTCTTACTGACGCATTGTCCCAATTTTTTGGGATCCCATTCCTGCTATCTTTAAATCAAGTGAGAGTCTGATTTTCCTACTTTTATAATTAATGCTTCTTTTTTTCTCTGACTCTTTTTCTTCTTTGCTGTTCAGAATTTTCACTATGATTTGCCTAGGAGTTCATTCTTCTTGGGTTTTCTGTTTTTTTTAAATCCTAAAATTGATAAATTTCATCAGTTCTGGAAATTTTTAGGAATTACCTATCTCTTCACTTCTTGCTTTCTCCTATTCTTTTTCTCTTTCTGGAAATCTGAGAAGACACATAAGACATTCTTCTTAAATCTTCCATTCTCTTTACCTCCCTTTCTTATTTTCTATCCATTTGTCTTTCTGGGCTTCATTCTAGATAATTTCTTACTCTCTGTTTCTTCTTTTTCATAATTCAAAATCCTTTATAATTAAAAATGGATCATCTACATTTGTTTTATGGTTTATTCAGAAAAGCCAAACATCTGACTTCTTTGCAGGTCAGATTCTGACCTATATTGTTTCATTTGGCTCTCATTTAGAGTGATTTGTTTTCCTGTGTATTTTGTGTATATTGATGATGAATTTTTACTATGAGACTTATTTTTGTCTCCATTCAGTCCCATGGTTTAAGACTGGAATTTTTCTTCTACTGTTCTCTGGGTTAAGTATCTCTCTGGAGAGATATTTCTAGTTCACACTTACTATAATTTGAAGCCCTTTGGGATCCTAGAGATGTAGAGTTTCCTCTTTGAAGACCCACCTTATGTGAACCATCGGCTTGGTTTCTGGTCCCATTCTTTCAGAGAAACTATGAACACCAACCTGAAGGTCAAGAGGATTTGGTAAATAGCTTAATGGTGAAAGTTAGCTTCATTTCTCAACTTGCTATGTTTATCCAGTTTTGACCTTCAATACGTATTTCCTTCTGAACTAGTTCACTGAAGCATATAAAATTAAAATTAAAAATATTTGTGTATATATTTTGTATTATTTTAAAGAGGAAGTTTTGTCATAGTTTCTACTTCTCAATTTACCAGAAAGAGAAATCTTCTGTCACCTGACCGTGGAATGGTACTTGGCATCCTAACACAATACCAATCCTGTTAGAATTTACACAGAGACTGATGTCAGGCCCAGTGAGCCACAGTTCTGTCTTCACCCTGTGGTCAGTCACCAAGTGACGGGAATCATGGAACGTTTCTGAAACCAGATTCAGAGTCATTGTCTTATTTTTTTAATTTTTCTGGTCCCTGTCTTTATTAAATCCACTATGTAGTATTAAATAATCTTGAGTCATTTTCTCTACTCTCATGTTTTAAATAAAATTGCATAGCTGGCTTGAAGACTACTGCTGATCTTTCTAAAATTTTTGTTATACCCTTTTCCATAGGCAAGTTCTGTTGAGGCCAAAAGAAGTTCTTGGATTAAAAAAAGATGAGAAAAATATACCAGAACTATGATTAACTACACACTGTAGAAAACCACGTTAAAGAATAATGCCTCCAAGATATGTAAACACTGTGAGCTCAGTCTTCCCTCTACAACTCACAGCACTTTGGCCAGGACACAGAACTGTAATTTATTCTTTTGTGATTCACAATATCATAACTCACTCTGGTCATGTTTGAAAGTGAGAATTCTGTGTATCCACCTCCTGACACTGCTGCTTGGTCCTCAAAAGATATATGATAGCAAACATAACAAGCCCAACACACATTTATTTTCTTCCTGCTAGGTCTTCTGCTGCATTTTACTATCTGTTGTTTTATTCAGATACCCTGGACTTGAAAACTTCAAGGACATCTAGAATACAACTTCTCCTAGAGGGTTTTTTTTTTGTTTTGTTTAATTTTTTTTTTTTCTGTGAATTTCATACTGTCCTTGCTCAGCCTTTAAAAGGCATCTTCCAAGCAGAAGTGCAGCTAGCTCCAGTCTTAGAAAAGAGTCATTGATCAGAATAAGAAAAAGAGACATTTAATCCTTACTCCTCTGACTAACATTTGCATCCAAGTCACTCATGTCGCAGCCCTGTCACGTGCTAATTGGAGCAGAACGCTTTTACTCAGCCTCTGCTGTCTTAATTTGCCAAGTAACAGACAGCATTTATTGTCTCTATAAATGACAATAGCTCAGAACTTTTTAAATGCTGATGATTGAGTAAGCTCATCTCTGGTTCATTCTCTGCCACTCCCTAAGTTGTATACTTACCAAGATTCCCTTGTGTTTGTGTCATCTGTTTATGGAGGTTGTACGGGTTGATGCAGTTAAGTAATTCAAAAAAGCATTATGCAGATCAGTGACATATGATTGCGCCAAGAGTGGAAGCATTTGACTCTGACAAACAGAAAGGTAAAACACAAAACAAAAGTTAATTGTCTTGGACAAACTATAAAATGAGTGACTTAGGACGTGTAAAATTAGGTGTCCATGAGACAACTGTATAAAAATAATTTTAAAAGCCCTCAAGGATGCTGTCGTCAGACAACTTCACATGTTCTTACACCACTTTTAAAGGAAATTAAAAATTGTATATGATGCATTACAGACAGGACTTATGTTGAAAAAGATTCATATATTGTTGAGAATTTTTACCAGAATATTGATAATCAGAAAAAAATTTTATTCCTGCATAAGATAGGCCAAAGAATATAAAGTTAAATCATATTAATTAAATTTAAAGTATGTGTATAGACTTTTTAAAAGATTTTTTTTTTTTTTTACTAACTCAGTCCCAGCCCCAATTATGTCAGATAAGAGGGCTTCTATCTGATATAGCTTAAAAGTCAACCTTAAACTTACCCCAGTTCTGACTTTTACTAGCTGTGTGATCTTGGGCAAGGTATCTTCATCAATAAGAGATGTCAAGTTAATTAACATAGATTTTGTAGGTAAAGTGCATGATACAATGCCTCACATGTAGAATTTCATAAATGGTAGCTTTTGCTGGTATTATGGAAATTTAAGGGATAATGATTTTTTTCTTCTTGCATTATCCTGTGCCAAATAATTCACTTACTAGAGGCTCCAGTTTATTCAATAATTATTATTCAAAATATTAATGGAATACCTATTAAAACCAAGCAGGTTCTCTTCTAGACACTGGTTCTACAAAGATGAATAAGACAACGATTCTTGCTTTCATTAATACCACATTCCAATAGGAGAAAAAGGTAAATGAGAAATATATAAATAAATAGGATAATCTCAAGCACTGATAATTGCTAAGAAGAAAAGTAAGGCAGGGACAATGTAATGGAAACCAGTGACAGGGCTGACAGGAAGCAGAGGGGGTGACTGTTCTAAGGAGGATGATCAATAAATGTCCGAGGACCAGTGTGTTCAACGACTTAAAGCTATAGAGTCTGGAAAGAACTGATGGCAGAGGGGTCTAGGCAAAGGACACAATGAGTGCAACGTATATTTGGGAAACAGCAAGAAGGTCAATGTGGTGGGAGTGGAGTCTACAGTGCTGAGAGATGAAATCAGAAAGGCAAGGACCAGATTAGATATGATCTTGAACACTATATAAGGAGTTTGGATTTATTTTAAGGATAATCCTCCTAAACAGGGAAAGGATGTAGCCTGATTTGTTTTAAAATATAATTCTGACTGCTGTGTGACTAGCCTGTAAGAAGCCAAACTGAAGGAAACCGTTGCTGTAGAATTGGAGGGAGAGATTGATAGGCATTAATAGAAAGCTCTCTCTCTCTCAGAATCTCCTTCTCTGCACACTGACTTACACACATCATTAACAAGGCTGTTTCCTGTATACAGCTTTAAGAAAAAAAAGCTAACTTGTATTCAGGGGGCAGCATACTATCACTTGATTTATTGTATGTGACATATGTGTAGCAATCCTATTTCAGACTCCAATTAAGGTGTGATGTTTTTAAGTAGTTGTTTATGCAATCAACTGAACAATGCATTTATTATTTATAATTTATGACTTAATACTAATATAATGATATACTTATTTTAGTTTACTTACAAATATTTGCAATAATTCAGGGAAAAAAACAAAGTAATGTGATGTCATTTCATAATTTTTATTTGAATATCTCAGGTGATAATAGGTATATATCCTACACATTGAAACAAGCTCTTTTAAAAACGTGAGTTCTAAGATATCCGATGTTTAGTATGCAACTTAATATTTATGACTTTTCAGTCTCTTGATGAATAACAGTTTAGTGTACAACTGTCAGTTTCCATTAAAGTATTTCTAAAATATGCACCCTAATATGCTTTAATAACATTTATTAGCTAATTATAATTTAACTTGGCATGTAGTAGGAATGTAATATACATCTGATTAATTATGTTATTTTATTACTTTGATATAGGAATTTTATTAAAATCATGGAATACTTATGTTTTCAAGAGAGGCATATAAAATTTACATATTTCAGAACCTAAAGATTATTTCATTTACTTTTTACTTGAGAGAAAGAGAGAGAGAGAATGAGAAGAAAGCAAGCAAGCAAAAAGAATGTAGTTAGGTATCATAAAAAGAACAGATTTGGAAGAACTATTACTTTTTGTGTTTATGCCCCAAGACCCAAGCATTCACATTTGAAAATGAACACACACACACACACACACACACACGCACACGCGCACACACATAAAACCTCACATACACATGCAGGCTTTTTTCTATTTGAAGAAATTTTAATATAAAATGGATTATTTTAGTAATGAAGTTCACTGTACTATTTTTATTTGAAAACTGAAAGAATTGTGCCTGGAATATAAGGATTATTCCATAACAGCATGTTGAAAACATGAATACTGAGCCTAAATGTCATCTTATCAGAAATTATCTTCCATGAATCTCTGCAAAAATAGCCTTTATTCTCTGGTCACTCACTGTCCCTTTCACTCTGTGTTCATTTCTTCAGTGTGGATCACTCTCTGACGTCGACATATTTATTTGTGTGCTCACTGTTAGTCTTCCTGCACTGCCTCATCCAAAAGTAAGGTATTTATCTAAGCTCAATATCTTCTTGAATTTTTGCTAAAGATGCTTCTGTACTATTTTCAACTCCTCCCATTCTTACGAATGTATTTCCCTTCTGAGCTCTATAGCTGCACTACACTTAGAGTGTCCTGCTTTTTTGGCTCATAGCCAGTGGTTAACTTCTGTACATGTGAGTATGTGCACACGTGTGTGTGTTTTCTCTTTGACATTCCCAGTGTACAGCATATAAATGCTCTGAAATCATTTGCCTTTGTTGATGAAGGAGATTTAAGCCAGGAAAAGTGGTTGTAAATAGAGAGAGAACGTACCAGTTTTCAGGGCATGGACTGAGCAGAAGCTCATCAAAACAAGTTAAGCAAAACCGTATTAATGTCTCAGAACTCAGAATCTGAGAAAAACCAGTTTCATCAAGGAATAAGAAGTCACTACTTTCAATATGCAATTTTATGAATCATAAGTGTTGTTCTAGCAAATTTTAAGTCTCTAATTGTTATGTGTGATGTGCTGATTTTTCTTCTTTTCCTTTCTCGTAAAAAGCAGTGTATAAATAATAAAAATGTTTTAAACTATGTGAACAAAAAATACTGCAAACCATATCAGTAAAGAAAGAATGCTGAAAAAATCAAGTCATCAGCGGCTGCCGCCACCCCCCAGTGAAGACAAGCCTGCAGCCACTCACAGTGGTGCACCCTGAGGGGACTCAGAATAAGAAAGGACAGGATACTGGCCCTAAATAGCTAGGTGCTTGTCAAAGGAATGAATTCAATGGGCCCAAATGTTTGCTCCTTCCCATACATAGAAAAGTGCTAAATTCTTTCACTTGAGATGCCTGGTTTTCTTTAGTTAATAAGTAATCTTTTAATGTTCCAACTACCTGGTCTTTGTTGTAAAACTCCTGTGTATCCTGGCTCCTCCCCTGCCTCTTCGGAGCAGTCCCTCAGAGTGATCTGAGAGGCTGTCATCCAGGCTCGAAGGGGTTCGAGTCCTCAGCAATGTCCCCAAATAAAACGTAACTCTCAACTTTTAGGCTGTGCATTTATTTCAGTTGACAATTATAAAAATTAGTGATAAGGTCAATTTTTCTGCTTCAAATAGTATTTATTTCTGATATTTATTTGAAAGAAAACAGAGATGATGAAAAGTATCTTTTCTGAAGAGGGTGTCGATGAATCAATCATTATTACCTCATTAACTTTTTTTCCTCAATTAGTGATTCCTGATCATGTAATTAAAGTAGATTTTCAAGGCTCAGAATTAAAAATATAAATAAAATGAAATAACGTTCAGGTAGAAGACTCACTAACAAGAGATTTTCCACTCTGGATATTGAGTTATGATACTGAGATATATTGAGTTATGACCTAACTAGGGGGAAAATGCTTATCTGCATTTTTAGATCTTCCCTAAAAGAGATAACCAGAATTTCTAAGTCTGTTGGGAGAAACCAGTTACAAAGAAGCAATTGTTATTTAAAAATTATCAATACACTGTACAGGTATTTCTCAATTTAATTGCTTTTGGCCAAGAAGGACACCAGAAACTGACACCTGAAAACCCAGAAGTTACTTGTCTACTACAGGAATTTCTAATGTACATTTGTCAAGTTTTTGCATATTAAGTTTCATGCTAGAATTTCATATTTTTTATGTTTATTGTATTTGTCAGGACAGATAAATGAATCAAAGGATATGAATGTGCTGTACTGGTTATTGTTATAAAAATGGCATTAGATAAAAAATGTTAAATATTTATGAAAATCCTTATTTCCCTTAGATTCTGGCTAGCAAAGGACTGAGAGAAATAACTCACCAAAGAAGGGAACTGTATAACACACAGAAAATCACAGGAGTTATAAACAAAGGCAATTGACATTAATAATTAAATGAGAAAAATTCCCTGTGGATGTTTAGATGAGTACAGATACCATGTGTAAAATCACTTGCTTAACTGATCACTAGTTATGTTCTAGACCAGAGGACTATATATTAATGAAACTGGTTCTTTTAGCCTGTTTTTCTGATCTAATAATTTGTCTACTATAATAAATATAGCTATTATACATTCCCTATGAGGAAAAATCATCCCCTTTAGAACCTGATGTTTTTAGTATCTGTCAGGGAGTATTCAAAATAAATAAATGTGATAGGGAAAGTTGATCACTTTTCCAAAGTTTTTGTGTTGGGCTTTAAATTAATTCTTCTGGAAATTTTATTATTGTCATCAATATGTTAATCTGACCTTTGCACTAAAAGTTATTTATCATTTTATTATGGGATTTTTTATTTAGTTTCTGTTTGTGTGCCTTTTTTGTTTATCTTCTCTGTTTTGAAAACTCTTATCTGTCTCAACAGGGCATTTGTTAATGAAGAAACGTCAGAGCTGCTAAATACACCAGGACACGGCGATCCTAGTGACCAAGGATGGCTTCCTCTTGGAAACTTATGCTGTTTCTGTCAGTCACTGGATGTCTTTCAGGTAAAAAGCTTTTCTTTTGTATCAAATAACAAAAATAGATAAAGATCTTCATTCACTATATCCTCAGGTGTTCAATTAAATTTTAAATCAGTATTCAAACTTTTCCACAAAAGAAAGAGAAAACAATCCTTAAACCTTTGTTAACACTGCAGAAAGTCACATCTAATAAGGTACATAGAAAAATGCCATATAAGTATTTTATACTTCTATAAACGGGTAGGTAGATACATCTGTGAAAACATGAAAAAGTAAGTGAATATTTTCAGACACATTAAAAGTTAAATGAAAACTCTTGTCCATCATGATTATGGTTACTAAAAAAGAAATAAAGAGTCTTTAAATATTTTATCTTATTTTAGGTTCTTTCTGTGCAGTATTGTCATCTTCCCTGATGATCTGGTCCCCCTTTTATCTTCTCAATGTCACTCTCCTCTTGAAATCATAAACTAACTGAAGGGAATGGCAGTAGGTTTGAAAGATGAAATAAAGGATGCTCAGTTAAAACTGAATTTCAAATGAACAACAAATAATTATTTTAGTTCTAGAATGTTCCACACAATATTTTATTTCATTGTATCTAAAATTTAAATTTAACTGGTGTCCAGTGTATTTATTTACTAACCTGACAATGCTAGGTGAAGGGGGAGTGGTAGATTGCAATATCCCTCCAAAGTTTTATTTTCATGTACTTATCCCCCCAAATAGTCACTTTGAAGGAGGTAGGAGGTATTATACCACGGTTGTGGAAAGACAAAAGTACTCAGCCTGAGGTGGTGTCCACCATGGCTGGATTTGCAGCTCATAAGGGAATCTGGTTGCTGCTCTTTCCAGTGAAACAATGACGGTGAGTTTGGAGGTAAGTTGCTGTTTAAATCTTATAGACAAATCTGAAAGAAGTGAAAAACAAAGGACATTTCTCATTTTTAAATTGTCTACATTTAATGTGAAGCATGTACACATATATATTTGTTATTTTTTTAAATACGAATTTATTTGCAGTAGGTACCTGTTTATATAAAACTGATTCGATTGTGAAAGGATCAGTTGTCAAGAAAAATTATTTTCCAAAACTTCCTGTCACTTTCACTTTGCTGTTTTAGCAAATGATTCTGGAAGGGCAGCCCTTATTATACTCTTGTTGCTTGGTGATACTTACATTCAATATTTACTATTTTATTCTTTGGTTTTCTCTGGCTATTGTCTTTATTTGTTTATGAGTATCACATTATAGGACCTATTCTGCACACTAACTTACTACTATTACAGAAAATGTGGGTAATTAAGCCATAAGTCATAATCACCTTTTATGTTGTTGCTACTCTCTGAACCAACAAAACTGATTGAAGAAATAAGAGAAGACTCAGATTGTATTTCCTCTTTGTTTTATTTATTCATTTTTTAATGGATGGGTTATCTTGAGTGCGCTTAACTAGGAAATCTAGAACTCTTATACATCCTTACGTTCAAAAACTGGCTATTCGGAGTAATGGAAGTTTGACAGCTTTCACAAGGATATACATCTTTATATTAAAAATGAACTCGTAATTAGAACAACAATTAGATACTATTATGCATATCAGAATGGCTAAGATCCAGAAAAACAAAAAAGTAAAAACAATACCAATTGCTGTTGAGGATGCAGAAAACAAGAAAGTCTGTTCATTGCTGGCAGGGAGGCAAAATGGTGCAGCCACTTTGGAAGACCGTTTGGGCTAAACAGTCTTACCATCTGATCAAGCAGTTGGACTCTTAGATGTGTATTTTTTAAAATTTATGGGCACAGGAAACGCCTACACAAGGAAGTTTATAGGAGCTTGAATAATAATCACCAAAAACTGGAAATTACCAAGATGCTCTTCAATAAGTTAATAGATAAACTGTAGAAATTCCATATCAGGTAATACTAGGCAGTGATAAAAATAACTTAACTATCAAGTCATGTAAACACATGGATGAATACTATATGCATATTACTAAGTGAAAGAAGCCAGTCTGAATAGGTTACACACTGTATGGTTTTATTTATATGACCTTTGACTATAGAGAATGCACAGATCAGTGATTGCCAGGGGTTAGGGTCAGGGGCTGACCAGATGAGTGAAGGAGGAATAGGCATTTCTCAGGGGGTGCAACTACTCTGTACGATACTGTAATGGTGGGTGAGTAACATTATGCACTTAGCAAAACCAATAGAACTTTATAGCAAAAAGCAAACTTTAATGTACATACATTTTTAAAAATAATTTAGGAGGTTAGAGGATCCCAGAATGGAATGCAGAATGTAGCAAAGAATCTAACTGCATTACAAATATATGAAGCAACTTCCATTTTAGGGGAATGGAGGGGGAAAAGTACTGACCTAAGTAAACTTTGGAAATAAATCTGCAAGACTAAAGGCAAAAAAAAAGTAAATTGGCGCTGTACTCTAGTTATTAACATTCTTTCCCTCTGTTAGCAATTCTGAAACCCCTCTATGTAGAGTTGAACAGTTAAGTCAATGGATGGTGGATGGTGGGAGCCAGGTGCCTCACTATTGGAGTGGGAGGTTACAGATAAGCAAGAGAAGGCAAAAATGACCCATGTGGTAATGGGTTAGAGTTGGAGACTTCAGTATGAACTCATGTTTAGCTTAATATAGATACAGATGGTTACATATAAAAAGTATTTATAGATATGTATATATAGATGGCTAGGTGTACACACATATATTTTCTTTCTCTGTGGTCTGAGAAGGCCTACAAGCAATGTACTCCAGTAGAAACCAGCACACAAAGTGCCCAGATCTTGGTTTCTAATATCCCATATTGATATGAATAAGTGATTGAATACATAATCAAAAGAATAGGTAAATTTCCCATGTAGATGAATTTTAAATAATTTATGTAGATACTTTGGTCTCAGGAGATGAAATGTAACTACCTCTTCCATAAGTGTGGACCTCACGTAGTGACTTGTTTCTAAAAAGTACGGAATGGAAAAGGGGGATTTAAAAAAAAAACAAAGTAACTTTACAGTGGGGGAAACTGATAAGGACTAGTTCAGCCCAGTGATGAACAACGTCAACGTCAGCACTGAAAGCATTTACCTGAATATAACGTGGTGAGAAGGGCACTCACCTCTGTAGTCTTCCTTCCTAACATCTATGACTCTAACCTAATCACGAGAAAATTATCAGAAAGGTCCCAACTGAGGGGCGTTCTATGAAACACCTGGCCAGTAATCCTCAACATTTTCAAAGTCATCAAAAACTAGTAATATTGGAGAAATTATCACAGAGAGTGGAGGCTAAGGGGACATACCAGATAAATGTCAGGTATTAACCTGGATAAGAACCTGCAATAGAAAAATAATCCTGTAAAAAACAAGGAAATCTGAATAAAGTATGATCTTCCGTCAAAAATAAAATGTCAGTGTTGGCCCATTACTCATGAGAAATGTGCCATATTAATGTAAGATGTTAGTAATAGGAGAAACTGGTTGTGGGTTTATGGAAACAAAATGGACTTAGCATAATGTTCTAAATACTTCATGTGGACAAAATATGACTGGGACCTAAAATAAGACAGTAGTGAAGTACATCAACAAGAGATGAGAGATTCAAATGATTTTTGGCAATAAAATATATAAAATTTGGTAAATGATTAAATATTTTGTATTAGAGGGAATAGTCAGGATTCTCACTTTGCTTATGGAGTAAATGATGTTACCATTTACTTGGATATGGAATAAAGTGTCAGGGGGTATAATTTAGGGTGGGGAAATACTGAACTCACTAATGCACATGTTGAGCTTCACCTATCGGTGACACACTCAGATGGAAGTGTTTAAAGTTTAGGAAAGATGACTGAGCTTAAAGTAAATCTGGGCTTCATTATTGCATGGATGAATTTGAAGCTTTGGGAAGGAAAATAATCACCCAAGGATTATGTAGATAGTGATGAATCATAAGGCAAGGAAGAAATTCTGAGAAACACGTGCTTTTAAGGGGCAAGAGAAAATATAGATTGGAAAGAAAAGGTGACTTGTGGGTTGGGGGAACCTTGGGAAGCAGTGATAATGGAACAGCTTCAGAAAGGAAGTGGTCAACATGGCAATGCTGTAGGAAGGTTACATGAGATTAGTATTAAAGACTTTTCTTTTTAATGATAATGGTAATTTCCGTTAATGAAGTAGTAGAAACATCTGTCTTATGAGTGAGCTGTGAAATGATTAGCAGAGGAGGAAAATTAGACAATTACTATACATTTTGTTTTCTGAAAAGTTAGAGAAAGAAAAAGAGAAAAAAATGACAGGAAATTCGGGGAGGCGTGTGTATCTATACGTTTGTGGATGTGTGTTTTAAGGTGGGAGAAACTACTATTTATAGAAATTCAGTCCACCTAGTACATTAAAGACATGTCAGTTAGCTTTAATATTGCATTGCACTAATTAGTTTTAACTTCGTGACAAACCATCCTCAAATTTATTAGCTTAAATTAAACTAAAAAATGTTTTAAAAATATTATTTCTCACAATTCTGAGGCTCAGCTTGGTGATTCTTCCTGTCTGGGCAGGTTCAGCTGGTCTCTGCAGTTTTCAAACCTCTCCCATGATGTTTGAAAGAATAAGATTGACAGTGTCATGTGGTCTCACTTGTGTTGCTGGTGATTGGCTCCTACTAGCAAAGGCAGTGGGAATGACCTGGTCGTGTCTCTGATCATCCAGTAGTCAAGCCCAGGCTCCTTCACGGGGCTGTGTTTGCCAGGTTCCCAGATCAGCAAGAGAAAGGGCAGACTGCTATTTGCAAGCATGTTTCAAGCCTCTGTGTCATATTTACTAATGTCTCCTTGACCAAAGCAAATCACAGAGGCCAAGACCAGATTCAAACAGTGGAAGAGCAGATGTGATCTCTTGAAGAGAGTGGCTGCAAAGCATATTGTAAAGAATATGCAATGTAATATTATTAACTCTAGCCACTATGCTGTACAGTGGATCTCTAGGAAGTGTGCATCTTGAATAATTGAAACTTTGTATCCTTTGATTAATACTTCCTCCTTCCCCCTCTCTCTCCAACTCCTGGCAATTACCATTCTACTCTGCTTCTATGAGTTTGACTATTTTAGATTCCTCATGTAAGTAGTATGCTTGAAAAAGTTTGCTAAAAGGATAAATCTTAAGTATTCTTACCACAAAATAATGATAATAATGATAATGATAATAATAATAATAATAATAATAATAATAATAATAATAATAATAATAATAATAATGGCAGGAGAAAACTTTTGGAGGTTATGGACACATTTAAGGCATAGGCTGCAGTGATGGTTTCATGGGTATATACTTATTCCAAACTCATCAAGCTGTATACATTAAATATGTACAGCTTATTATATATCAATCATACCTTAATAAAGTTGTTTAAAGCGTGCATTAAAGCAATAAAAAATAGCCATGCCCATTTTTCAGCTCTGCCAGATATTTATTGATATCTATGAATGTTTTAATGCAAATAATAACAATCCTGTTTCAGTTAACAAGAAAAAAAAATGGACTTTCTTTGTATCTTTACTTCAGAAATAGTGACAGTGAGAAAACTGTGATATAACTTCATTAGCTGAGCTTAAAAAAAAACTTTAAAAATATGTGTAGGGATAGTTATTGGGAGGAGACAGTAAGGTTCAGGATTTATTCAAGCAGCTTGACTGACATCCCATGGTTCTTTGTAAATTGCTTTTCATTCAATCTCCATGTTGAAACAAATAAACAATAGTAAAAAAACTAAGGAGTTTAAATTATCCTGCTCTGTTACACAGAATAGCCTATCCAATGAATTTCTTAATCATTATACTCCTTTTGAAAAGTAGCTAGTAATTATTTTAATTTCTTTTTAAGTGTTCAACAATTGGGGAAAGCTATTATAATAATGTTTATTGCAAACAGATTTCTTTCTGTGAGATACTATAGAACAGCCTGATAAGACTCTAAGATTAGGGTAGATAATGCATGTAAAACATGTCATATACAAATATTAATTTCTAATATGTATTATTAGAACAGACTAGAAAGCAGCTATTATTAGACTCATTAACATTCAATCTTTTAGTTGAAGATTTTTGACAAAGTGTTCTTTTTTCACTCCCCAGTACCAGCATATATTTTTCAGCATCACAAGTCTGTTCATACATTTTTATCAAAGTTATAGACTTAAAATCATATTAAATTAGATTTATTAAAACTGGATATATTTACATCTTTTCTAAACTAAAAAAAAAAAAAAATTCCCTAACTGAAGTTATAAATCTTAGAATTAAAAATAATTTGGAGATTATGTGATCCAGCCCTGTGTACTTGGGCAAGTAAAATACTGTTTGTTCTCAATAGGGATGGGACCCGGGGAGGTTCTATCACGTGTCAAATGTCACACAGATGGTAACTAGTGGGGGAGCAATGAGAAGGCTGCCTCCTATAGCAATGCTTTCAACATACCAGGTAACATGAAAATGAGACAAAGGAGCAAATCCAGTTGCTCAGAGCTGCACTGACCTCCTTCCTACATGAGTACTTCTAGTTACTTTCTCCTCAATTACTTTCAGATGCTTTCGATATAAGCTGTACTGCTTTAAAAACAACCAAAACATGAGACTTTTTTTTTGTACTTTGACCCCATTCTCCTCCATTGGGTTAAATCCATTTTATTGGAAAGGTGACAGTCTGTTGCTTCTGCCAAGAGGATGATATACTATTGAACAGACAATGTCTGTCATTGATAAGCTTATATAAATACTCTCCTTCTTACTGGCAGTGTGGTAAATAGCACAGAACTTTGTCACTGTCAGCTAGGGCTGCCTAAGAACTTTACAAGGAAAATGAAAACACAAGTGTTACTGAAAACAGGTGCCTGATAATATTAAGCCTGATGCAGCTGAGAAAGAGAAATGGATTATGGCTCCTCTGTGATCATTGTGAAATTATGTGTGTGCACATTGTATGGGTCCCCCAGGAAGTCATGATGATAACGGAGCCTACCTCGGTGCAGGAAACCAAGTTGACTCTTATCAGCTCCGCACTGGTGGTATTACATATATAATTAATCAGAATACAATTTAATTTCTCCTTGTCAGCAAGGTGGCAGGGTGGGAGAGTGTCACCTAAATTTAGAGAGTTTTATTTGTTATTTTTATCTTAAAGGCTAGGAAAATGTTAAAAGGTGTCTATAATTGTCAGCAACTCCTGGAGTGATATAAAGTTAAACCAACTAAAAAGAGCCAGATTCAGCCTCCCAGAGAAGTGAGACTAAAAATGTGTTCTCAGTGTTATGGCAATTAAAGAGAGAACTAATTTATTAGGTCAGTTAAATGTTTTTTTTTTTTACATAAAAATATATAAAAGATATTTTTCCACTTGAATTTTGGCTAAGGAGTAAGCAATATACATCAAATTGTGTTGTAATCTAGAAAGTGACATCGAAGTTATCTCATGCATCTTAAACTGAACTGGAATTATTTCCAACAATGATAAATACTTGCCAATAGAAAATTAATCATGTGCATTTGTTCTTTCTTTTATTTTAAAGTAATGCTCAAAGAATTTGTATCATAACAAGTGTCCACAAGAACATGTGAACGAATGTTCACAGTATTGTTTTTTAAGCAGAGATAAATGTATACCACAGTAATACTATGTGAAATATGTTTATTCATGGTGAAGATGTCTTATTGCTTAACATGAGCTTCTGGGGAGCTGCCCCTCTGCAGTAATTTGAGTAATTTTCTTGTCAGCAAGAAACAGCTACTTTTCTATATTTCGTTGGTTCAAATACAAGTCTATTCTGTCTGTAAAATGGAGAGATAGTTACATTCATTGGGTACCAAGGCAAGCTGGACATAGATGAGATGCAGAACAAATGCAGGGAAAAATTCTTGCTGCCCTTGACTTTAAATAGATTTTATCAGGTTTATCAGGACATAAATACTGAAAATATATCATGTGTAAAACAAACCCTATATAACTAGTGACAATGGAAAACTTTGAAACGATTTTATAATAAAAGTGATAAAAGAACTAAATGAATGAGAACTAAAGATTCAGTTGATGTTTAAGGTTATTTTTTGACCAGGGATCCAGGGGAGACTTCCTTATTTTGGCAAGTTCTTCTCTGAATTAATTAATGGATGCTTTTTATAAGCCAATGAGTAAACTATTCAGAACTTCAATATACAAATGGCTTAGAGGGGGCAGGCAAAAAAATTTTTGTAGTTGAGCTCTGGGTATGTATCCTAGTCATAATTTATAGAACAATTTGACCTGCCTATTTTATATCCAGATTAACAGTAATGACTTTCAATTGCAGATTATCTGCTATATTGGGGATATTGAGAACTGGTCTTTGTATATTGTCTCATAAGCAAGTATAATTATCCATAGTGTAAAGCAAGATACAAAGACTTTGCAAAAATAATCTTGTTTTTTCTTAATGCATCGTGTATAAGTATCATTTTCAGTATCCTGATATCTTGGTGAGATTATAATTTTCCATAGCAAGGAAGAATCATCATATGGTAAGTAAGCCAGAATCCCAGTCTCAAAAGACAGATTTTTTTTTAAAGGTTAATACTACTTACAACTGCTATCTTTAAATAGCTAAAGTTTGTTTTATATAAGCAGCTTACACTTATTCTAAAGAAATTGAAAGGGACAAACCAGTCAAAATACAGAAAAACGAGAGGTACAATTAATTTGTCTAAAACAGAAGATCATTCTAAGCAGCCAGTGTTGCTCAGTAGTAGAATCAACTGTATCTCAAGAGAGTTTGTCAGTGCTCTGTAAAGAAAGTTCGAGCATGAACTAAATGACCATTATGTAAAGATAATTTTAGCATCAAAGGGCTTGCTCAATCAAAAGATATAAATTTTTCCTTTAATTCTTAAATCTGTGATTCTGAAAGTTGGACTTTGAGGAATAGTTACAAGTTTTTTATTTTGTTTTTATCATATTTTTAATAAAAGAGGATGTTTAATAATAGAGGATTACCAAATGAGAGAATGGTGAACTGTAATAGGTAGAAGAACTGAGAATGATTTCTCAAAGAACTAAAAATAGACTTATCATATGATCCAGCATTCCCACTCCTTAGGCATATATCTGGGGGAAACTCTAATTTGAAAAGATATATGCACCCCAGTGTTCATAGCAGCAATACCCAAGACATGGAAGCAACCTAAATGTCCATAGACAGATGACTGGATATGGAAGCAACCTAAATGTCCATAGACAGATGACTGGATAAAGAAGTTGCAGAATATTTATGCAATGGAATACTACTCAGCAATAAAAAAGAATAAAATAATGTCATTTGCAGAAACATAGGTGGACCTAGAGATCATCATTCTAAGTGAAGAAAGCCAGAAAGAGAAAGAAAAATACCATATGATATCACTCATATGTGGAACCTAAAAAAAGAAAAAAGACACAAATGAACTTGTTTGCAAAGCAGAAACAGACTCACAGACATAGTAAACAGTCTTATGGTTACTGAGGGAAAGGGTGTGGAAAGGGATAAATTTGGGAGTTTGAGTTTGCAAAAGTTAGCCACTATATATAAAAATAGATTAAAAAAACAAAATAAATTTCTTCTGTATAGCACATGGAACTATATTCAATATCTTGTAATAATGAATAAGAATATGAAAATGAACATATGTATATGCATGACTGGGACATTGTGCTGTACACCAGAAATTGGTACATTGTAACTATACTTCAGTTTAAAAAAAAAAGAAAGAAAGAAGAAGAATGGAAACTGAGAATGGAAAGAATTGGTAGGAGGTTAGAAACAATATAGGGATACATCCAATGGAATTGACACTTATTGGACATAAGGGATAAAAGAGGAGAAAACAAAAGATCTTCATGTCTATTATTTTGAGCCAGCTTGTGGGATAAGAGTGGAGCCAGGAGTAGAAATAAAGATGAAAAAAGGAAATTAGTTTGAAATTAAAGATGGCAAACTATGATGGAATATTGAATTTAAGAAATAAACAATAGCTATTGTGAAATAAATGCAATGAATTGGGGGGAAATAATGCACCAGAATCTCATTATGGAGCATAAATTGGCAAGAACCTAATCTGTTTTGGATTCCATCCCAGGAGATATATTTTTACAGCAATAAAATAGACCTGATTGTAAAAAGTCTTTTCATGAACTCAAATGATTCCATTCTATGACACCATTCTGTTTGGTCAGAACCTCATTTTAAATAAAGTTTCCTATAAGCTTCCAGAAATGTTTCCTTTCTGAACGCAAAATTTAGTAGTATTTAGGGGAAGATAGCCTAGAATTTGGAGGACTGTGTACTAATTTAAACTTTGCCACAAATTTTGGGATTTTTTTTGGCAAGTTCTCATTTCTTTCTTTGTAACACAATGGCTTGTGCCACATTATTTTAAATATTCCTCCTTATGCTAATACTGTTTTCCAATCATCTCAGAAATTTTACTACAGCCTCAAAGTTGAGAACGATAGACACTGTGTGCCAATATTTGAAAGAATGTTGCTAGACACATCCATGTGTTATTTACTAGAAGATGACGAATATGGTCCTGCCTTAACAATCAATTAGAAATTTAAAGAAAGTTAAAAAAAAAGTTTAAAAAATCATCAGACTGTATAAAGCTGATGGAAGTGGAATGAGTTATCTTTTCCCATCACTAAGGAGAAAGAAAGAAGATACTTTCCTCAAGCCAAGAGAGGAAGCTCCAGAAGAACTCACTGTGGCAGTGGGAGTGTCTGCAGTAAGAACAGCTTTGTCCCTCACTCCACCACTAAATACTTGCTAAGCTACAGATGCCCCTTACAAAGAAAACCATGGAACAGAACATGCTAGAAAAATCTTGGGAAAGCCTGACATGCTTTCCCTAAATTTTGAGGGTGGGTGATATGGTAGTGTGAGTATAGAAACTAAGTCCTGTTTCTCAAAGTCGTGAGGTTGATAAGAGCTACCCTTTAAGGCTGAATGAGATGAAAAGGTCACAGAGGATACACTAAGTTCTAGCATGTCAAAAGGCAAAGCTTATGAGCTTCCTGGGGGACAAAAGTGGATCCTGTGGAGGTGGCGAAGCTTGAGCCACCTTGATGGATTCTAGTCAACACCACGTGACAGGGAGAGATGACCTCAAAAAGAAAAGGAAGGTAGACTCCTAGGGGCTAGACCTGGGAAGGGAGTGATCAGCATAGGACGTCTGTCAGAGAATACATTGCCATGGCCAGAAACTGGGCAGCATGATGGTTTATAGGAGCCTCTAAGGAACCATCATGTGTGAGCGGCCAGAGAATCAGCATTTTGGCATCTGACATGCCAATAGCCCTGGTGACCATATCACAACAGTGTCAGTCAACTAATATTTTTGGCTTTTATCTTTCCAACAGTATCTGAAAGATTTGTCAGAAGGGAGGACAGGGGAAAAAAAAAGAAACACCATTTTGCCAGGTCTCCTTGCTACAGGGCAAACCTAATCTGGAGAAAAGAGGGATGAGAAACTGAAGTTTTGGTCTCGGCAGGGCTGGATATGTTAGTATATTGAAAATGGGTCACAATTACCAAAGCATGCCTTGTTTTAACACCTTAAAACATATGGAAATCTGAGGACTCATTGAGAATGTGATTTAAGGCAGAGGAAGGATAATCTGGTGGGAGATGATTAAAGGCAGTAATTGGAGAAAAATAAAACTTTTCAGTCTCTATCAGTAGCCTTTCCTTGGTATTATTCTTTCAGTAAAAAACTATTGAGTGCTACTCTGAGTCAAGCAATGTCCTGGATGTTGCAGATAAACCAGAGGGAAAAAACACCCTACACATTCTTCGTTCACTGAGGTTCCAGACATTTGGACTGATGAACAAATCTTGAAGAACACTGAGGGAGGAGAAATGTCCAGGAGTCTCCATGGTATAGAACACACCTTATATTAATGATACTTTTATTACAGATCTTTCTGAGACCCTCTCCTGGCACATTTACTAAGTCACAACAAAAAACTGCAGGAAAAAAACAAGGCTTAAGTGAATGGTGAGGTACTGAATGTATTTGAATAGGTGAAAAGTGCATTAAAGCGGAAACAAATGCACTAGCATTTTGCACAGACAGCCGTAGCTCTGCCTGCTTGTATCTTTTGACACATTATAGAGATTCTTGCCCAGTTCCCTCCACTTCCCCCAAGCACTTATATGTTCCATAACCATATGGTCTAAATGGACTCTTCACATTTAGGAAAATAAATTGAGAGTGTATGACTTGCAGATCTACAAATGATTAATCTTAGTGTTTAGAGAAAGCTTGGAATCCAGAACAAATAGATGTTTTTACTAGATTAATGTGTAGAAGTTATGGCATTTATGTTTCTACTAGGCATTTTGCTGTAATTTATGTCAACACAGTAGTTTGTTATAGAGTGTTATGATTTTCATTTAATTAAAAACATGAGTGCCAGAGAGCTTTTTCTCTTTTGAGAGACAATGTAAAAAAATCTATCCTTAGAGTAATAAATAAAATAGAAAAAAACCCAGAATGTTTAACATAGCCTATGTGGATATTGCATGATAATCACCATAGACATATATTCAAAACAAGTCAGACAATCTTTCAATCGTTGCTTCTAAAATACTTAAAGATGTTTCTTCCTTCTTGAACTCTTTCATAGTGATGAATCAATTCCCATAGATTTCCATTGTGTTTATTTATTATTGGCTATGAATAATAGCCATAATCATTAAATTAATACTGTGAGATAAGTCAAAACTATTTATCTGTATTGAGGGCTTTAGTAAGAAAGATGTGATTTCTATTGAGTCTATACTGACTTTCTCAAACTAATTTTTCAATTTAAAACTATTAGCTTTTAAATTTAGAATGTTTAAATTATCTAGCTTTGGTCTCTCTTTTGGAGGAAAACACATGTATGTTACCAGGTCATGTACTTCAGTCCTAAAATTGCCTTAATAGTCTCCTACTTAAAAAAAAAAAAAATGCACCACTTCTCTCCTAGCTTGCTGTGCTTCAGTCACATTGTCCTTGATTACTGTTAGATCTTGGTACAGGTTTTCTCAAAGTGTGGGCCACAGCCTGCAGGATCTCAGAGACACTTCAGAGGTCCACAGTGTCAAAACTATTTTCATCATAAGATAAAGATGTTGGGGGCTTTTTTCACTGCCTTGATGTTTT
This sequence comes from Camelus ferus, assembly GCF_009834535.1. Classification (NCBI taxonomy): domain Eukaryota; kingdom Metazoa; phylum Chordata; class Mammalia; order Artiodactyla; family Camelidae; genus Camelus; species Camelus ferus. The sequence goes on along the minus strand of NC_045705.1, from coordinate 5,324,188 downwards.
CACTAATGGAGCAAAAGCAATGATGAGGAAACTGCTGGACCCATGACTCCAAAAAGGCAGTGACAGCAAACTGTATTAAATAAAATTTAAAGTCTAGTCTCACTCAATAATGTCCTTGATGTCCATGAATAATACTATTTTTATTAAATAGAACACTTGAATACCTTGTGTAATAGAAAGTATGCATTAAGTATGCCTACTGCATACAGAAGTACAGTGTTTGTCACAGGGAAGAGGACTGTGCCTTTGTTCAGGATCGTGTGGCTGTCCAAATTGTGACACAAACTAGCCAGTGACTCCTTCACAGAACATCATTTTTACTTCAAAGAAAGACTGACAGACAGACTGTTATTCAAGCTTGTATACTTGGTAGATGTTTTCTTTCCGATGAACTAAGTAGGCTCTGCCACTTAGAGGGAGAAAACTGACAGAATTTTCTGCCAGCAACAAAATTCACTGCGGGTTTATTGTAGCTGTTTAAAAATATAATACATATGTATTTTAGTTACTCAGTTTTGATTTCCAGTATACTAAAAATGGAGATAATATATCTCACCTAAAGGAACATTTTTGAGAACATCAGTAATTTTTCAAATTGTTAGGGATCCCTAAAAGCAAACGATTTGACAACTACTCTAACACAAAGTCGAAAGCATTGTAGACAATCAAAAATATCTGCTCATTAAAATGGGAGAAGTAAAGAGAGAGAAATGTGTTAGATCATGAAGATCATGTACAAAAAAGTCCTTGTGGTCCATGATAAAGCATTTGGCTGTCTCCCATATGAACTACTGATATATCAAGTGACTTGTTGGAATTTAAGATTTCTAAGATGAAGCAGGTGAATGACAGTGGCAAAGATAAGACATGGTAAAAAAAATTAGTCCATCGTTTTCTTCTTCCTCTGAATTCAGTCAGGTATCAAGTTAGTTTATTTCTTCTATTATAATATTGCACATCATTTACCCCATTCTTTCTATTTTTGTTTATTTCATTAAGTCCAGTTCCAAACCACCTCATGTGTAGTCTGCTCACTTCTGTCTGGTTCTGTGCCGTCAGTCCATTGTTCTTCCAACCTGTGCTAAAATCTGATGAATGGTTAACCACTTAAAGCCAGTCTTGGCTACATCATCATCAACAACCTTTAAACTCAATCAGATATAAAATGAACATTAGTGAGATGATAAATCTTAAACTTCTCAAAATAGAGGCCAAGGGCCCCAGAAAGCTCTCTGCATATACATTTGAGTCTTTCTCTAAATAAAAACTACTCCAATGAAAGCAGATTATTCATTTTCTCTTTAAATATGCTAGATCTATTTCAACCTTGGTACTTTTCTGTGTATCATGTTCTCTAGCCTAAAATATGTATAGTCCTTGCTTCATTATGTTATGGAGATTTAATGAGATAATCCTTATAAAGAAATCAGTACAATGCCTGGAATGTCAGTTACTTTTATTCTTACTACTAACATTACTAGTACAATGTAAGAACCTGGATGGCAGAGACTATGCCCTGTATCTTCGGAGTCTCCATCACATAGTGGATGTTTTTGCGTATAGTACATGTTCACAAAATACATGTGGTTGATAGTAATTACTACTCACATACTGACTTTCTTTAAAGTTTGGGGGAAGAGCCACTCATCTAAGAGATCTGCTCAACAAGGCATAAAGGTTTTTAAAAAGATATCAAAATGACATATAATACTCAAATTCAGAGCACCATAAAGTACTAGACATGTAACTCTGTCCAGGAATAGTATATATCATCATCACCTAGGCAGAGAATCATCAGAAATAGTCTAGTAATCGGCAGTAGTCTCATTAATCGACTTTTTCTAGGTAAGTGAAGCTCAGTCGGAGTTCAGGTTAACAATTTTTGAACTGTATACCATATATTAAAAACTAGATAGTATCAAAACCAAGAAGGTTACACTGGCTCTTAAGAAATAGTTGCTCAGAACTGGAGGGGTTTGATAATTCTCCTGATACTGTACCTCTGACACTAGAGAGTGAAGCCAACTGTAGGTGATGTCTACTCTCTTCCACCCAGTGTATCCATGTGGAACAGATGTTGAAAACACATCTCCATTTGTTAACATCATAGAGAGGATGAACACTTTTTTTTGGAGTAAAATGTATATGCTGAGAACCTAAACAGGGGAATGGAGAAGGAAACTAGCTGAAAGAAACAGTATCTCCCATAATGGAGACAGAAATTCAATAGCATATTGAATGGGATATGGGGAGCTCATGCCCTGAAAAGAAGTACAGCCAGATTCAGTTACAGGGTCCCTGGGAGCAGAACCCACAGTTTGATGCCATTTGGCACCAGAGCTACTCTGTCTGCAGTCAGTCTAGGTAATAATGGATGTTATTCCTTTGGATGGTATGTTTCATCTCTTTTGAAATACAGCTCAGAGAATTTAAAATGTATGTGTGAAAGAGGGTGTATGTTCTCAAGTGGGAAGTCATTTGTAGGTGCTATAAAGATTTTACTAAAGGATAACTATAGAGGGAATAAAAAAAAATAACAATCAGTTTAAAAACTGGTAGCAGAATTCTCTCTCAACAAAATAAATGTCATTTTTTCGCAAAACACTTTGATGGACTATTTTGGTTTTCAAAAGAGTATGCCTAAAGCTTGGCCAAAATGGACCAAGCTAAGAGACAGAAAGAACCGAATGATTCTGCTTAATAAAGTAGGAGGCATTTTTAAAATTTTCAGATAGCCAGCTTAGAGAAGAAGCAGAGAGGAGCAACACAGCAAGAGGACAAGAACTGAAAGAAGAGATTTGTCCAGGGAGAAAGTCATAAGACTACTATCCCTTCTCCACTGTCAGCCCCAAGTCTATAGCTTAAGACTGTACCAAACGCAGTCACTATAAATGGTATTTTGCAGAAATCAACGCAAAAGTGCTGTATTCCATGTTTGTGTCATTTTAGGATGAAGGAAAGAATAATAACATGTACGGGGTAAAATTAGGAATTTGGGGAGAACTAGAACTTTGGGAACAAATTGTAGTAAAGAGTCATTAACCTGCTAGTGAGCTCTCAGAGACATTGCAGGAAGCAGGTGGTGGAGGCAGGAGAATTTGAACTTTCCTCAGTTTGTGCCTTAGGTTTTTGAGCCAATTTATTTAACATATTAAAGAGAAAAGAACTTTTCTAAAGCTGGAGGACCTGTAGACACCCAGCAATTGACATCTATAGGCTAATGGCTGATCTCTGTTTAGGAAAATCTAGGATAATGAAAACCACATCAACATGACACAGTGAAACTAGTCTCAGTACAGAAGCATTTCTGTCTGTGTTGGGAGCTAAGTAATTGGATCAAGTTTCAGTAATGCGATTACACTTTTTTAGAATGAGTAATTGTCACAGTTGATGTTGTGGAAAAGTAATTAATTATGTGAAGTAATTATAGTTTTCTCTCAAGTATACTTAGGTTTGAATTTTTTTTCCTAAAGATTAAAAAAGCAATATTGTTTGTGTCTTGATGGGTAGTGTTCTATTTGGGGACAGAATTTCATAGTAGAACCGGATATTGACAGAATGTGGAACATGTCAGTGAAACTAAATCAGTGACAGGGCAAAATGTTAACATAAACGGTATTATTATCTTAGGAAATATCTTTGAAGGGGCAGCTTAAGATGAATATCTTTTTTCATAGAGGGAAATGCTTTATAAAATACTGTCTGCCTGAAAAACAGGATTGAAATAAACGAGACAGAGTCATACCACCTGTGATTTTGCAATTTCACAGGAAATTACCATGAATAAGATGCAGAAGTGCAATAATTGGGAAGTGTGTTAAACGTGCATATTTAAGTCTTTTGATTAATTTCAATGTACAATTTAGTAAGTTCTACCATGATCATTGAGTGGCATGTATTTAACATGCTAAACCACCAAACCCAGAAAAGAATTTTAAAAACTTCTTTAGAAGAAGGATCTGAAATAAAGCACATGTATATTTAGAATATTAAAACATTCATGTTGCCTTAAGGAAATATTGTAATGGAAAGTGAATCAGAGGTGATTGTGGCAATATGTTGTTTATAGTGAATTTCTCACACATTAATATATCTTAATAAATCATTGTATTTTAAAATTATTTGAAGAAAAATATTTGAGTGGAAAGAAATCAAATATACACTCTTTAATGTTAAATAATAATGATTAACTTTTAAGTTGATATTATCAGTCAAGTATATACCAAACAAATACCACTGTTTCCAGCACTGGGATAGGAGCAGTGGGACGTGATGTTTGCAGAAATATAAAACAAGCTTCCTGTCCTCATAATATTAAAATATTATTGGGTGTGGCAGAAATTTAGTAAGCAGGACAATAAAGGTGAATAACACAAAACAAGCCATATGGGGTAAAGAGTCTAGGGCGCTTGGGATGAAAATGTCAGAGACAAGGATGAAAGAAGGCTAGGGAAGGGAAGAATAAGAAAATTACACAGAGGGCCAAAACTTGCTGACAAATGCCTAAAATAAGCCATTGCACAAACAGAGATACCAGTTTTTTAACACTTAAAAATTACTTAATATAATGGAGTAATTTTTAAGAAAGCATTATTAAAATAACCTGTAGAGATGAAGAAGGGAAGGTAGGTTTGGTTTAAATTTTGTAGATGGATATGAGAATAAGGGAAAAAGAGGAACTATGGATGACTCTTAAATTTTTGCCTTGAGTACCTGAGTATACTGATTTATTTTTACTGAATTTGTTTACTAAAATCGTGAAGACTGGGAGAGTATGAAACCTGGAAAAAAATCGAGAGCTCTCTTTGAAAGATCTTGTAAATGATGCTTTATACAGAGGTTGATAGGTGGTTGAATATATAAATCTGGAGTCTCAGGGAAGTCAGGGCTAGAGGTACAAAGTTCAAATAAAACCTAGAGATAAGGTTTTAAAAATGTGGGGGAATAGGCAGAGATGGAAACTCGTGAAGAAATAGCCAGTGAAGTAGGAAGGAAGCTGGGAGAGCATAAGTCAAAGACATGAAGAAAAGATAAGGATCTAAAAATGAGAAGGAGGTTGATACATCAAATGCTGTTCTCATGGCCAGACTGATGGAGACAGAGACGTGCCCACTAGGGCTTGATATCATGGAAAGAAGCCAGGCTGCAGTTGTCAGGAGAGTGAAGTGGAGGTAAGGATCTGGAGCTGATGGCTAGAGGCAATTCTGAGAAATTTTGAGTTGAAAGGCTGTTTAAAAAAAAAATAGAAATTAAATATGTGCCAGGACATGAGGGAATGAAGGAGAATATGAAATTAAGGATTTTTTGCTTGTTTGTTTTGCTTTTTGTATTTTTTTTTAAAACTGAAGTAGAACAAGATCATATTTTTGTGTTAATGGGTATAATCCAGGGAAAAGGGGAATTGATAAAATGCAAAAGATAAAGTATAAGAGTATAGGAGTAAAATTCTTGATAAAGCAGAATAAGATCTAACACAATGATAGAAGAATTGGCATAAAGTAAAAACAGGACTGCTCTTAAATTGTAAAGGGAGTGAGAACAGAATACTAGTAGAATCACATGGCTTTGCAGATGATGTGGTGGTAGATATAATCACTTTTAATAAATTGTGAATTGGGGCTGTAAATAAACTAGAAACCCAATGTGAAGAAAGAGCACATGAGCAATTTGTAGAGGCTGAAAAAATAAATATTCGCAGTAGTCAATTTAGAGATTGGGAAAACTGGAGGGTATAACTCAGTGGTAGAGTGCATGCCTAGCATGCATGAGGTCCTGGGTTCAATCCCCAGTAACTCCACTAAAAATAAATAATCCTAATTACATCCCATAAATTAAATAAATAGATAGATAGATAGATAGATAGATAGATAGATAGATAAAGAGTGGAAAAACCATACTATATAAATGTGTTTGTGTGTACATTTGAAGTTTAAGTTCCAGAATTTAAAAGGAAATTGATCAGTCTAGTTGTGTAGCTTTCTCTAGTATTTTCTAGCTAGGTGTTACATCTGTAGACAGATAAAACAATAGCAGCTGCTGGAATTAACTGGGGCTGGAAATCTGATGGACAAGTACTGTGCATTGGGAGTGAGGACCACAAGGGAAAGAAGGCCACTGAGACCACTTAGTTTATGCTGGGAAAAGAGAACAGTAAGGGAGAATGAGGGTATGCATACTGAAAATAGGTGGGTTTGATAAATTAGAGGCCAAAAATTCTTGAGCCAAGGGTTTTGGAGTGAAATCAGTTGGAAGTATAGGAGGTGCTGTTAGAAGGATGTTGCTTGGAATTGATGCTTTGGTGGGAATGCACTTACTAGGGATAACAAGGTATGAGGTATGACTGTGAAACCATGTTGCAGATTTAGTATGAAAGAATAGACGATATTTATCTCTTGGACATTTTTCCTGGTTGCAGCTAATTCTATTAGGATTTTGCCCTTATCCCTATTTCTTTCCTGATTTCTCTAATTTTCTTATCTTTAGCCAGAATAGTCTTTTGACTGTCTACCAAATAGACCAAATGTCATACACATTCACAAAGCTACCACTTGGAGCATTCCAGTCCTCTTCCCTCACTTGCACTTCTCCTATTTTGTTTTATCTATTCAATCCTTATTCATTCCTTAAGAACATTGACTCTATTCAGCTAAATCTTCTAATCCATCCAACCCAAAGCAAAATTACCCTCTTTTAAGGACGTTGAATATATAGCATGCATAATTCACTTCGCACAAGTCATGTACTCTCTTTCAAAATATCTTGTTTATCTTGATACATCATGGTGCTTTATTCAAAGCAGGCTAACTACTGAAACAACCACAGAATATCCCAATGGTTTGACCATATCATGTTTATTTTCCACCTGGGTTACCCGACCATCAGTGCTGTTGATGGTGGTTTATACGGGGGAAGTAGGGCATTCATGGGCCTAGGCTTCTTTTACCTAGTGGCTCAGGGCTCTGTGGTCTCCTAGAGTCTGGGAATCCTCCAGAGAATCCAGAGAATCTTGGTCATCTGATCCGGCCACCTAAAACACAGGATGAGAAAGCAAGGAAGGTTGTGTCCAAACCTGATTGTGTAGGTCATTTAAGTTACTATAAAGACTTCAGCTTTTACTCTGATTGAAATACAGTGCCACTGCAGGATTTTGCCAAAGAAAGGACACAGTTGCACTTCTGTTTTAAAAAGGAACTTTAGGAGTTAAGTGGGGAGCAGTAAGGGGGCTAATACAGAAGTCCAGGTAAGAATGATTGGACCAAGGTGGTAACAGATAACATGGTGGTAGTTTCTGGGTATATTTGAAAGTTATAGTCAACCACATGTCCCATGGTTTACGTGTACAGTGTGAGAGATAAAAAGGGAATCAAAAGTGAAAGGAATGCCCACACCTAGAATAGGGCAAGATAGGCCCTATTTAACAGATTAGTCCAAAAAAAGAAGTAAGTTGTTTTTCCTATGAAGACTGGTTTTTATAACTAACTTAGGTGTCTTTCTGACTTTCCTGTATTAATGGGTAGTGTGTTCTCCTCCATTACAATTCTGAAACCTAAATGCTATTTTTTTAAGAGCATGAAGATTTTTGATCTTCTCTTGTAATATCCCCTTGATTCCTAGAATGCTCAAAGGATACATAATCCAAAAGCAGCTTTATGTTGCAGGCCAACAAGACGCATAAGACATCAAAATTGAATGTAAACCCTTGTCACTTGTATGAAAGGGACTGTCAGTTGTTTACTGATTTTTTAAGTGATTCTGTCACACCCTGGGGACCTCCATCAGTTGCAATTTCAACCTTTAACTGCCTTTATTAAAAAGCCCCTATCAGATGGCCACAAGGGCATGATATATCACAGCATTATTTCTTTCTCTTATCTCCGCTATCTGCATCATAGTAAAGAGTTGTATTGCTGTGGTTGCAGGAGCTGATTAATTCTGTATGAAGCAGGTTTACAAATAGAAAAGACTTTTAAAATATGGACAAAACAAAGTTAAAGTTTCAACATATATTTAGGTTGCTTTTACCTCCCTATCAACAAAATCCCACTATATAAAATCTTTTCATGTAGTATTGTTTTTTAACCTAATGTGTTCTTCTCCCTTATCTATATTTACAAAGGATCTGGACCCAAATATGCAATTTCTGCCAGATCCCCATGATTTGGATTATGTCCATACCTATTTTTGAGTGTTTTCCAGAATCTCTCTCTTATGTCCACCACAATGCCAAGATGAAGTCAATCACTGGAGTGTACAGCTAACTTAATATATGCCTTGGCCAGGGGCACATAAGGCAAAGTGCATCCTCTCATTTACATACACATATTGTGGGGTGATTAAGAATATGTCTCACAAACTTATGGCTACCAAAGGGGAAAGGGAGGGGAAGGATAACTTAAGAGCTTGGGATTAACAGATACCTACTACTATATACAAAATAAAGAGCAAAGACCTACTATGTAGCACAGGGAGCTGTATTCAATATCTTGTAATAACCTATAATGGAAAATAATCTAAAAAGAATATATATATGTATATATGTATACATAACTGAATCACTTTGCTGGACACCTGAAATTAACACAACATTGTAAATCAACTATACTTTAAATTTAAAAAAATTAAAACTTAGAAAAAATTTTGAGAAAGGATAGGTCTTTCTCCAGTGTTGGGGTGCTTTAACCAGAGTGTCCTGTAGAAGTATCTGACGATTATAATTACTACAGAGTCCTGATTGTTGATCTACCTCACAGTCTCTGTTTTTTATGCACACTATATCTAGTATCAGAGCATACTTTTTATTGGATTCAGTAGACAATTTTACTTTATTGTAAAGAAACATTTTAGTTTCAAACTTATATGACCTAGCCTTGTCCACCTTTCTAGCACCGTAGAAGGTAGAATTTATTTTGTTTGCTACCAGCTTTTGACTGGGAACAACTTTTCTGAGTGGAGTGCTTTGGATGGTAGCTTTTTTCATTAAGTGCACTAGTGTGAAAAGCTCCAGCTAATGCAGTCAAGTGAGGCTTTAACACTCTGCCCGTCTAAGGGATGTTGCTGATGTCTGGACAAAGCCTGCACTTAGAAGGTAGCCTTGGTCTGTTTCTTTGTGTTCAGATTCTTATGGAAGGTCATATCATGCAGTTGTTCTTCACCTGTGCACTGTTAAAGGCGGGCACTGTACTTTGGGAGTGGTAAAGGTTAACTATTGCAGTCCACCCACCAAATAATAGGATGTAGTGGGTATTCGGTTTGCCTTGGCCTATTCTATCAATACGAGCTCTTAACTTGGAATACAACTGTGAAAAGAAGTGCTTTAGTTACAAAGCAATAGGTGGCGTCAATTTTGACCAGGAAAAGCTGCAGGTGGTTAACAACGGCTTGTCACACTGCTGTTAATGGTAGCACTTTAGATCAGTGCAGCCCTGTAAGTGGCAACATTTAAAGTCCACACAACAATGGAAGAGGTGGTGCTTTCATCTCATTCAAAGAGACTCTGGTGGGTTATCTTCACTTTCCAGATGATTTTTGATAAGACCTATAGGTGATAATGTAGATTATTTCCATTACCATTTCTTATCAAGTCAAAGGACATTAATTTATTATTAAGTGAAAATATTTGTAGAGGTGTTGTCAGTATCAATGATTTCCTCACCTATGTGACTCACTCTTTGTTTTACAATAAGTAAATTCAGTATGAAAATAATCTAAATCTCTCAAACATGTCTCTTTTAAACAAGTATTAACTTAAAACATTAGTGAAAATAATAGAGTGCAATTTTGAAAAAGCAGTCCATAGAAGAGCGAACTGAGGTATATAACAGGACTCAGGAGCATATGATAAGCTACAGAGGGGATGTTAAATGCATAGATTATTAATATTTTCTCCAAAACCTTCTTCTAAATAAAGAATAACTAATAGCACAGAGGTTACATGCATGATGCTATGATTGTCAATTTCGACAGCCTTACTGAATTCCTTCTTTCTCTTCTAAGTATATACTACGCTGTATATACACTGCTAATTACAGATGACATTGTGGTTTTCAACAGTAATTTGTATCAGCGTGATGTATTACATCCATGAAAAGGGTTTTAAGTCTTTTAAAACCTTGCTGCTCAAAGTGTGGGTCCTGGCCCAGCCCCAGCAGTGTCACCTGGGAACTTGTTAGAAATGCAGAATTTTACCCCCACCTACTGACTGAAAATCTGCATTTTAACAAGATCCCCCTGACTCAGGTACACTCTGAAGTTTGAGAAGTATTGCTCTTAAAGACCTGGATAATCTTCAGGGTCTTGCCTTAATGAAGATTCTGTCCAGTGCCCAGGCATTACCATCAAAATCAGAGCTTTGGCCGACTGGGTCAAGGAAGCTGTTAATGAATTATGCCGAAGTCCTTGGTTTCACTTTTTGGAGCCACTTTAGGACTTCTCTAAAATTTCCAGAGATCATCCACTTTCTGACTGAGAAATGCTGCCTTGTACCAAAAAATAGGATTAGGATATCATTGGTTCAAGTAATCTGGAATCCTACCTGGAACTGAATTGAATCCTGGACTGTCCTACATTTAGACAATTTAAGAGGTCATCCTGGAAACTCTGAAAGACATAGAGATGTCTGTTCTCATAGATGTGTTGTGAACAAAAGATCCTAAAGAAGTTTGAAGCAAATCATCTTAAAGCAAAGAAAGATTTACTAATATGTCTTTATTTCATAATTAAAAGTAGCATGGGATACTTACTGGTATATCTAAAAATAATGGAGACAGGCATTAAATAAACATTCAGGGGGAAGAAAAGACTTATTCTGACTGGATTTTTAGTGTTAGTGGATAGCCAATTCTTTATTCAGAATTTCCTTGCTGGAATGCCAAAAGTTGGGTGATTATTTCCATGAATTTACAAAAAATAAAGTGCTTTTCTGCATTGGAGAAACACCATTTTATCAGTATAAAAGGACTTCTCTTTGACAAACGGTAAAACTAAGGATGTCCATCAGATAAAATGATTCAAAATTTTATAATCACAATTAATTACATTGGGTTGAAACAGTCATGTATATAAAACTAATATAATTGAAAAATGATTACATGTTCTGGTCTAAAACTGATTCTGTTATACATGAGAAGTTTTCTTCAATCAATTATTAGCAGAAAAAATAAATAGCACTTAGTCTTGAAAGACATTTTCTTCATATATTTCAATTTTCAGATAATATACATAGCTCTTTTTTACTTCAGCTGCATGATGCATTAGAGTTAAGAAATGATTTCTGCTCTAGAAGACTCTACTATTGTTATAAAAAGATATATTAAAAAATCTGTATAGGATGATTTATTTAAGTAACAAGAATAATTGAACATTTGCCATCAGATGTAAGCAAATATAAAACCTAGATTCTGTGAACTGTTCTTGGCTCTGAAGCCTTATTGTTCCCATATAACAAGTGACAGATTCTAATTAAGTCAGTTAAATTTGGCCTACCTCAGTAATATTTTCAGTCATTTCAGATTTGAATAATCTCATATAGAACAGAGATTTGGAAAATTCAACTGCTTCTAATCTTTCTTCTTCCTACTGCTGACTCTAAACTTGCGAAACACTTCAAGCTCACTCAAAAGGAGGGCAGTGATGGCAGCCTGTAGGGAGAAGAGTCTTTGTTTATGTTCAGCACTGTCTGAGGAAAACCAGAGATGATTTGATTAGTGTGTGTCAGTTACCTACTGGCAGTCAGTCGCTAACTGCCAGGGTCCTCAGCCAGTCTGTTCTCTGCTTGTATCCAGACGCTGCTTTTCAGGTTCTTGCTTCTCAGTTCAGGCAACATCTTATCCTGGCTTTTCCATGTGGTGCATTAAGTGTTCCTCGAGTGCCCAGTTGGCCACCCCCTCCACGGCTCCCCTTACCAGGAATTCTATGGAGAAATGACCAGCTTCTCTCCAGGTCTTCAGTGAGTGATCTGCCCCACAGATTTGTTGGGGATTTTTCACTTCTGGATGCCTTCCTAGGGCAGGGGAGAGGCAACCCAGCAAATATCCTAGCATCTTTCCTTAGTTCTCTGGGTCTCTGGCCGGGTGATTCCTTCCTGGGCTATGTCAGTGCTTCAACAATAGGAAACCCTCCTCGATGTCTTTCTTCTTGCTATTGTAATCTTCCATTTCTTTATGATATCCACCCACAGTTCTGAGTCGTTAGGATGTGTCTGGAGATTCTGTTGGTTACAAGAGCTCATGTAGGGAACATGATGCCAGTCTCCCTTACTTCCAGACTTCCCTGCATATTGTGGGAGATATGTTAAGAATCACAGTTTTAGACTCTCTAAATATTGCTCTCTAAAATTCTATCCACATCATTTCTATTCTGCAAGCCCTCTTCATACCTTATTGTGTATGCGTGGGTGCGTGCATGCGTGCGTGTGTGTGTGTGAGATCTTTTTGACTCTGATAACCTAGTGGAAGATTAAGGAAGTATGCCTTTTGGAAAGGTGCTTTAGAAAAATGTAGAATCCAAAATATAGCCCATTTTTTCTCAGGTGTGGGCTGATATCCAGCAATTCCCATTTAGCACTCAGGTGGGACAGGACAGTTGATAACCTAGGGGAGTAGGAAAGGACATGTCTAGATGACACTTCACATCATCACATTATATGAGATCATAAAATACTGCTAATATTACTGTAGAACTTTAAGACTTTCACAGTGGGGAACAATTCATATTTTAATGTACATGAAAACATCATTTTTACTGACAGCCAATGATATATTTCATTTTCATCCATGATAAATATTAAAGTAAAATTTCAAAATGCTGTAAAACTCAAAACTATATCTGTGATATGTATGCTTTTAAGAGTGTCCTTTATTAATCAAATGAGATGAGAAGAATTGGATGTGATTAAGTTACAAGAGGTAACATTTAAGAAAATTAAAATTATGAGTCACAGTTCTTCTTTAAGTCTATTTCTAAAATGCTGCAGATAGATGCTTGGTGGTTTTCAAAGCAGCAGAACATTATTTCCTCATAATACAGACTATGTATAAAATAAATGTCCCTAAATCTCAATTGTCATTTTGAGAATATTTTATATATATATAAAGTTGCCTACATTCTGGAGGCATTGAGAGAATTGGATTTCTTTCAGATAACCATAGTAACCCTCTTTATCATTTTACTGAATTGATTTTTTTAAATGCATCCACCTTTAATAGGTTGCATATCAACATGTGACTGTAGAAGAGAACAATTTTCTGACAGGTTTTAACATTGATTCACCCACATAAGCAATGCATTTTAATCCGTTACTGATTTGTCTATTATTTTACATGTTATATCTGTAAGATCATGTAACAAAAACCAAACATATCTGTTAAGTAGCATTTCAATTTGAGATCATTTTGGTGTTATTTCTGAATACAGTGTTTTGTCCTAAAGAATATTTCCATCTTTGGAAAAGTTTGAAAAGATCCTGGACTTTTGTTGCAGGGAAGTTTTTTTTTTTTTTTTTTTTTTTTTAATTGCTTATTTGGTTTCACTTCTAGCGATTGGTCTGTTCAAATGATCTACTTCTTCTTGCTTCAGTTTTGGTGAATGAAGACTGGGATGCTTTAAATTATCCCATAGGTCCTTTAGATCGTTTTCGTTAGTTTTCACTTACTTTCTGTCTGTTGTTCTGATTCGGTGACTTCTGTTCTCCTGTCTTCTGAGTCACTCATTTGTCCCTCTGCATTATCTGGTCTGCTTTTGACTGCCTTTAGCTTGGCTTTTATCTCAGCCATTGAGTTTTCTGTTTTTAATTGGCTCCTCTTCACAGTTTCAGTTTCCTTTTTATGGTATTCTGTCTCTATTCATAGTCTCTCTTATTTTCTTCAGTGCTTTTATCACCCCCTTTTGAAGTCATGATCTAGTAGACTGTCCAGGGCTGTTTCATTGCTCATTCTTTCAAGGGACTTCTCTTGTTTTTTTAGTTGGGAGTAGTTCCTCTGCTTCTTCATTTTACTATATCTCTCTGGCACTATGGATTATGGAGTATCAGTTATCTACTGTGTTCTTGAAGGGCTGGTTTGTTTGTTTGTTTGTTTGTTTTTAAAGAGAATGTGTTCCTCTGTAGACTGTGTGCCTCTAATAATTCTGTGGTAGGGCTGTTCTTAGTATGGATGGTTGCCATGTCTTTCTTCCTGTGTGTTGGCTGTTATGCCCTTGATTGGGGGTGCGGCCAGTGTTGTAATCAGAGTCTGCCCTGGTTGTTGAGCAGGGTCTCATTTTTGTTCTGTGATTGTCAGAGCCCTGACAGGAGCCAGGTCTGTTCCCCGGTTGTTGGAGTGGAGGCCTCCAGGCCCGTTTCTGAGCTTCTGCGCATGTAGGCAAGATGGGAGGTCTTCAGGTGCTCTTTGTTGATGCTGCCCTTGTCCCCACTTCAGCTGAAGGGATGTCAGTGCTCTGCTCTGGTCTCCCTCAAGTTCTCTGTTCTCAGGGTTACCAGTGCAGATCCACAGACTTCTGGGTCTCACATCTGGCTTGTGGTGCACTATTGGGTCAGTGCACTCTCCATCCCCATACTCTACTCCTGCAGTCTCCCCAGCTGTGCCAGGACTCCACTCCTTGTTCCTTTGTCTTAGAGGTGCAGGTCCATAAAGACACCTGTGGAGCGAATTGTTCCCCTCTGCCTGGGGTTCTAAACAAATCTTAGTCCCTCCTATAAAGTTGAGAAGCCCCTGAGTACAGATTCAGGTTTCATCCCCACTTCTGCCTGGGAGCTATGCACCAGCAAATATGGTGGCTATGCCTGAGCCCTGCCTCTTCTCATGAGCATGCGCCAGCAATGGTGCCAAGGGCCTGTGAAGACAGTGGCTATGGCATAACAGTGTTGCACCCCTCCCGACAACAGGCACCAGCAGTGTTGCTTTTTTGGGAGGGAGGGGGGACCCAAGCTATTCTGCTCTGTATTCACTGCCAGCCACAGCCCACAGCACACTCTAGCCCCCTGAGGCTGTCTCTGTGCAGTTGGTCCCAGCCCTCCATCCAGCTTGGGCAGCCAGTCTTGGCCCATCCAACCAGCTTATGTCTAGGGCTGGGGATCACAGGGACCCTTTGTGCCAGTGTCTCTCAGTTCTGTTGGCCAGGGAGCCGCTGTGCACTCCTCTGAGTCTCAGAGGTTCCCGCTCCATCCCTGCTGATCTCTCCGTTGGAGAGGGAGCATCCCAATGTGAGAACGCTGTTCCTCCTTTGTCGCTCCCTCCCCGTGGGACAGGTCCCACACTAATTTCCCTTCTCTTCTTCTTTTCTTTTCTCCTACCAGAATTAGTGACGAATTTTGTCTTTTGCAGAAGGTGGTGTTCTGTCAAAGCTCAGCAGGTGTTCTGAGTGGATGGGTAGGTCCGTGGATGTCTCTTTCGGTGTATTCTCGAGAGACGGTGAGTCATCCTGGCCACTCCTCTAGGGTTATTTTCTTAAGTCTCACCCTACAGTGAGACTAAGCCATCCCGTCTTCTCCCTGGAACTCTTCCCTTTACACCAGGACAGTGCCGAGCTTTCTCTGGGCCAGCCATCCGACAGCGGTGCCTGGGTATTTGTTTGTATGCAAACATCACACTTCACAGTTCAAAGTTAATTTGCTCGATGATAGGGAGCATGCCCTGTGTCTTTATAATCATATCACATTATAGACTAGCTTGTGTCTATAAAATTCTATTCCATTTTACATATATACTAATACATTTTTGGAATATCACATATAGAAGGATATGTATGTACTATATAATAACCATATTATGGAGATTTCATATTGACCAGAAGTACAAGTTCTCAAGAATCTAGTCATATGTATGAATTGTGTAGATAAATGAGATGTAGACCAGAGAATTATCATGAGGTAGAGATGAATTCTTATAAGAATGTATATTATGAATAGTAAATTTGAAAGACTGATTTTGTGTAGTCACCTCTAGTTTCTATTATGATTATTTACTCAATCTAGTGATATTAATTAGAAGAGAAATACATTTTTGTCAGAATATAGAAATAGATTTAATTGATAGAAATAAAATTTGTTAACTTACTGAATTCAAGGGAGCTATTTAAGGAGAAAGTGCAGTTCTTATGGTTTTGACCTCAAGAAGGAGGTGATCCAAGAGCCCAACAAGGTTCCAACAAAAGGAACAGAAGGGCCAATGGAGAGTGTATTGATGAGGAATAATTCCTGGTTACCCCAATTGAAAAATCTATCCATAAGTTAGTGATATTATAGTGAAGAGAAGACAGACATCTATGAATGGAGGAGAGAATCCTGGAATAAACACTCTCTCATAGCCCTCAGGAAGAACCATGCCGTCGACACTTTGGTTTCAGACCTCTAGTTTACAGAACAGTAAGACACTATATTTGTCGTGTGTAAGCCATCCAGTTTATAGTCCTTTGTTACAGTAGCCTGAGCAAGTAGGAGACTATATTTCTGTTGTGTAAGCCATCCGGTTTATAGGCTTTGTTACAGTGGCCCTAGCAAACGAAGCTTTCCATTTTCTTGTGCATATTGTATGCAGATTATTATGACAGGAACATTGTGCTTCTATGTGAGTTTTAAGTCTCAAGACAATAGCTATGAATATTCATTAAGTGGAGATCGTAGAACTGTAGGAGTATTACACTCTTGCAGTGGGAATGAGCATTGCTTTGTGACCTGTTAAAATTAGTTTCAATGCTGTTCTCCTCCCTCAGTGATAAAAACACAACTCTATTTCTTAAGCTTGTCCTTAACCTTTCTAGGCCAGTTTCATGTGATTATTCCCAAATGTCCACCTTTCTTCTGGAATTGACATTGGTGTGACAGATGATGCAAATAGCTTAGAATGGATTATTCTGAATCAATCAATGTATGAAAATCCAGGTAGAATTCAAATTGTCGTCCTCTTGCCCTTTGCTCATTCATACTTACAGTTATGTAAACTGGCCTGGGGTTATAATACTGATAGTTACCTTTAAGGCATTTATTCTTTGCAACTTTGAAGCCTTAGGCTTTTTCCTCCCCTAAAATGCTCAGCTATCTGTAAAGAAATGTGGGAGATTTGTTGAAAAACAAAGAGCACTGAAGCACAAGCAATAATGTAAAAGGAGTATGTAACAGCGATTTTTGTTTTTGTGGAAACATACATACTTTTAGATTAGAACTTAAAAAAAATGCTTCCACTTGGAAATGTTAAGTGCTTTCTGCATGAGAATTTAGTGCATAAATTTTAGTCAGTGCAATTAAAGTGTTTTAGTAAGAATTTTGGAATACCTTTGTGAAAGGAAATATATTGAACATACAACTCTGTATAGAAATGAATATTAAATGATATTATATGTTTCAGAAATACTAATTTCTGATGGGCTGTCCATCACCTCAGTATGTGTGTGACTGTAATGCCTCTACAATCCCAAATTTCCCATGTTTATTCTGTAGACATTTTGAATCTAGCTACCAGATTATTGTTAGTAACAAATTATACTCCAAAGTACTTAGTCCAGGACTGGGGATCATCAGACCACAATTCAGCCCTGGCTGGGGAAGTGCTGGGAGAAGGCTGTGCCAGAGAAAGGAGAGATAAGGAATTAGCAGAAATCCTGCTCATCTTGCACTTCACGATTAGATTACTTTGAAGGAAAATGTAAATGTCATATTCAAAGATCTACACCAAATGAGGCACCCCCCCAAAAAAAAGGTATATGAAGAAAACCACAGTTTATTGCTTATCTTCAGTAACATGACATATCACTAAAGATACACTATGTGTTAGATACGTATCACATGCCTCATGTCACATCATGTAATACTCACAGTCTTAGGAACGTCTGTATGTGACTTACCCATGCTCAAACCTTATAAAAAGCTGTTTGAACCAAATTCTGCCTAGCTTCAAAGCTCGTGTTTCTGTCATGCACCATGGTAATAGAAGGGAATCAAGTGACCAGCAATCTTCCAAATAGTAGGTAGTCAGGTCTAAAGAAGCATCTTGCTACAGATCTGGCCTGACAATGGGATATAAGTGCAGAAATCTTACAATGGGATCAGGTAAAGCAGTCTTTGGTTGTTGGTCCAGTGATTGTGGAACATTCCAGGTAGACTTTCTGTCACTGGTTTACCTGAAATGATACAAGATGAAGGATTTTGTATTTGAAAAAAGAACACACAGTACAAAGAAATAGGAATACATAGATTTAAAGAGATGAGTGGTAAGCATTTAGACTGCACGTCTGACTAAGAGCTTCTCATGATACCAGTGATATAGGTAGCGTCTGCACAGATCAGAAAGGCCCCACCTGTCTAGGCTATGTTTTCTTTCATAAGCTTATAGCTGGTGCTTACTATAATCATCATTGTATTCAGGGTATTGTGGAACATATGCAAGTTAAGGACCACCCAAGTACAAAGTTAGGACTTGATTGTTAGGGAAAGGGGAAGGAAATAAGAATTGGCTGATATTTCTCTCCTAGTTCTGGCTGATGCAGCATGTAAATTTTAGGGACAGATTTCCAAGGCCATCCACTGAAGAACTTTGGATTGTTGAAACAGCGTGTGTGTCACCACCTTTCAGGGCTACTGTAGAGATGCTGCTTACATTGGGTAGAAGATTATAGCTTTAAAACAGAAAGAAAAAAAAAAAAACAATGTTCATGCTCTGGCTTCACTGTTTACTACTTGTCATTCTTTAAGTTCTTTAAATTTACTGAGTGCCATTGTCCTTTTCTTGGGGTTATTGGACTGAGTAAGATGCTATGTTTAACAGTTCTTTGGCACCTAGCAGAATAGGAAATGGGTAATATCTTTAAAATCGCCATTTTCAGCACACAGTTTTACTCAGAATACGTTATTATTATTTTTTAACCAGAGTTGTTTACTAAGGAAAAAGACAGTGCCTAAGCCTGTCATCAGTTCTTTTAAAGTATGTCCCATAAATGAAGAAACAGGATATTCTGGATTATCTGAAACTGCACCTGTTTGTGTCTGTTACACCGAGGTAGTTACTGATAACTTTCCCTTTCTCTCTCAAAATACCTGGGTTTGAATAATAAAAGTATGTGGGTAACCTTACCATAGTGCATGATGTCAGGGTCTGAAATAATCCATGAGTCTGGCTTACTTTGCATTCCAGATGGGTATCTGTGCTACATAGATTGTCCAATCGGGGGAAAAAAAAAAAAGAAGAAGCAATAGATATTTTAGTTAAGGTTTATAAACTCATTTAATAGTTTATGTTAATATTAGCAAATGGAAGAACAAAAAAGTGTAGAGTTGTAGGTAGAATGCTTGTAGTGATATTGCCCATTTGTTGCATTCAATGTGGTAAGAACTGACCTTATCAAAATTCTTAAAAGCAGTCTTTTTCTTGATCAGTGCAAAAATAATCAGAAGACTAGATTTTAACAGGAGTTTTATAGACCCTAAAATACGGCCAGTAGGAAATCAGTAGGGCCTATGTCAGATTCTGAATTTGTCAGAGAAATATAAAAATGTAATTTTTATTTGTAAAAATATACTTTTATGGCTGAATAAATAGCAAACTAAGCATCATGATAAGTAATGTAAATTTTTATTTGGTGTTTTCTTAACTTTTTTTTTTAAATGTGGTTAAATGAACAACATGAAATTCACCAACTTAAGTGTAAAATTCAGTGGCATCAAGCAAACTCAGAATGCCATGCTACCATCACCACAATCCATCTCCAGATCTTTTCATCTTCTGCAACTGAAACTCTCCTTATTATTTTTAACAATAAAATATTTATCTTTATTGTTATACTTTGCATCAAAATGAAATTTAAATGAATAACTCAAGAAATAAAGTGTTTTAATTTCTCAACTCTGTGAAGTTGACCTAAGATGCTCAGTAAATGATTTTGTCTTTCAGTAGATTGAGTTTTATAGATTAAAAATATACATATTCTTTCAGGGTTTAAATACCTGTAATAGGTAAAATACTAAAATAAATCATAGTTAGATCAGCTAAGAGGCCAGAGAAATTTTAATGTGTAATTATTTTGCATTTGCACATAAATGTTCGTAATCCTTTGCAAATGCTGAAAGCAAATCTTTAGGATGATAAGGACTGAAAAGAATGTTTTAGCTTTAGAGCCGCACCACTTTTAAACATTAGGTCGTCCTCAAGGCGAAGTATCATCATCCCAACTCCTTGTGCTCATTGTTTATCCTGCCCATAAGGAGTTCTACGGTCTCTTTTATAGTTATTTCATAATCGTGTCTTTAACATTATTTCAACATACACATTTTAAAATATCTTAATAGTTTACAGCTAAACAAACAGTAAACATATATATTATTTGACAGTATACAATATTTAATATAATATTGCCCAAATCTTACACTCTTCTTTTGAAATTTCAGAAAGTGAGTGAAAAGTTAATGACTTCGCATGATTTGCAGGATTTTTAAAGCTCCCTTAGTCCCTTTGAGCTTTTGCCACAAAAGAAAGAAAAAAAAAAAGAAGTGAATAAATAAAGCTATGCTTAAAAGTAGTTAACTACACGCCTAGTTTTAAAGACTGATGGCCCAGCAGTTAGTACCAATAGAAATCCCAGGAAAGCCATATGTAGTATATCAAATTATGGGCATGGAAAAGCCAAGCAGTGGACAGCTGGCCTCTCAGCAGCATACAACCCCACGGTGCTTTTTATTCTGCAGACAGTCATAGGGAACACTCGAGAATCAGAAAGCATGTTCCCCAGCCTATGAGTTTATCAACTTAAAAAAAAAAAATTGTGAATCCTTTGAAGAGAACAGTAAGTGTACACTGATAACATAGAGAAATAAAAAAGCTTGATTAAAATTAGAAGATTGTAAGCATCTCACTACACTTAGAAATGTTTTTCTCTAAATTCTTCCTTTAAATTTTCTTCCAGTAAATTCAGTAAGCACTTGAATGCCTATTTGTGTAAGAAACTGTGCTAACTCACAGAGATACAAATGCCAGACTAGGCATGGTCTCTACCTTTAAAGAACAGAGTCTGTAGATAGAGATTAGACAGTTTAAAAGACATTTATTGCAATATATAAATGTATCAAACCAATAGGTTGTACACCTTAAACTTACACAATGTTATATATCCATTATATCTCAATTTTAAAAAGACATTTATCTATCATAGTGTAAGGGCTATAATAAGAGTAGGTACAGATTACTGTGAAGTATACACAGAATTGGAACCATTGCTCAGTCATGGCCAGTACTGAGAGACTACCCAAGAGAATTGCATTTAGGTTGAGGCCTGACAGCTTAAGTTAACCAGACAGAGCAAAAAATCAGCAGGCCCATCAGAGGCAACATGATGTGCAACAAGCCTGGAATCAAGAGATGGCTTAAATTCTACAGCCAAACAAAGAAGCAAATCCAGTATCCTTGACAGATTAAGAGAACTTTATTAAAAATTGTAAGCTATCTATGAAAGAAAAGGCATTACAAAGGGGGGACTATCTACATGTAAGTGTAGGAAAAAATGCAAAAATTATAAAAAAAAAGTCTCAAGTAATAAGGACATTGTTTTCCTTTTAAGAACAATGAATATCATAGATTCATACTAGGAAAGGAGGTATTGTGTGGTCAATAAATACTTGTTATTGAAAATTTGTTTCTAATTTGAGGAATAACACTTTTTGTACAGATCTACATTCTATTTAGAGGGTTTTGTTCAGGCAGGTCAGTATTTGTGCATTGGTTATATAAAAGGACAACATCATAATATTTATGATTTTAAATGTATCATTTCTTTATTAGTTATTCTTCTTAGAATAAACGAGTTATCCTGAAAATTATAAAAGTGGGTTAGTCAGACATGCAAAATCATCTTCCAATATGCTTATCATTGTCCACATCTGTCTACAGGAAATATTATAGAACATTTCTCAGTAAATATAGAATTGTACAACATGGTTCTATGGCATGATTTTCTCTAAGTGACTGGAAATACTGACAACATTTTCTCTCTAGGCTATCTGCTGCCCACTCAGCATTTGAATGTTATTATCTTCTGCTGTTTCTTAGATAGCTAACTGACTTCTGTAACATGATGGGTGAAACCTGATTCACTTTATCTGGAACACCTTAGAAGTGCACACAGTTGTGTGGCTCGCACCTAATTCAGTGTCCGCACTTCCACGAGGAATCTTTTTAAGAGTGTTCCCATTACACTTTTCTCTCCTATCAAGGCACTAATTGAACAAGCCTTATTACTTCTTTTGCCTAGTTCCTGAAAATGTGGAAATCCTACTTCATTTGCATAACTTTTCATTGGCATGTGGGATTCTGTAAGTTAAGTTAATAACTGTATATTTGCAACAGCAGGAGACTTTTTCCCCCTAATTTTGTGGATCATATATTCCAACCAGTTAAAATAAAATTTACAACACCCTGCTGTCTTAAATGTAAACGAGCTTGCAATCAATTTAGTTTAATGAAATTAAGGCCATACAATATGACTAGAGAGAAGAAGGCCTTTGGTTCTCTGCTGAATGCATAGTGGTAACAACTGTTCTGGTCTAAATAGATCAGGAGAAACATAGTTTCAGAACACTAAGAAAAGGTTTATTCTGTACTAATCAACAAAGTAGAAAATTCTAATTATCTTACCTGGGGAAGATTTAGAAATTACATTTTCACCTGATGCATTTTTAGGCACTTTGTAATGCCACACATACATTTGACTGAGCTGTGGGATAATATCAATCACTCTTTCAATGAAAGGATGCTGTAAGAATAGATGCTGACCCAACTTTGCAGAGCTTTGTTTTCAGCAGAATGCTCATTAGCAGAGATAGCAATCTAAATTTGATTGTGTTCTTAGATTTGGGAACAGGTGTTACAGTATTGATTATTCAGTGAAAAGGCCAGTTCCCTGGAAAGGTTATACACCTGACTTCTGCTAACTTGTTAATTGATTTTCCCCTCATGGTGTTCTGTTTCACCTTTCATTGAAAGACTAAGAAAACCAGATACCAGATGAACACACATGTATACACCCTAATGCTCTTTGTAAAAAAATGTTAACGGTTCTCCACTATGGTGAGGTCCAACCCAGTCCTACAGCTTTAACTCCCATTATTCTTTAAATTATCTCTGCCTCATCCAGTCAGAACTACTTGCCATCTCGTTAAACACTCCCTGTACTTTCCTGACTCCTTCCTCTAGGTTGGAATTACCTCTTTTGCTGTATGTATCAGTAAAATCTGTTCATCCTTTAAGATCCAGTTCAAATGTTACCTCCACTTGATCAAGCATTACGCAATAATTTCTCTCTAGCAAAGTGATCCCTTTTCTGAGTTACAGGTATTCTTGGTACCTATTTGCTGATTAAAGTTATATTAGAGTTCTTTCAGGGGCAAGTGACAAAAATCCCACTCAGAACAATTTATACAGCCAAGAAGAGGGGGGTGCTTGTTGGTCCCAGTAAGTGGGAAGTTTGATGAGTAACAAAGATTTTAGGCTCAACTGGATCCAAGGCTTCAAATTATATAGTTGAGATATATTCTCTCTTTATCTTTGATTTAGGTTTCCTTTTCTTTGCTTGGGGTTGACCCTCAGTCACTCTTGAATGTTTTTACATCACAGAATGGTATAATTAGAATGACACTTAAGGAAGATTATTTAGCACCAGTGTTTAAGAATATTTATAGGCTTTTGCCTTGTTCTTTCAGTTTGATGCAGATGAAATGCGTCTTCTTTCCATTTCTGTCTGCAAATCCTGTCTATCTTTCAAGTCCAGTGCAAATGTCATCTCCTGCAAGAAGTCTTCCCTTACCTTTCCAAACTAAAGTAATCACTCCTAGCAATTGCTTTGCTGGTTTTCTCTGTTTAATCTTTAAAATTTTAGGTATGTCATGGTATTTTATAGTACAAAAATATCACATTTGTGTTAAGGTAAAACATAAGTAATCTAAAACCTGAAACATTTACATCCTAAGAAACACTTAGAAAGTAGTAAGCTGTATTAAAATTTCAAGTTGAGAAAAATGTACATGTATTTAGAAAACTTCAATAATTCCACTAGCTCAAGAGGATAAGTAAAATGATGATCAGTAAAGCACTGTTTCTCTTCTGCATTGTCTGCAATCAGCTCAAGACCATCATACAGTGTGTTTCATGGCCTCCTTAGCATTGCAAAAAAGAACACTAGAAGGATATGTATCAGAATCCATTTTCCCCACCTGGCTCCAGGGCAGAATCTGCCAAGGAAATGCACTTGTGCAAGATACGGAAGGCAAAAAGAGAAGAGGTCAGTTGTAGGCAGACTTATGAGTACAAGACCATCTCCATAGAGCCTCTTACTTCCATGTTGCGAGCAGCAAAGTTGGTGGTGCTCACTGTCCTTGAGGTTGCTGAGATTTGGCACAGCTCCCTTGAATCACCAGAACCTAGAAGCTACATGCCCAGCCCTCCCGACATTTAAGAATGCTTGCATTTCCCTATTTTGAATCTTTCCAGTTTGGACTATCTAGAGTAGCTTTTGTTCTCTTGATGGAAACAACCATGCAACTTCTATTGTAAGAATAATTCCTATTGTATTAAAAGTTTACTAAGCAAGTAGAATACAACTATGGTGGTATCAGACTTGATTATGGTTATAAAATGGAAATATGTTTTATAAAGTGAGAAAAACAACAACACCGCATTTAAAAAATAAATCACAACAACAACAACAAATCACAGTTCCCGCTAAAAATGATAATGATTTAAAAAAAGCATCTCATGTTGCCAACCAAGAAATAGGATTTGATTGAAAATAAATTTATAAAAATATATATAGTTAGAAAGAGAGCTTATAGCAGTAGTGATTTTATTGCAAAGATATACTCAGAACTGGAAGATGGTGCCACTGACAGAGTTTATTTTCTTGAGAGTGCAGTTTAATTATTTTTAAAGATTAACTATTACTATTTGATTTTTAATTTTAATGATTAAATTTTATTTAATTTCACTGTCTATTTTTGACAATTCTTTATTAATTTTACTAACACATTAGAATTATAATATATGGTTAATATTTTAAGTTTGTGTAAGTGTATATTTTCCTTGTTTTTTAATGCACTTATACATTTTTGTATTTTAAATATATTAAGTGATTGTTGTTACTAATTTTTTTTTTATTTTAGGGCATATATCCCTGTTCTTATATGTTAATTTTTTGTAATATCTTAGTTTGGGTACTTCCAAAAGAATTCTTAGAGAAAATAATTTCAGTTTAAGTGGTTTATGTAATTTATTTGGGAGGTGATTACATATTTCCAGTAGGAGAAAGTACATGTAGGGCAGTATAGGAAGGTAGTGAGTAAATACGGGTGAAGAAAGTGTTACTTAGCAAGTTACCGCTGTGTGTACATGAGCATAATCTTACTGAGGAATTGTGGAAAAACACCTAGGAGGGAGATGGTCACATATCAACACCTGTCAGGCATTCAAGTCGTATTTAATGAAAACATAGCATTACTGTTTCTGGTACTTGCAAAATTATGCCACTATTTTAAAGTAAACTGGTTGCTATTCTTAAAATATTGATAGATGATTCAACCAGCGTCAATGGTTTGTGATACTATAAACTGGTCTTCAGGTTAGTCACAAGGTACCATGTACCAAATACAAATGTTACTAATTTAACCAAATGGAAATGGAAATCTGCATGAAAATTTGAATCTATCTACATACATTCCTTTGGACCAGAAATGGAAAAGCTAAATACTTCATACACATACACACACACACACACGGAGACAGAGAGCAAGAGAGAGAACATATCTACAACTATTACATATAACTGTTCAGAAATAATTCTTATAGGTAAGAACATATTTAGAGAGCTTACAAAGGTCATAGAGAAAGGTTAAAATACACTGGCATCAACTACTTCCATTTCTTTTTTCTGCCTTGTGAATGAAAGGGAATTGCATGTGAATAACGGCTTAGCCTGAAATTTTAGAATTAGAGATGTTTACAGAGGCTCAAACAAGTAAAAGCTGTGACCAGTAAATTTGTACACAATTTACTGTTAAAATAATTGAGATAGGCACTTGCTTGAGACAGCATTATTGGAAAAAAACTCATGGACTCAGCACATATTCAGAAGTACAAATTGAATACTAAAACAAACAAAAAGTCGACCTTAAAACTATTAACTGTTCCTGAAACTTGCCTTACTAAATAGTCTTAGAGTGAAAAATAAATGTTAGAACTATGCAAGAAAATACAGGCCTAGAAATGAAAAGAACATAATCCATTACTGTTAGGAAAGTAAATGGCCCCAACAGTAATCACTTTTTTTTTTTTTAAACCACAGAATCGTAGAAAATAGTAGTTAATGAACACAGCACAAAAGGTTGAATTAATAAAGGCATTTGGATAGTTGCTTATCTTGGGGAACTGAAGAAATAAATAATTTTGAACAATGTTATTTTACTAGCACGTTAAATGGGATTTTTCCTATTGTCCACACATGAGTTAGAGTCCCAAGGTTGAAAAATTTAAGAATAACATTGTTGTAAATTCTGAGAAAGCATGCATTGTTCAAGGAATTCACTCTTTTGGGTCAGATATCTCCCTAGGGTATGTTAAGAAGAGGCTTAAATGGTCCTATTACTGGTCTGTCATCTAAACATCCTTCTCCCCGGTGTACATAGTAACATTCATATGTCAATGGCATTAGCTAAGGGAGGAGTCATAAAAGTTCCAGATTTATGGGAAAAGTATGTTCAAATAAAGGGTGGTCTCACTAAAAGATTCATTTATAAGTTTTAGTCATGCCTGCAAGAAGGGAAGATTGTATCTCATTCTTGTTGTATCTGTGATTTTGCCACGAGTTTACTTGTCATCTCTGTAAATTTTTTTAATTTGAATTTTTAGAGAAGTAGACGTGACTGAACAGGGAGAGGGGTCTCTAATGAGGCAGCCTCGGCTTCCACCATTAGGCAGGTTAGGTGAACAGTCTGAAGGGACCAACACTTGAGCCACTGTGCAGGCCACTATCCAACAAGACTACATCTGGTTGAATGATCCAGCAGCAAGATTCCATGTAGTGAACTTTCAAGGGTTGGAGGTGAAAGGAGGTAAGTCAGAAGTAGTCAAAGCAAAGCTGAGTTCCTACCTTAGAGAACCAGTCATTGAAGAAACCCCAAGAGTCCCCTTTGAAGAAAGCACATGTGGATCCCCTACGAGATCCAGGAATTCTGTGCTTGCCTCATGGAAAGCGTCAACAGCTAGAGAGGGCTGTTAGCACTCATCAGGTGAAATGTAGTTATCTTTTTCCTTCTGCCTCTTTCCTGCATCCTTCCAGAGAATCTGAACCTTTACAGGATGGGCAGACGAGGGTAAAAGTGAAGACTTTCCTAGTCCTGTGATCTCAGGCCAAGGCTTAGCAGGCCCTGGCAGTTAGAAGACGATCATTACATTGGAAATGAGATTGAAGTTTACAACTTGAGCAGAGTTTTTATACTTAAAAATATTCAAGAAACTCAAGATGTCAAAGAACTTGTCAGAGAGATAGGTTAGGTGGAGGCAGTAATTAGAAGAAATGAATGAATAACTGACCACAGAATTTCCATCTTGTACCCTAATAAAGTCAGAATACCCAAGGAGCTGATTGTAGTCAGTAATCAAACTTCAATATATCACGTGAATGCTTAAAAATATCTCACCTGTAACAGTTTTCAGAACAATAGAACAGAGATATATCTAACAAAGCACTGTATCACTGGCTCAAGAAAAACACCCCAAACCTCTCCAGATCCCAAGGGGGCCCCACTGAGGTATCACTCAAGCTCTCTCCAATGGCCATGAATACCTCTTCTAAACTGTGGCGTGTGCATCCTCTCTTTTGTTGTCTGTAATAATGGCCTCTTTCTATTGTGACATCTTGGGTCACTTCCCTGAAGTGGTAAAAAAACAGTTTCCTCTTCCTGTGTGTCAGTTATGGGCCCCAAGGCACAGCTCTGTCAATTATGAGATGCTCATGTTGCCTCTAGTAATAAAGCATTTTTATTTGGCACATTTTCAATTCCTCTCTGCAAGTTGATAATAGATTCTTACTAATACCATGCCTTGTCCTGAGTGTATTATCTACACTAGTTTCACCTGTGAAATGTATTTCATCCTCACAACAACTTTTAGTGATAGATATTTATTATTCCCATTATTTTGAGAAAAAAAGAAACACCGAGAAGATAAGCAACTTTTGTAGGTTACACAGCTACTAAATAGCAGAAGTAGAATTTAAACCTGGGGGGACCTCCAATAAAGACCCTGTCACTGGCTCCCTGGGGCTAAGCCAAAACATGTCAGTCTCACCATGCTGCACATAAATTTGTTCTTTGCTCAGAACAGCACTAATTTGTCTGCAGAACAAGCATAGGCATCATACAATTCTCCTTTTTGGACAAGTTATTTTGTCATAATTCAAGATAATTTGTGTTCCTATGGATTCTTATCTCCAACTATCACTTATATATGTAATACTCTTTGGTTCTTTAAGCAGGTAACTCCCTGGCCAATTGACTTCCTTTAAGGTGGAGAGTAGAAAGCCTCCTGGGCTAAGTTTTGCAAAAGCTTTTTAAATCTTTAAAGGAAAAGGGGAGTTTGTTGGTGAGCTGTGGCAGGGTGTGTGAGAATCATTTAGACTGATGTTAGGGAGATAAATAATAATCTTTTTCAGACCTTTAAGCTGGGTGCTATGAAAGTATTCACCCTTAGATGGAATCCTCAACCACTAAGAGTCAAATGAACGCCAATTACTTTTTTTCCTACCTGGCATGACATTTCTTTGAATGCGATACTATAATGAGACTGGACTATGTGGGGCTGAGTTTATGCAAATTACGGTGATAGTTAATATCTTCTTTTTAGCTTAGATCGTTAAATTTCTCATCATATTGCCATTGATTGACTGTAATAGGATCACTGCTCAGTAGTTTTTACTCTATGTACCATGTGAGGGATAAGTGGTAGGTATCAGATGATTGTTAATGTTGAAATAGAATTGAACAAGTAAAGATTTGCAATCTTTTAAACTAGTATAGCCATCTTAGTACATTTATTTCTCCTTAAAATTGTGCTTGGCAGATTAAATACATTGAGCATTTTGGATGTCTGAATCTTGGTAAAACAAGGTTTTGAAGTACATATTTTCATTTCTTGCCAGTACCTAGGTTCATATTTTCAAATAAAGAAAAGAAAGCCTAGATTTATTTTTAATTTCATTTTAATTTGTTTGCACACACAAGGGCACAGAGAAAGGGAATAGTTATGTATCAAGTCATTACTCAGCTGGATAAGAACTAGGCAAGAAAATGAGTAATTAAAAATAGGTGATTTGTTGGGCTAGGAGGATATTTTTATTAAAAAGAAAACCCTCAATGTTGTTATTGGAGAATTAAAACAAAATGTCTAAGAGAAAAGCAAAAAGATGCAAACAAGAGTCTTTAACTCAGTAAGCTGATCAACAATTACAAATAAAATAAGGGCAGAGTCAACATCTGTAGGATCTGTTAAGACCTACAGCATCCTGGCCCTTAAGCAGGTCCAATTTTATTGCTCTCTGAGTTAAATCAATGCGACTGCAAAGGATTGTGATTTCCCTGGGCAACTTTGAGCACACATCCTGTTCAGAAATAGACATTTCTTACTTTTAAGACGTAATGTTACAAAAATTAAAATTCATAAAATTTTAAGTTATAGAGAAATAGAAGTAATTGAAAAATTTTAGTCATTTAATGAATGTCTGAAATAATTTTAAAGAGCTTTCTGAACCCTGCCACTGTGAGTGTTGGCTTAGACTTTTCTCTTTAACCACTGTCCACACATAAAAATTACTTTAAAGTTGGATAAAATATCAGATATGATGATTTTAAAATGCTGATTTTATAATATATAGGCATTTCTTTATATTAATAATAGAGGCATTCCAATGATTGTGGTAAAACTTGAAAAAAAATTAAAGAGGTATGAAGAATTTATAATCCATCTATTTTCAGGATGACAGAACTTCAAATTAACATGCATGGGTTACATTATAAACAAATAAAGCTTCTAGAGTAGTTATAAAAAAAAAAACACTGGATCTGATGAGTCAAAAAATATTTTGTTCAGATATTTGAGGCAATCTTTTATGTTATTCATGTATGATTTTATGACACATACTCACACACACATACACACATTTACATATAAATATATATATAATAAAAGCACATATTATGATTTTGATTTTGGGGTAGAACCTTAAAAAAAATACAAATGTAGTGTATAGGGGAATTTTTTTTCTCATTTTTATATTGATAAAAATCCATAGGAGGTATGCTCGTGAAAAATTAAAAAGGCAGGTAAATCTCACAAAATAAAATGGTAAACATATTAACAGGAAAAATAGGAAAATATACCTTGACTATGTAGACTACATCGAGAAGAGTTTCAGAATATTTGCTCTCTCTCCATTAACATGTGTCTTCAGCCAAACATTTTACATATCTGATCCTCAGGTTTTTTGTCCACAAAATGAAGTTGAGAAGTAGAGAACTCTTGAGTCCTTCGGCTAGCTAATTCTGTTATTGATTATTAAAACAACAACAACAACATTTTAATGTCTACTTCTTTAAAGCTTGATATGCACTTTATTTAAACTTTGCTTCAAAATAAAATCTATTTTTAAATTTAATGTGACATCTTTTTTATGTAAAATTTCTCAAGTATGTAATCTTACAAAGTGAATTGTTACAGAGAGATTAGTCTAGCATTAACAAGAATAAGATAGGTCTTTCATCTTATTGGAGAACATATATTTTCAAAGACAATAGTTTGTCCATCAGTGATGTTTGCCAGAACAACTGAATGGACAGAATTAGAACTGCCACCTGAGAGTCAAGAAATCTTATTTCTAACACCAACTCTTTCATTACCCATGTTGTGTCTCATATATCTTAATGCTTAAAATGAGGAGGTGTGATGATCTCTCAAAATACCATCCATCCATGTCTTATACTGTGGATTCTCTGTCATCAAAAAAAAGATATTTAATTACTAAAAACTACTCTCTCAAATTATAAAAATATTCACTAACAATTTTTGACTTATGTGCAAATTTTAAGAGATAATCATTATAATAACATGAGATGTATGTAAATATTTTGTTGATACAAATATTCAGTTAGGTACTGTGAAAATATATGATGGATTTCTCAATTTATTTCTTGGCACTTAGTATATTTCATTTCAGACACATATATGTTAAACGGATGACTGATTTTGATTAAATGTAAATTTGTAATATTTGGTATGAAATCTCTAATGTTCAGATTATTATCAGATAATAATGTTTTGATGGACATTTTCAAATGGGCTTTAGTTGAAATGGGTTGATAACATACACACCTCTACACTGTGGGAGATTGGAGAGGAATGATTATAATTCATACTTTCAATTTAAGACTGAAAAACACAAGCAATTTCAATGTCCATCAATAGGTATATTATTAAATAAATTATAGTATACTCAAATAATTAAAAATAAAGAAGATGGTTTTATACAGATAAAAATAATAATCACCAAAATATTTGGTTGTGTTGAAGACAAGTTTCAAAACATTGCGTTTTGCTTTTTGGATGTATGTATATATAATATTGCTGGTAAGATCCTTAAGAAAACTGCTAGCAGTGATTACTCCTGGTGAAGGAGAAACAGGACATCAAGTTGGCAGAGATATGAGGAAGACTTTGCAATGTCTACATTTTCTTTCTCTATTGTTTAATTTGTTTTAACCACAGGAATGTGGCATTAATTTCCTTGCTATGGTTTCATCAGTCTCTTGATTAATTAAGCTAGCTGTCTTTACACACACGCGTGCTCACACACACAGATACTCAGACACACACACCACCACCACTGTGCCTCAATCCTGGTTTCATACAATTAAGGTTTATGGTCACACGTGATAGAGAACATAAATTTTCTCCAGACAAAATTCTCATGTTTCTTAGTTACAATCAGATCTGCTGTTAACATTTAGCCATTTAATTCTATGTGTCTGAGTTGACACTTCACTTCAGCGATACGAGAGAGTAGCAAATCCCCACACCAGAGAGATACTCCTGGGTCTTGGTAATTTGTAGATAGACAGTAGAAACTTTATATCAAGTCCTTGACCAACCTCTTAATTATTTGCCATGTCAAAGATTCTTTAATGTTGTTTTTATTGCACCCTCGTGGACCATTTGCTAAAAAGCAATTTGCTGTTTTGGAGATAAATTAGCTTTATTACTTCCTGTTTGTGTACATTGAGAAGCACTGCAGACTGGCATTTTCCCCACTCCATCTCCGACCCTCGGCATCAATGCATCTATTAAATTGAAAAGTCTTTATTTTTCATGTCATAAAAAGGTAGAATTTGGGTTATTTCTCCTGGTTATATGCACAAAACATTTTTGCTAATTTATCCTGCAGAATTGTTGACTTTTGCTCCAGTAAAATTAATCATACAGAACCAGCAGGGGAGGAAACACACTGAGTGCTCTTCAGAATGGTGAAATAAAAGTTTAGCTTTCTTTTATGTATGTGGAAGATAAGAATTTGAGATTTAATACTCTGCTACTAAATATCCAGAGAGAAAGAGGCATGCGGAATTGATTTCACTTGATTTAAATAAGAAAAGAAGAAGGAATGAAAGAATATTCTTCTTACCTTAAATAACTTTGGTATGTTTTAGGAGCATATAAAGGAGCAACTCACTTAAGCGTAGGGTAAAATCAGCATGTCGAGTGATATCATTAGTAAAGGGTAGAATGGATTTTGTAAGTTTTCAGGGTACTAACAAACTGCTTGAATTAGTAAAGAAAAACTAAATCAGGGTAATAAAGGTTTTCAATAAAAGCACTTTTAATAATTACATAATTATAATGCCCTAAGGGCAGTAAAACGTATCTGTTTTTTACTACAGACTAGAAAAGCTGGTAATGTTCTATTCAAATTCATTTACTTTAATTCAGTTATATTTACTCCTTTATAATTAGTAATGTGACATCTCTAGGCAGTATTATCTGTTCTATCTGAAATACAAACTCAAATTTGATTGCATAAGTCATCCTCTTATGATCTTCATATGAGTATGTAATTTCATAATTTAGCACTTAGTCTAATGGGATAGAAAATATAAATATATCCATGTAATCTAATGTAGCTAAGTATATATTTATATTAAATAATTATAGTTATTATAACCATTAAATTTGCAATAATGCAGTAAATTTTTAGCTTTACTCCAACTGAACTGCAACTAGAGCTCTGTGATTACTTTTAGGGTAAACGTGTCATCTTTCCTGTGTCACGGCTAAAATCCAGTGTCGGAAGACTCTGCCAAGGTGGAGAGAGGATTTAGAATGACTCCAAAGGCATAGAAGTACACAGACATCCATGGATTGAATCTGCTTGGGGTTATTCTACTCTTGGCAACCCCCTCTCATTCTTGACTAGCCCCCAAAACTGATTTCTACTCTAGTACCTTAGGCATCTGGGCTTGACAACATCGGATAAATTTTCGTCTAGGAGAACAAAAGCCTTAATAAGTAACAATTGTTTAGCAAAAATGAAAACAAGCAAACAAAAAAACAAACTAGAAGTAGAGAATTCTTAAAAATTAGTTTTATATAAATATTTAAGATATTTATTTAACAATATTATTATTAACAGCTAAATTCAGAGGCTATGGGTTTAAAGGACACGGAACTGAATAATTCTTGATGTTCCTGCTAAAAATGCAGGGAAAGTCTCAGGGATCCTGCTGTGCCGTACTTAGCACTCAATTTTGATTCAAAAAGTTATTGTATCTTTAAGTTATTATTTTTCCCTGCATTCTGAAGGATTTGATTTAAACCATCACTAAAGTGCATACTCCTTAAGATATCTTCTAGGGACCACAAAAATGACCACCTTCTTTTGGTTCTGATAGTGAGTGTATTGCAAAAATAATTATTGTATTCTTTACCTGAGTCGAATGGAAATTTAACAGATTGCATGCTGAGAATTGTATTCATGTCCCAGGTAATTCAGAGGTTGTATGTATTTAGGACTATAAAAGAAGTATGAGTCAACTCTTTGTAGAATGGGGAACCCTCTCCAGTTTGAAACCTCCTGAAATCACTCTCCTCAAGTAAATAGCTACAGATTCTTAAAGAAAAAGAAGGGGGGAAAAGCCCTTCAATTTCCCAGCAACCATTTTTCAGGGTATAATGAATCTGACAAGAGTAGAATCCTATTCCTAGAATTGTCAGTTTTGCACATTTCATGAACACAAAGTGTTCTATTTAAAACCAGCACATATAGACTTTGTCCCTGCTTGTGTCTGCACTCTACAGTAATAGCATATTTAGAAATACTGTAATGTAGAAATCTCTCCATTAATTTTCAGGTCTGAAAAAGAGGCTTTTCTTGACAGGAAATGAACAGCAGGATTGTACTATACATTTAGTCAGAAACTGAAATTTACCCAGCATAATTTAGTCTTGCAAAACATATTTAGCAAGCAGCTTCCACAAGCAAGAGCATCTTCTAGGTACTTGCTACTGAAAGGTGAAGAAGACAGTCTCTCTTCCCACAAGAACTTGAGTCTGCTACAGGAGACAAAACGACACTAATAGCAAAACAAATACTACTCTGAAAAATAAATGCTCTAACAGAGATACACCCTCAGTGATATAAACCACAGAGGAAAAGCCCACTGCTTTCTACTGAATGGGAAGAGAGCAGTGACAGGGGATATTATAGAAAAGATTTCATTTAGAATAGGAGGTTCAGATCTTCTGAAATACTGTGAGGAAGAATGGGCAAAGGAAGCTAGTCATGAAGCATCTAAAATGCATACAGGCATGAGAGAGCGTGACCCATCTGGGAGACACGTGTTTCAGTGTAAGAGAAGCAGGGGGCATATATGGTGGCCATGGAGGCTACAGTCAGGCAGAAGAGGAAGGTGAGACCCAGATCAAGGAGAGATCATTGACATTGCTCGAGATTGGCATAAATGTCCTCTCAATCTGAATGTCAAAGAGCTTCAAGCAAAGATTTATATTTTGGAAAGTTAACCAGGTAATGAGGTACAAGATACATTGGAGGCTAGACTATAGGGAGTTGAAAGACAAGGAAGTGCTCTTAGAAGGTAGTATGCAGTGATTAAAGAAAGAGTTTTGAGGGCTAAGGTCGAAATTTGATTAGCATCTCTACTTAAAGGATAATTCGAAGATGATTATCCCCAAATATAAGTGAGAAGAAATGGCCCAGAAAGAAGGAAAATGATGAAAGTCAAGGGATAAAATAAATGTGAGAAGATATTCTATTCAGTGTAAATACCACTAAGAAGTCAAATTAAATAAAATTAGGACAGCATCATTGGATTTGATAATTATGAGAGCACTGATTATTGTTAGAGAAGTTTCAGTGGAAAGGTAGAGAAAGATGACTAAATGTAGTGGGCATGATGAGTGTTTTAAGTTTACTGCGCACACACGTAGAAGATACACAAAAATATTTTGTTTGCATTCTATTGTTGGTCTCATATTTAGTTCTGGGTTCTTTCTATCTAGTTGGCAGTGTGGATAGATTAGGCTTCCATAGCACTCCTGTTAGGCAGAAAGAGGTATTATTAATATTCAGTATGGTGACAACTGCAGAATTCACCCAAAAAAAGTAAACAGGTAAATATTTTCTATGTAAGTGTTGTAGAAGTACTCTGTATGCTTGAGAATGTGGGGTCAGGGGCTGGAGTGCATGGATTTATATCCAGTTTCTAACACCGGTGATACTGCTATGGACAAGCAATGTAGTCCCTCCTTGAGATTTCAGAAGTGATAAAGATCTTACTTAACTGAGGGGTTGGTGACATTTAAAACCATACATTGGTGATGGTGGTTATCATCATGGAATTCTAAGTTAAAGCCCATTCATTAGCAAATGCCATCTTGTGTTCCAGTGTTTTGGTCGGGGATTTGTTGTCATCAGTTGTTATCACCATTCACAGAATTCCCAGATTAAACTCCTCTAGAGAATCCTTTCAAACATTGTTCCCAACCCCAAGGACCCTCTGGGCAGTTTTAGTTGAATACATTAGTTTGCTAGGGTCACCATGACAAAGTATCACAGAGTTGGGTTGGGGGGCTTAAAAAACAGGAATTTAATTTCTCATGATTCTGGAGGCTGAAGTGTGAGATCAAGATGTCAACAGGGCTGATTTCTTCTGAGGCCTTTCTCCTTGGTTTATATACGGCTTTCTTCTTTTTCTTCCTCTGTACTTGTCAGTGTCCTTATCTCCTCTACTTACAAGGACACCAGTCTTTTGGATTAGGGCTCATCCTCATGACCACATTTCACTTAGTTATCTCTTGAAGACCCTACTTCTAAACACAGTCATGTTCTGAGGTACTAGGGGATAGGACTTCAACCTGAATTTGGGGAGACACAACTCAGTCCCTAACACTCGAGACCCATTTAGCAGATCAAATTTAACAAACTCCAAACTCTTCTCAAATCTCTCCTCCTGATAGCAACGTTCATCAAAGTCCATTTCCCAAATTTTGGAATATTTTTGATGAACTTTAATGTGTCTTGCACTCCTACATTTAATGAATTGCATGGCCTTGATTCTCTTGCCATACTGTTTCTCCTTGTCTTTACATCATCTTTAGGATGACGTCCACTTAATTCATGGAAGTTCTTGACACTTCTCACTTGGATTATTACACAGTCTCCTATCTGTTTTCTCTGTCTCTAGTTTCTCTTACTCAGCCTGATCTATACAGTGCTTCTCAGGTAAGTATCTTAAAGCCCCTCCTCCCTCTGTCAAAAACCTTCTAGTTTTTACTATATTCCTAGGGATGAGGAACTCTGGCAAGTCACTTCCCTGTCACTCCACCTTACATCTCCCCACAGTCAGCACTCACCAAGAGCCATGGTGGTCTGGGAGGAGAAGTGGGCAAGATAACAGCTCTCCTGGAAGGAACTGACTCCTCTCATTACTACTCCCCTCAAATGCCTGTTTGCCCCACCCTGCTGCCTAGCGGGATGAAGCCATGCAACTTGAAATCTTCATCTCTCACCACTGTAATAAAGGGAGAATTGGGGTATCACAATGCAATTAGGAAATAAATGGATAGAAGACAAAATATATAAATGTCTGTATACATTTGGGGAAAAAAATAAGAAGGTATTACTATTAATAATGGTTCCCAACTGCAAATGGAGAACAGGATATGAGTTTGGATATAAAAAGAAGGATACTTTTACTCTCACTTGTTATAATTTAAGTGTGGGGTTTTAAGAAACTTTTTTCATTTTTAATTTTCGATATTTTTCTAAAAAGTAAATATTTAAAATGTAGCTTACTTGTGTCAGTGTATAATGTGAAAATCATAGTTTTATGAGAATCCAGAGCAATAAACTCATCACAGAGATCACCGCATCCCAATTAAATGTTAGATTTGTTTGCCTTGTGCAAGTCATTTAAGTTATTTGAGGTCCACTTTCTTCTTTAAGACGAGAACAATACTGCCAAAATGTCACCATTATTTTAAGATTAGAGCTTAGATATTTTTAAACAGACTGAAAAGCATAGAGTAGGTGCCCAGTAACAGCAGAAGATAAAACTAGAAATCCTAATAATAGAAGCAGTGTAAACAGTTAGCCAAGTACTTGTTACTACTGTACTGCTCACCTTTCCACCTGCCAACTTCTGAGTCTAGGAACATTTTTGTTTCTGAAATGTAACTTCTGCAGGGAATCTGAATCCCAGGGATGTGGTAGCATTTTTAGTTTTACAAATTTATTTATCAGTTGTGTGTATAGCTATGAAGACAAAGAGGAGAAGGGGAATGTGTCCTTTAAATGACAACATCCCTAGGGAAAGTGACAAGCTCAAGGTTGGTAAATAAATTATGTTTATATATTTATATGCTCATGTCAGTTTTATTACTGTTTTCAAGCTGGCACTTGGGGTTTCACACCTTTCAGTTTATTATAGTCAATTTATACATAAAAGTATAAAACTCAGGAAAAAAGAATGTCCCAGGTGGTGGGCTAAAACAGTGTTTTGAAACAAGAAAAAGCTTTTGTCTGCTTTCTTTGACTGCTTTTCAATGGAAAATAAACAAAAAATTTAGAAGCCCTTTAACATGAATAAAATTCAATTAAAATTTATTTTTACTCTCTTAAATATGTTTCATCCTTTGAAAAGAACTAAACTAGGATGCTATATAAATAGAAAAGCATTTTCTATGTTCATAAATTCCTGAGTTAGGAAAACAGATGCACATGTGCTTATACAAATAAAACGCTTCATAATTCACCTAAGAACAAAAAAAGATGGGAATTCTATTTTTATTGTTAGCTATTTTTATATTTTTAGTACTGTAGCTATCTGGGGGATATGCATGGCCTAAACTAACTTCCCTACCATATACCAAAATACTCAGACATATTTTAATACAAGCACACAAAGAGATTGTTAACTAGAGGGTTTTTTTTTTCTTCTTTTCTATATTTGCTCTTCCAGATCACCTCTCCACTGTTGTCTGTCCTGTCCCATCTGTGTTCTGGGAGGCTTTGTCTTTGAACTGAGCCAATGGCCTTTCTTTTTTTTCCATATTCTGTTTGGGTTAAGACTGTTAGAGACTCATGTAGAAAATAGGAGAGAAAAAAACAAGTGAGATTAGAGTAGCAGTTCCCTGGTTTCCTCCCAGGCGGGTCTCTGGTGATTGTCTTCATTCTCGTACCAAAGGCCACAACCCCATCAGGCAGCTCCCTTCATGCAGCTGCCTCTTCCAGCACAGTGACCTGGTAGGTTAAATGGTAGGTGCCTCCCCACAGTTCCTTTCTGTAGAATATCGCAATATTGCTTTGATGATTTCCTGAACTCTGGTGACTCTTTGGCAAATTGTCCCATTATTTAAAAATAATAAAAAATCCATTAAAATGTAACTGTTAAGTGTCTTTTCTGATCCTGTCCAAACATTAACTGATACAGTTTACCATGGCAAAATTTTGAAAATCACTTAAACCACTGTCAATTGGATATGAATGGATAAAATATGCTAAAGTCACATGAATAATATAAAGCCATATGGAATACTCTATAGCATTAAAATGAATAAGGTCAATCAATGTAGACCATCATGGATGAATCACAGCCTCACAATGTGGAAGAAAACAAGTAAATTACGGAGTATTGTATAGAGCATGTTAGTATCTATAGAAGTTGAATAAACACAAGCATATTGATACCTCATGGCATTTAGGTGTATGTTATATGTCAGAAGTGACTTGGAAGAACACACATCAGTTAGTAATAGTAGATATTTTAGAAGGGGAATTGTAGGTGGTTAGTAAAGGTGAGTATGTGTCAATTTTACTTACAGAATTATATTAAAAAGTTATATACAGGGAAAGCTGAAACATAATTTAAAAATAGCAGTTTTTTTCTGTTGGTGAGAAAAGGATCATTTCTTACATTCTTTGTTGTTTTCGGTTTAAAAGTTCTCAAAAATAACATGTTTTGGATATGCTCACATCATATTGGCAAGAATATAAAAGCTACCTGATAATTTTGTAACTATTATTCATATTATTACTTTAAAATTAAGTATCATGTTAGTCTTTTCTGTACACTTCCTAACTTCTTGGCTTTACTCATACTTACATACTCATATTATGCATTCATATTATTCTTATATGCTTATTATTCAAAGCACATCATTTACCATTTACAGCTCTAGTTCTTATCTTTCTGTGTCCCTGGGCCAGCCTCTCTGCATTTCCTCTCCTTGGCCTTTTATGTAAGAGTTAAGAGTGCTCTTTTAGATCGTTTTTATTTTTAATTCATTTTTAATATTCGTTGTTGGTTATGTCTGTAAGAAAATCTCTTGTTCTCAAAGATTTGTTCTCTTTTATTTGCTTACCTTGACATTCCTGTAACTGTGTTTGTCTAATAAGATCAGAACCACAAGGATTCTTCCAAGTGACGGAGTGAGAGGCACTCACATATAAATTCAAGACTTGCTTTAGTCTTTTGTTCCTCTGCCTAACTTTTCCCATCTCTTTCTGGTAGAAAGTTCACTGACAGTGCCCTTGACTTTTAAGAAAAAGGTCTAGAATGAGTCACATTTTTTCTCTTACAATTCATACTCTCATTTGAATGTAATATACTAAAAATGAGTTGTTTAAAGACAAAGAGCACTGCCGTGTGTCCCAAGAATCTAGGATTGTGTCTAACATACGATGATGATTAAGTTAATATTGAAGAAATGAATACATGTTTAAATAAATGAATAGCACAAAATATTTTAGTGACTTTAAAGAGTTAAATTTTAAATATTTCTGGACATAAATGTTATGTTTGTCTACGCATACACTGGACAGACTCAGTAAGATAGGAATTTGCATGCTTGAGTTTGGAAAGTGCTCTTGAAAGCAGTGCCTGTAAGGAGTGAGGGAGGCACGAAAGGATTTTGCAATGTCGTAGCAGTTGCAACAGAGAACTCCGCTGATCCTAGAGAGACCTCCGGCTACTTAGATTTATCTTAAAGTAAGGGAAGGGACTGAATCTTGGAACTCCTGCATAAAGTAGTCATTGAGTGTGGGGTAGCCTGCATCCATCTATTCAGCCAAGAACAATTCCCAAACAACATAGAGCCAGTAAAGGAGTGCCCTAGTCCTGAAAGGTAGAGGAAAAGGTAAGGAGAAAAAGAGGGTAGTGAAGAACTTGATTTCAGAAAATGTGAAACCTTTTTCCAATAAATGGAGTGTGCAAACTATCAGGATGTAGCCATTAAACTTTTAATAATGCAGCTATTGAGATTTCTTAACAAATGCAGAGAAACAGACTATATACTGAGTGCTTGTACCAAAGTACTGAGTAGAACATAGGACCAAGAACTACTTGAACAGACAAGAGTTAAAAATATTAATGATATTATAGCTACAAGGAAAGCAACCTGTATCAGTCCACAACAACTGAATTCAAATTACTGAATTGCGAATTGGTTCCAGTCCTCCTGGGCCAGGTTCTCAAAGAGGAAAGGCTAATGGTCTTATCTCTGTTTGGGCAGTGGGGAGGGGACATTTAAAGGGGACAGCATGTCCTCGAATTCATGGCTGAGGAAACGGCAAGCAAGGCGTCTTGGGAAGTAGAAATGCAGACAATGAACCTGTAGCTCCTAGATCCATCAGCTGAGATCTGGGCTATGAAAGAGAAGCCTGCTAACAGGGAGATTTCTGGAGTCAGTGTCATTATCTCCAAAATCCCAGCCGTCATAGGGCCATATTTCCATCAGTATTTAAGCTGGGGAAATAACTGCTGCTAAGGGACACCAAACCTTAACTGAAACCAGGGCAGATTTGATTTGGAGGTCAGCTAGTTCGACAGGCTTTCCTCACTCCCCTTATCCCTCAACTACCCCTCCCCCCTCAACTACCCCTCCCCCAACTCAAGTCTTTATTAAATGCACAGTAACAACAACAGCTGACATTTATTACTTTGTTTGTCATTACGTACTATCTTTGAGAGAATGATCACCTCCTCCCTCATCCTGACTCTTTGGGTCAGTTGACGATTACCAATCACTGTACCTAGCTCCCTAATCACAGGGTTCAGCATGTGACCTTGTTTCTTTGGGCATAGTAATTGGGCCAGTGAAGGGCAAGAAACCCAGGTTAGAGTAATCAGAATCCTACTCTGGGATTTTTTGTTTTAAGTGAAACTGACGGGGAAGTTTTCATTCTGTTCAAAAGAATGGAAAGATGCCAGTCTTGAGTAGCTTCTAGTCATGTTCCTTGCTGTGCTGGAAAAAATTCCCATTTGATGTGTTTTCTGTAATTGTAAAGGATGGCGCTGACACAGAGAGACAAGACTCAGAGAGATAATGAGAGTCCACAGAGTATCCAAGTTTCTTGTCTCCACTATCCCCAAGTGACAGATTCTCCACTAGTATTCTGTAATTTTGCTACATGAGCCAATAAATTCCCTTGCCTTTTTGTCTTTTATTCTTAAACTGGTCCAAATTGGATTGCTGTCATTTGAAATAGAAAATTTCTTACAAACACTTAGTATGTTCCAAATGCTGGATTAAGCTTTTTGAATAGATTATCTCATGTAAAAATTCAAATAATCCTATAGGGGTGACAATTTATTATCCTCCATCATGCACTTTAGGAAACTGAAACAAGGATTTGGGAAATATTAATAATAGGGATCTAGAAAGAATAGTTATGTATACATATGTGTGTGAGTGAGTTCATTTGTCTATGTACAAGGTATGAACATACAGATATTTGATATAGGTAGATAAGTAGACAGATAAACAGGTAGGAATATAGAAATGTAAAGACGCAATATCTTATGGTGATTAGGAGCATGGATCTGTAACTGTATTACATGGGGTAGAATTCTGTTTCCAGCACTTGTAATTCTAGCAATGCTCTCGACTACTTTGGGTTCTAGTTTTCACATCCATAAATAAGGGTAATAACTGTACTCACTTTATAGAGTTACTGAGTATTAAATGAGTTAATACAATATATCATTTAGAACAATGAATGATATATGTGTATAAACATTCAATATAAATTTATATATATATAGCTTTAAAAGTATATATACATTTATATCAAATAGCAATGCATAAGGTACAAGTAATAGGTAGCGATTATACAGACGTGTTAATGTTAATGATAACTGTGATCATAATGATAGCCACCACTGCCTGAGTTCTTACTATGTGTCACTTGTCTGCTAAGCACAACTGGTATAACTTGTGACTGTGATCCACACAAACCATGTGTAGACGCCAGCTCTATGACCCTTTGAATGAAACTGGGTCTCTCTGGTGACAGAACATTTTTTTTTTAAATAACACTATATGTATGTAAACACAAATATTCATAGCTTAAGCAATTTTAATTAAAATAACATCAAAAAGAACTATATTAACTTTTTGAAACAATATCCGTGCTCTTATTACCCTTCTCTAGTTTTAAAAACAAATCATTTTCTCAATGTTTCAGAAATCTGTATCTCATACAATATAAGGGCATATTCTAAACGCAACAGATTTGCTCTTTAAAATGTTTTTGAATGATAGGTGTAACATTTCTATATACAAAAACATCAATCTTCACATATAAAACTACGTATAAACTCATGTGTTTGCCCCCAAACATGTGCCTATATCCCCACTGAATCTCTGAACACCCATTTCCAGAGAAAACTTTCTCCAGCACATAAAGGAAAAGAAGTTAATATTGTATTGTTCTTCCCTATCGCTCCCAGATGAAACGGGAATCACTGCTCATTTTGCCATGAGTTCCGGTTGAGAATTTCTGAGCTCATTTGAGAGGATTTTCTTTTTCTCTTTCTCTTTCTTTTTCTCTTTCTATTTCTCTTCTTCTTTCTCTCTCCCCCACTTCTCTCCCTCTCTTTCTCTTTTAGATCCCTAACAATTGACAAGGAATTTGTTTCTTTCTTAGATTGTACTTGGACTGCATTGTCATTGAGATCTGGGAAGAGTTCAAGAAGGTAGGGTCGGAAAAGGGTAGGGCCAGATTCTGCCCTGTATTGATGTGTATCTCATAATTTAAAAAATAATCTCAAGTCTAATAATTAGTGTGCTATAAATAATAGATTTTTCCTATCTATATTATTTCAGATAGAAAAAATGATATTAGTAACATTAGAATTTGGATTTAAAAACAATTTTTAATCACAGATGCTTATCAATATTGTGAAAAATTTTTGAAAATATATTACAAATATTACAAGAAAGCAATTAAAAGTAGCCATTTTTAACAGTTTTTCTTGTTAATCAATTTAACTAAATTTATTTCAACAAATATTTATTAAACATTCACTAACAACTGAGCAAAGCCCTCTAAGTTATAGATATACTAGAACATTTCCCTAGTTTGCTAAGATTATTACTCCAGTTTGTTCTCTTTTTTTTATAATATTAGAGGATAGAAACTAATGGAAATTATACAAAAGGATTTCTTTTAAAACACTTAACTTTCTTTCAGCTAATAATAAATGGATTTAAATTAAAGAAAAGAAAAATAAATAAATAAATTGATGGATAGTCATGCATTCTCAGATTCTTAAATGTAATATTCGGCTTTGCAATTTAAATTCATTCCAGAAAGTTTGTCCCAGAAACTTTGGCATTACAAACAATCAAAAAAATTACAACAACAGAAAAGATCTGAGATAAAACCATATGGATTCCTGAGATTTATACTACGCTGTGGTTTCGTAGGGTATGAAGTTTGCTAATGAAGGAATCAGTCAAATCTATAACCTATACCTTGATTGGATTAATATCACAAGGAGGGTTAAATAAGAGTTAATAAGGGTTAAACAACACCAGAACAAAAATTTGCAGAACAAGTCCAAGTCACTAGTGCAGTTGATTTGTTTTTGCAGAGTCCATTTCTCAGTATTGATTTTTGATCTAGGCAATACTTTGCCAGGAGCTGCAGTTATTTGCAGTTGAAAGCATTTGCTCTGTTTTGTTTATTTCGTTGGGCAGCTCATGTCTATGTACAGTCACTGCCTGA
Source organism: Camelus ferus (assembly GCF_009834535.1). Taxonomy (NCBI): domain Eukaryota; kingdom Metazoa; phylum Chordata; class Mammalia; order Artiodactyla; family Camelidae; genus Camelus; species Camelus ferus. The sequence continues at coordinate 5,279,599 of NC_045705.1, read as the reverse complement.
AAGAAAAATTGGAAAAGCATACCAAAACTGCAGGGGCTTAATAGCAAGGTAGATTAATACCTACTTTTTATCTGGAGTGATTACATCTACCTTAATATGCATATGCATTGAACTTGGTATCCCATTTTTATTATCAGTTGGATGTGGAAAGACTCATTGTATTCGTATTGACACTTCCTGTGTGTCTTCAGCAAGAGAGACAGCTGTCCTTACAGTAATGATTTTGCTATACTCTTATCCGAGGCAAGGATCAATCAAAAAGTAGCATGCAAAAAATCAAGGCAGTATTTTCCACATCTGTGTCAGAATATGCAGTGAATCTGCTCACACACAAGCTGAGTGGACTGTTCAATATGGTTGCTATTTAGGACATAAAGTTGTCATGCACTTGTTTGCTTATGTATCTGTCTTCTCCAATGTACTGAGAGTTCTTTGAAACAAAATAATTGTACTTTATTTATTTCTGTAATTATCCATCAGGTATATTTTCTGTTGCATAAAAGATAATCAGAATACATTTGTTGAATAAATGAATGAGCCAATGAAAAGCATTAACATTTCCATTGAACTAATAAGTAATGACAAAAAGAATAAAAGAACATGTAAAAAAGTCTTGAAGCCTTTTTGTCAGTGTCAATTACCTTACCAAAAAACCTTCCTCATACAGATAGTTTCCTATCTTTTCATAAAATTATTTTCCAAAGTACTTCTATTAATTTAAACCTACTAAAATATTCTGGATATATATTTATTAAATCATTTAGTTTCTTCCTGATAAATTAATGAACATCCCTCTGGGATTCCGAAACAGGAGAAACATGAATGAGGTAGAATTGTTATTGGCAGAAAATTCAGAATATATGAATATATTGACTAGGTGTTATAAATATATCAGTACGGCAACTTTATTTCCCCTAGAATCAACTTCAAGTGTTTTACAAATAAAAATAGAATTATATGAATAATGAACAAATACTGAAAGAAAAATATTAATTTTTGAACTGTGGAACTACCCAAACTGCAGTATGTGTTAATAGATTTACTTTGGTCTCATATTTGTAGCTAGAACATTGCAAGATATTTATTGCTTAAAATAGAAAAAATGAAAAAATGCAAAGCTATGAGTCAAATATTTTACCTCCATGAGGAAAGGAATTTATCATCTTTGAAAAAGGGCTCACTCAAAAATGCAATTCTTAATGGAAAATTAAGTTGTTTTTTTTTTTCCTATAGTGTAAATAGAGAGATTTTGCAGAACAGTCTGGAGATTTAATTCATTTCATTCTGTTACTCAAAGTTATCTAAAGTGTTGCCAATATTTTATGTTGGTTATCATTGCTTGATCACAGGATTTTGTTTTCAACCATTTTACAAGTGTGTATTCCTTATGGCAAACCTATGCTATTTTTCATTCCTGTAAGAGTGATTTCTGGAACACATAGGTGTAGATCAGGATCCCTTTCTGTATCAGAAAGAGTTATAATCTACCTGAAATACATTTTTTCCTTGCATTAGGAGCATGCCAAGAATATAAAAAGTATTCTTTATTAACTGATGAGTTATATGCCCATCTGAAAAATGAAAGCAATTTTTATAATAAAGTTTTTGGTGTGGTACATTTTTACTCAAGTTAAAACTATTACAGAGCCACAAGTTTAAATATCATGATATCAATGAATTAATTTACAGTGAAAAATGTAGCTATCAATTAGGCTAGTCATATTCAGGGTCACTGTTACCTTTCCTTCTCAGCAAACCTACTGGGAAGTGAAATATTGTTCAGAAGGATATTTAGTAAGTTTGAACTTTGAGCAAGTAGATCTAGTTCTTTCATCTGAATAGTTGATTTGATCAAAATAAGGTAATATAATGCATCCATCTCTATTATGCTAACATCTGTGTTGCATGAATGAGACCCAGGCTTTCATGGGCCAGTCTAGTTTCCCCAAATAGCACTGTAAGAAGACTACCAAAATATTTGTTCTAATTATATATTATGTAGACTGCTCATTTTCCTTCAAGTTATTCTTTCCTTAGATAAAAGTCAAAGCAACTTTCTGGGATAATTTTTCTTTCTTTCTTGGCTATAAGTATCCTTTTAGTTACTCTTCTCTGAATTTATCCCATCTCTCCTTACCTGGATTTTGGATGGCAATCTCTTAGGTGATCCTTCCACTGGAAATGAGACAATTCTTGTTAGTGTTTAAAAATTCTGAAATTAAATTATCTGGGATCTTAGACAAAATAGGGTTAATAAAACAATCTATTTAAGGAGACTATGTCTAGGACACAGAAAGTGCTCAAAAGTTTTATGTACTTTTTTTCACACCTGTGAATATAGAGATAACATGGATTTGGGAATCAAATAGATATTTCATTCATTTAGCCAGTATTTGACTCATAGCTTTGCTTTTTTTCATTTTTTCTATTTTAAGCAATAAGTATATTACAATCTTCTAGCTATAAATATGAGAAACCTGGATGCCATAAGCAAATTATCACAAATTCAGTAATTTTTGTAAGATAGCTTCTTAGATTATTGTATTAATTACTCATAGTAATTATATAATTCAGAAAAAGGAAAGAAGTTGAGAAGTTAAAATATGGAGAGTGAAAAGGATGACGTGATTTTAAAAAGAACAATATCTCTGCTAAAACCAGTTCACCCTGGAAACTCTGATAGAAATTCTAAGCTGTAGGCAATTTGATCCAAAGCACATTTAAATTTAATATCGTAGAACAAGCTCTTTTCATGCCCCTAGTAAGAATTGAAGTGACAGGTATAAAGTGTTTCAGCTATTAGACTTTCATGAATGATATTCCAGATTGCAAAATATTGTGTGTTTTATTTTGATCAGATTTGTGTTTCAATTTTTAGAGAAGACTTGTTTCCAAAACCATTCTGGTTAAAATAAAATGAAGTGTTTTATAAATTAAATTTTAAAAATTAAAACCGAGTTACTTCTCTATCATGCTCTTATCAGAGCTGCTTCTATTTTTTAACCCCATCTACTCTGTAAATTATACATACAACTTTTTTTAGATGACAGTCAACTATAAAATAACTTAAAAATTCTCATCTCAAGGTATCTTTTTTCTACTTCCCCATAAACCTGAGACAGTGACAAGAATTACAAAACATGGGTTAGATTGTAGTTAAGAATCTGAAAAAAAGCTTTGAATTGGAAATGAGTAAGATTCACTGATTGTATTACTTTTCTTTGCTGCATAACAAATTACTAAAAACTTTGCAGCTGAAGATAACACAAATGTATTACCTCCCAGTTTCTGTTGATACAAAATCCAACCACAGGTTAGTTGTTTCCTCTGCTCAGAGTCTCATCAGACTGAAGTTAACATGTTGGCAGGGACTGCAGTATCATTTCTCACCTGAAACGTGGGTTCCTCTTCCATGGCCACTTAGGTTGTTGGCAGAATTCAGGTCCCTGCGGTTGTAGGACTGTGGTCTCCCTTTTCTTGCTGAGTGTCTCTCATCTCCTAGAGGCCGCCCTCTGGTCCTACCCACAGACCCTCTGACAACTTAACAGCTTAGTTCCTCAAAGCCAGAGGCTACGGTAGAGCCTTATACAATGTAAAATAATCACAGGAGTGACTAAATTTCCCACCACTTTTTTCATTTAACATGATCTTATCAAGAGAGTGGCATCTCATCATATTAACAGGTCTTGCCCACATTTTGAAAGCAGAGGGCACATACACCAGGGAGTGGGATTCTCTGATTCTACCTGAGAAATTTGCCTACCATAGTGACTTATTGCAAGTGTACATACAGTCACTTACCCTCAATTATAAATTTTAAGAACTCTAAAAAATGACATTTTCTAACTCATTTGATGACAGTATCTGAGCAGAACTGAGAGCAAATAGAATGTATTTAATCCATTTAGTACAAATATGCATGTGTGTTCCCAAAATATTAATATGCCTGAGTATAAGTGTACTCTGTATATACAATAAAACAAATATATATTTTTATGTGTATTATGCAACTCCCCATGAGGGTTGTTCATTAATATACCAACTACGTTCGGTATTACCTTTCTAAAATCTAAAAAAATCCCAAGTACTGAAACACATTGGCCCCCAAGGGTTTCAGATAAGAAAACTTTAGATTTGGACCAAATGTATTAAATCTCTGACAAGGAGCTCATTGACAAAGGGATTATTTCAAAGATATAAACCTTCGGATAAGCTCAACATTTGCTGAATTAAATGAACTTCAGCAGGATAAGGATAAGAAAAAGCAAAGAAGAAACCACTATTGTTTCTTTATATTTCAACTCTGAATTCACTGGTTCCAATTTCACTGAAAGCACCTTTGAAAAACAGGGCAGTATCAACAGATAGGGATGTAGATTACATAAAAGGTGAAGGAAAAGATTGCTTTTACTGATTTGTTCAAGTTATTCAACAAATGACCTCATAAGAGGAAAGATTATATTTGTACTACTAAACTGTAGAACAAAGGAGAATTATCTCTTTTATTTTAAAATCTATAGTATGTTAAAATCAAGACCTTTTTTTTTTTTTTTAATAAGTGTGTTTATCTCATTCTTTAGCCTGAGGCAACATATCTGGCTCTCAGGGCAAAACTTGTTTCACTTAAGAGGCTAATTTATCCATCCAGATTTTGAGTCAATTAATAAAAAATTTATAGGCTATAGCTTTCCCCTTTCTCCCAGATTTCAATCTTAAATCAGTAAGCAGTTGTATTTACTGAAGGAATTACCATATTTTAAAGGAACAAACGTATAGCTGCTTGTTGACAATTGCTAGGAAAACAAAAATCCTCAATTTGTACCTATCAACATTGAATATATAATATGAGAAAGAAAAAAAAGGCTTATAGACAAGAGAGAAATGTAAATTGGACTGCCACCACATTCTCTCTCCTCTGAAATGTATTCTAATTTACATGTAATATATGTGAATTTACAAGCAACACCGTAACACGTACTTGAAAGCAATGCTTGAGTTAATTAAATAAGCTCCTAGGAGAACACACATCTCATTAGTTCTTTGCTATAGTCAGGTTGGACTTTGAGAATTTAATTCAGGATATTTGATTCCTCATAATGAGCAGAGTGATCTTACAGAAGCTGTTTTTGTTTTTTTTTTTAATGTCATTCATTGGATTGTTAAGCAGCTTTTAAACTGCTAGTTAAAATGATATATCCCTCATTGTCTAAATAGTGCCAAAGCAGTCAATCAAGCGAGTTAAATCAAACTACTGTTATTTCCATTTAAAAAAAAAAAAACTAATAAATTCATCAGATTAAGCAAAAAACAAAACAAAAGGCAGTTAATGGATTTTTTTCACCCTTCAATAGCCATATAAATACTTTGCTGTCATATAAACAAAGCAGGTGAAGGCTCAAAAGGGAAGTTATCAGAGCTGGGACTTTGCTTTTCAAACAACCATCCCGACTCATCTAAAGAGTGAATTCTGACTCATTACTAGGTGTTTCAGAAAGCACTCAGTCTGGTGGAAAATATAGCTCCTTAGTGTTTTCATTTTAAAATAGCATGTGTCTGCAGATACTAATGTATTAGCATCGTTTTGTTTATGAAGCTAAAGTGTATGGTAGACAAAATCTGAGTAGTGGTAGAATTGTGAGATTGTTAGCTTTCCCTTCCTAAGAAAGCAGCTTGGTAAGGAATCCATCAGATTTTAACATTAACTATTGGCATTTTGCAGAACTAGCATGGGTGGAATTGGGTAAAGGGGGAGTTCTATCTAGGGTTTCTGTTAATGTAAGAGACAGGATTGGGCATTTAGAGGAACCAATGATAGATGACATGGTGCTGCAGGCATGTATTAAAATATTTCAGGTTTCAGTTGGATCAGATTTTCTGTTATTTACTGGTGAAGCTGCTGTGTTTGATAGGGAAAAATGAAGATCTGAGTTTTATAATTAAACTAATTATTGTATAAGCAAATTCCCTACTTAAAATGATGTTGATGAAGGATTGAAAATTGACCATTAATAGCATTTTCTGCAATGCTCGTTTGGACTAGAAGGAAATTAATTGTACGAAATAAATCTTGGAAGCTGACTTGCATTTAAAAAATCCCAAGCATTTATTTACAGGCTTTAAGCAGACTTTATTGCTTAAAAATTAAATATGTAGACTCACGGGTAGGTCTCTTCCCCCTGGGAAAAAACTCTTGCACACACCCTTCCAGGCTGGCTGTCCATCCCCTCGAGATCCCAGGCTCATACTCTTTTTATGAAGGTCTGAATCCTTTTGGAAGCAAGCAGCTATAGTGTCAATTAATCACTCCCTTAAACTGATATTGGGAACTGTACTTTTAACTTGGCTGAATTATCAGTATTTCTTCACCCATTTATATATATACACACACACACATATATATGTATAGAGTTATTGTGGTTCCTCTGCATAGCCAAATTGGGTAAAAAACACAAATTTATTTGGAGTCATTAATAAACTTATTCCTGTTCTCCACCCTACCCTTTTATTTTGCTTTAAACTCTTCATAATTTGAAAGTGAAATGTGAATTATGAAAAAAAGATAGATAAAAGCAAGTGTGTCTGGTTAAGCTTTTGGGATATTAATTTGCTTTTTTTTTTTTTTTTTTTTACTATCTCCGGCTTTCAATTCCAAATAGGTAGCTAGACTTTTGTATTTCCTTCCCTCAGGAAATTTTATACAACACAAAGTAAAAACATGCTGAAAGACAGAAGTTCCACCTGTCTGCAAACTTAAGGTCATTGAAAAGATGATGTAAAGTGTCAGATGTAAGAGTAACACTGGATGATTTCCTTAAAAGCAGTGCTTGAGAAGAGAAGGATTCTTGGGGGTTGGAAAGAGTGAACGTTTAGCAAGTTGCTTAATTGGCCAGAGACCATGCCTTGGTCCATGGACTGCAAGAGTGAGCTGATAAAATCTCACAGAGTGCAAGTTGTCCAGGATACCCATGTAAGCTAGATCCTCTGCTCAGAGATTCTCAGCCTCAGCGGAGATGCCCATGTTCCACAGGAGACATGAGAGACTGGAAGCCAAGAGAAACATGATTCAAGGCACCACAGAAACAGGAGTTCAGCAATGACTGCAATGCACTGGAGAGCAAAAGCTCTTTCTTCCTTAGGTTTTCAGCACCTTGTAAGCCTCTCTGGCACTGCACAGGTCTTCTAAACTACCAAATACAGGAGTTTTCTACCATCTCAGTAGAATAGGGATTTAGCATCTTATTTTATTTAAAGACAAGTTTTGGTTTTATTTTATTATTATTATTATTATTATTATTATTATTATTATTATTATTATTATTATTAATTATTATTATTAATTGAAGTATAGTCAGTTTGTTACCAGGAGGAAGGAAATAAGAATTAGCTCAGTTCTCAGTCACCCAAAAAAAATGAATTTTTAGCAAGAGACAGAAAGTGTGATATAAACAAGATTTTATTAGCAAAGTAAAAAGGTAGTAAAGTATAGTACAGTCCCAAGAATTGGGAGCAGGCCAATCCAAGAGAGGAAACAATGGCTCCGCTTCTTTGTATTTCCTATTTTTATATCCTGGCTTAGGGCGTGTTTTCGTGATTGATTGATTGATTCACTGCTCAGGTTCTTTGAGTGCTCAGGCTGACTGACAGCTCATGTTCCTTGTGCTCAGGCACGCCCGTCCCTTTTGTGCAGGTTCTTACCCATGATGCACACAGAGGAACCTACTGGACGGGGCTCAAACTGCAATGCTCATTACATTATAATGAGCACTGGGTCATGTTAAGCCGGGTCCTTCTCTCTACTGTGCAGCTGCAGCATTTGATCCTAGCCAGCTTCTTTGCTGGCCTTCATTTAGAGAAAGTAAACGTTTTTGGAGCCTCTTATCCTGAGTGCAGGCGTACTGTTATTTTCTGGGTTACTCCTTTGTTCTTCCTCTTGCCCTGCCCGGTGCTCATTTCTATCTAACTGCCTAACAAGTTTACAATGTTGTGTCATTTTCTGGTGTACAGCATAATGTTTCAGTCATCCATATACATATGTATTCCTTTCCATATTCTTTTTCATTATAGGTTACTATAAGACATTGAATATAGTTCCCTGTGCTATACAGCAGAAACATGTTATCTGTTTTATATACAGCAGTTAGTATCTGCAAATCTTGAACTCCTAATTTATCCCTTTCCATCACCTGTCTCCCCTGGTTACCGTAAGTTCATTTTCCATGTCTGCGAGTCTGTTGCTGTTTTGTAAATAAGTTCATTTGAGTAAAAGCAGTCTTCTAAGGACGATGCTTCTTGCACAGTTATCTTTGTGGCCTGGAAAACATACTTCCTCAAAAAAAAAGTCAAAGGTCAAAAAAAGAAACACCGTCAAAGAAATATATAATAAATACATAAAGCTTGATGAAAAACCAGAAGCCTCCAATAAGCAAAATCCATTCAGAAAGCCGCACCAAACTTTTATTGTAAATTGTTAATTCATATATATATATATATACCCTCACTATGAGAATTACTGAGGGGAGAGGATATTCTAAAGGAAGAATCTTTCCAGAAATGTTGAAAAACATCATTAATATCACCAAAATCACATAACAGGTTTAATAAATGCTATAACATACCTATAAAAATACATACCTCTATCTACTTTGGGGATTTAGGTTTTTTGTTTTTTTTTTAATATCCAGTTCATAGATGACCTAGGGAGTGGAAGTAAGCCTCATAGACAAAGCCTACGTGGGATCCACTGAACCAGTCTTGATGGTATCCGTGACTGCTCTACCAAATGTGACAAAAATTCCTTATCATTGTAACCTGAAAATGAGTTTCACCCCACTGCTTAACACAACCCAGTAATGACAGTTTCTTTTAGAAAATATTTTTAACTTTCTTGTGTTTTTCATAGGATTTTTTTTTAAACCATGAATTCTCTTAAAAAGAGACCTAGAAGAGTTTCTAGGTACTTGACAAGTTGCGTGGCTGTGCTGTCAATTATGACATCTTATAATGAATGGTAATACAGATGAAACATCTGTTTGATCATTCTCTGACTACATCTGTTCTGTCACACTTGACACGTTGAGCAGGAGTACATGAAAAATTCGAGGAAAATTTGTAAATGTGAGTGCTAGATCTCTGATTTGAAGGTTGAAATGAGTTAAAATAACTAGACCCTTTCAGAATGTATTATAAAAGCACCGGATCCTCAGTTGGCCTTGTTTCAGCACTCAGACCCTTTCAGTAATGAATCCTTTCTTTGTAAATGCACTATATACTTTTAAAACAATGCCAAGATATAAATTACCACAATTTATTATTAAAGAAATTTTAATCAAAAATTTGCACCACTTTTTTAAGTGCTGGGATATAGCCTCAGCTCTTGTGGAATTTATATACTTAAATATGAATGTGCAAACACAGAACAAAAATAAACACAGCAAATAACAAATAAATACCACAAGTTGTGATAAGTAATCTGAAGAAGAACAAAGCCAGATAAGGAGATGAGGAGGGAGGAGTGTGCTAAATTGTATAGAGTGATCAGAGCTCTATGTTAGCTCCTGCAGAACTTTTAAAAGACTGATAACGCAAAGTGATACCAAGTCCACTGTCATACAGAACAATGGGATGGAGTCAGAGCCAAAAGTCTGATTTGGATGGAGGAATATTTTGTATGGACTCTCTGGGTCAGATTGAACTTAAATTTTACATTCCGAGTTGATCTTAATGCCTCAGGAAAACAGAGTTGCTATTTTCAACAAGCTGTTGAAGCTAGAAAGTTTATAATACATTATTTACTCATGCCTTACTTTAGAAATTCAGATTATTTACTGCTTCTGAAAATAAATACAGTGAATGCCATTTGCCTGTTGAGAATCCTCTCTCTTAGGGTCAGTCTCATGCTGCACATTATCTACATGGTTCCAGCACAAACGTCTTTGTTTTATTTTGCTCCTACTCCTAGTCATAATCGACCCAGGGATGGGCATCTCACCCACGCGGGCCGGATAGACTCACTCATGGGATTTTTCAAAGTTGGGAATGGAATGTATTTTAGTCGTCAGCAGTCATTTTCCTGCCGTTTGGTTATTTCTGAAAAGCAGAGTCAGTCTGAGTGAGAGAGAAGGAAAAAAACAGAGAGAGAAAGAGAGAAAATTAATGAAAGGATGAGAGTCACAAGAAGTGTAAAGTGTGCTCTGGTGGCATTTGAGTCCCTGGCTCCAGTTGTGCCTGAGGCCAGATGTGCTCCTGTCTTTGTATACTATGAGACGCACTAGTAAACACAACAATTTTTTTTTTTTTTTTGCTTAAACTAGTTTAATTAGATTTGGTATCTGCAAGCAATATCCTAACTCATATAAAGAGGCTGCATCACTATATTAATCAGTGTTCTTCAGAGAAACAGAACAAATAGGATGTATATACATATTTCTGCCTCTCTTTGTGACTAATACATACGTCTCTCTCTCTTTCAGTCTCTCTCTCTCTTTCTCTCTATTTATTTTAAGGAATTGGCTCACATGATTATATAGACTGGCAATTCCAAAATCTGCAGGGTAGGCCTGCACGCTGAAGACCCAGGGGGCAGTTGGCACTACATCTAGAGTCTGAAGACAGTCGGGAGGCAGAATTCCCTCTTCCTCTTGGGACCTTAGTCTGTTTTCTCTTAATGCCTTGGGCTGATTTGATGAAGCTCACATATTATCGACGGTAATCAACTTTAGTCAGAGTCTACCAATTTATGGTTAATCTCCTCTAAAAAATACCTTCACGACATCCAGACATGGGTTTGACCAATTATCTTGTTACCATGTCTTGACCAAGTTGACACATAAAATTAATCATCACAATCACCAAATCCAGTAAATATGAGACTTCGCTGTAATTCGATTAAATAAAAAAATTATGACCCACACATGTATGGGCAGCTGAGTTTTTACAAAGGTGCAAAGGCAATTCAGTGGAGGAAGGAATGTTTTTCCAACAAACTGTGCTGAAACAATTAGATTTTCATATGCAAAATATGAACTTGATCTGTACTTCATTCAATTTACAAAGATTCACTCAAGATATATCATAGCTATATATTAAACCTTTAGGTTTCAGTTTTAACTAAAAACCTTTTGGAAGAAAAAATAAGAGAAAACATTTATGAATTTGGGTTAGTCAAAGAGTTCTTTTTAAATATAACACCAAAGCAGTGGATGCTAATTTGCATAATTTGCTTTGCTATGTTCTAACAAAAACCATAGAAAATCCAGGACTAAAAAATTTTGAGTTGACCAGGAGTTAAGAAAGTGAGAAAGTGTGTATAAACTCAAGGAAAAGAGGCTGAGCCTATTTCAAGAGTAATAAGCATGGTGCGGGAGAGAACAGACTAACAGGAGGGGGAGACAGAACATTTTGGGGGAAAATGTGCATTAATGAAATTATAGGGATAGCAGGATCCTCAAAGACAAATTTTGACTTGATTAACTGAACTTTGAAAGTACAAAGTGTCTTTTAACATAACCGTATAAAACAAAACCCTAGCTAGATAGTGGATTACTTTTATTGCCTTTTGTACAATCCTTTTGCTTTCTGATCATTCTGTTTGGTGGTTGGGAGTAAAGGCTTCACCTTATAAGAGGGAGCAAAACCATCAAATTCGTGACTTTTAATACTCTCGAAAAGTATTGTCCAGGCCCAAAATAGGATGCTGATTGAAGATGCAAAAGGGCATACATTCAGTCTATTCTTGTTCAATTTTAGCTGGACAGTAAGGCAGAGACAGTTAGAAATGAACAAGAGACATACATTTCCTCACAGGTGGGTTTGGATCCTGAGCTGGACGCTGCTTCCTTTGCTTTCCTACTGCTTCTGGGAAAAGGGAAGCATAGTGAATCCTTCTCATGTTTGGGAAAAAACTAAGAGTAGAGTAAAAGCATTAAGCCTCGTAATAAGTTCATGCTGCCACAATAGCACAGAAAGAAGGCTGTTGACAGTCCTATAACTCCATGCCCTTGGTGGGGTTTGGAGGGAGAGAAGATTTAGTGGCATGGATGCATCATCAGAGGAAATTCAGGCCTTGGATCATAGCATTAAACTAAAAAGACGGTGTAGAAAGGTACCAACAAACTCGGCAGAAGTAGAGATCAGACTGAGAAGTGGTCCTTCTCCCTTAGGTTAGCATCGGCTAACCTTAACTTAGGTTAGCATTGGCTCCAGAAAGAAGAGAGAGCTTAAAAAAAAATCCTGAATGTGACTTTGTATTAAAGTTCTAGGGCTATTAAGATTCAACTTCATTATGATTAATATAGGCATCTCTTTAATTGTTTAAAATTAGTTTTTTATTTGAAAATATGTATTTAATTCGATTTTTACATTGATATCTCTTTGAATGACTACCAAATAATTCTAATAATCAAATTATTATTATTTAATAATCATTAGAAAAATAATAACTGTTATTCTAGAATTAAATTTTGTGGTGCTACTAGAATGTGAAATAATTGGAGAAATGTGAAACAATTCTCCAGAAATTATAAATTCTATTCTTCTGTAAGTGTAATGTATTTTACTCTTAAATCATGGTTTCCTTTTTAAAAATGAATGGTCAGCAGTATATCATTTTTAATTGTATGAATTTTATTTTTGATATTTTAGTATATGCACTTCTGTTTTCTCTGTAATTGTCGGCAACTTCTCTTACTTTGTTGTGCTTTTTATCTTAAAGTATATTTTAGTAAATAATCAGCTTTTCTGGCACCACTTTCATTTTTCAAAGTTCTCTATATTTAGATGGTGTTTATAAATTTTGATCTTGTGAAAATTAGTTTTTAATAAAAATTGCTTATTTGTTTTTACACATGCCAGTGGGTAATGTCAAGCTTAGTGCAGTATCTATGTCAAATCAAATTCCATCTGTTCGTTGTATCCTGGTGCTAGGCATGGCGCCCGACCCAGAGTGGGTACCCAAGAAGTGTGACTTAAAATCAGTAAAACTAAAAGTTATTAAAATATGGGCTATTGAGTTTCATAATTATAATTTCTCTGTTATTGTTTATAATGGCAAATGCCTGATAGGATAGCCCTTGGCAGTTCCCACTATGTAACTTTTCCACTGACCTGAACTTTGTTTCACCCAGAATCCACACAGCGTCCCAGCCATTCCTAGTTGAACGGTATGGCCTTCTTAGATGAAGCCGGTTTACCATCCTTGCCCTAAAGGGAAGGGGCAGTAAAGAGACTGCTAGTAGCACAAAACTAGAGACAGCATCCTGATGCAGAGTAAGAGGGTGACTGAAGAGGAAGGGGGGAAACGCTAGCATGTATTCTTCTCCAACATGCTTCCCTAAGACAGCAAAGCCTGGTGAAGAGCGAAGCACATTAGTGCAGTATTACCCTCAGTCCCAGAGCAGGAGTGCCTGTATCCGTCGCATCCACCAGAGGGGAAGAGGTTCTGACCAGCACCTGTGGGGAAGGGTAGACAGCTGGTGGACACTGTGACAGGGCCAGATCTTAAGCCACACAAGGGTGGTGCTAAAATCAGGGGATTCTGGAAGGTGGTTTCTTGTCATACTGCAGATAGGATGTGCACTAGAAAAACACTACTGTATCAGTTCTCATTACCACAGTTATTGTACTCTCAGACTGTTATATATAACTTTTAACTACCTTACAGGGTGGCATTATTTAAGATAAAAACATAAGATCGAAGTAAATTATTTCGCCTAATTTCATGTTGCGTGACTCATCATCAACTTTAAGATGCTCCAGCTGAGGGGAAAAAGTTAATTTTTCTTTCACCATACAGATTACAATTTTAGAATGTACATTTTCTATTTTTGTGGAATTTGATGCATATATTAGTATTTATTGATTTGTATGATTATGTATTTAAAGAGTACATATTGAACATCACTATTATTTTGTCTGGTTTAACAGAGCATCTCAGTTCTGCCAACTTCTACATTTATAATTTTCTTTCTATCATGACCTGGTTTGAAAATGCTTTCTTAGTCAGTGAAAAGAGACGTGGGAGAGCATTCACTTATGCTGGAATTGAGGAAAATAAGACTAGAGTGAATTTAAGGTGAGGAAAGTTAGAAGAGATTGAGTCCTGGCATGGAGATCAGAAGATTAACTGTAGTCCTGTCACTGCTCACGTAAATTACCATAGTCAACTTAATTTTTCACAACCTTGCTATTTCTTTTTTTCTAACTGAATAGATCTTAGGCTAAGTTAGCAATTCTTGAGTTTTTTTCCCCTCCCCTGTCTGTAACTTACAATGTCAGATGACATTCATAATAAGCATGGTGGACTTCATGGGACAAGGAAACTATATGCATGTAGAAAGGTGAATGAGAGTAAAAATGATGTAAGAATAACCCTGTTTGATTTATATTTTTAAAGTGCCAGTAATTGACAGACTTACTGTATTTTTAATAAAGACCTACAACTAATTCATACTTTTATGATTTAGTTCCACTGGAATATCTGATCCCTACCTCCTTACAAAATATTTGAGCCTAAACCATGCCTTTAAAGTAGTCCCAAGAACTAGTGGCGTAATAAATGTCATAGCCTTCCTCAGCACCCTGTTCATGTATATAATGCATACCTTATAAGCAATAATGAAATATTGCTTAATTCAGTGGAAGTTTGGGGAATTTCACAACTAAAGTCTATTTATGCTGCTTTGAAAATTTAAGAAATTTTAAAACCACATTCTTTTAAATTCTTTAAATTCATCCCTGTGAGGATAGATGTATCATTTTATGCTTCCATGTGTGTGAAAATTAAACTTCTTAAATACTATTTAATAAATGTCTCCAACCCTTATTCTGGTATTATAGTTGCCAATTTAAAAAACTCCTCTGAGTGAGGTATCAAATATTTCCTTCGATCCCGTTGCCCTCTACTTATGTATTAAGTTAATGTGAATGATTCTAAGTATGGAGTCTCCTTATTGCAAATTCCAGTGTAACCCAACAGAGTAAGGTAAGTAACACCTTTTGAGGCTGCTGCAACAGAGTCATGACAGGGTACAAATTTTCAATTTCTATTCTGATCTTTAAAGAAGTATCTGTGGAAAAATTCTGACTCTTTACTCTCCCTGAAAAACTGGGAGGTATCCATTTCTCTCCATTCCTAGATCAGGCCACCGACATTTCTCACCTTGATTACCTTAAAGAAATGATGTCTCAACACCAGCCTGATTACACACCTAATCTGACATCCACGCTGCAGCCAGAGAATCTGACTGAAGACACATGAGCTTTCACTGTATAAAAGGCTTGAAGAGTTGTAGGATAATGACCGACTTACTAGCATCTAACAGTCCTTCCTCATCTAGATTCTGTCCGTCTCTGTATCCCTGTGACTCTCACCTCCTTTCCTTCAACCACAGCCAGACTGAGTCAGGAGGCTCCCACCAGCACATCACATGCTCTCAGGCTTCTGCGGTCCTGGGAGCAGGCGGCAGTGCAGAGCAGTAAAGAAAACATTCTCTGAATCTGGACTATATGTGAACCCTGGTTGTGCCACTCTCCAGCTGGGCCACTTGAGCAAGTTTTGATCTGTCTATGCCTCTTGTTTCTTTCTCCCTGGAATGGTAACTGAATAGTATTTACTCGATAGTTCCTGCATGCAAAGCACATGGAATCCTGCCTGGCATACGTGACCACTATGTAATCATTTGTGTTACTGTTTCCCTCATTCTGAAACACTCCTCCCCTCTCCACTGTATGGCTTTAACCCTACGATGCTTCCTTTAACTCTCATCCTAAATGTCTTCTTGCTTTGCTCTTTTTTTTTTTTTTTCTTGGAGGAGGGCAGCTCCCCATCTAGATTAAGAATTCCTTTTTTTTTTTTTTTTTTTTACCGCGTATCTACCTCCATTTATCATATTGTATGGCAGGGCACATTTCTGTTTCCTTGCCAATCCTAACAAGTTGCAAATGTGTGATCACAGAGACTGTGTTCATCTTGCTCATAGTGCTAATTCCAATGCCCAGCATAGTGCCTGACATGCATGACAGATGATAAATATCTGTGGCTAAACAAATAGTTTATAGTTTCATTAACAACAATTGTTGAACTTTAAAAAACACTGTGAGCATCTATAGAAGCACTCATATACAACTGCACCAGTAAAGAAACATTAGTGAATGAATATGTGTGTGTATGTGTGTGTGTGTGTGTGTATCTGCTAGTGGAGCAAACATATATTGTGTCATTGTTAAAATATCCAAGGTCACCTCATATGTACAAGCAAGAATTAGGAAAGATTTTAAAGTAATGTTTTTAAAGTCCAAGCAAACAGAAGTGAAAACTCTCACTGTGTGAAAGACTTATACACAGTCCTGAATTCTCATGTTATTGGAAACATAAAAAATGCTGTCAGGAAGGTAACTTGCTGAAAATATGATTTATCTATTATGTAGCTTTTGTCTCATCTCTGAGGTGTTCCACAGAGTTCTAGCAGATCAATCTATTAAATATTTTTGGGCTAAAAATAAAAATTAGAGCATTTCATATGCTTATTGGCAATAGTAATATATTAGGGTGGAAAAGAAACTAAGTTTAGAAGCATAATATTGTCCCTCCAAGTTAAAGAAATATGTGTGTGTGTTTGCAGTCATGTATACACTCAAATAGACACACAACACCTGGTTTATGGTGAACTCTCGATCTTTGAAGGTGTACACATAAAAAATACTAATTTCATTGTACCGTGTTCCAGATACGCTGTCACAAGTCCTTTTCTCTCTGATCAGCAATACTCTGACAATGTAATCAGATTCCTTAACTCTTGTAATTTATTCTTATTCTAACAGTCCCTTTCTGATTCTAATGATTGAGTGTTTATTTTAAAACTTTAATCTCGAATCTGATTCAAAACTTCACCCTGTCCCCACTCAAGCCCCTATGATACGTGGCTGTGGTCTGCACTTCACTCAAACTTCTTTCTCTCTGTCCTTTTTATTTGTGCTGCTTCTTCTGGTCTTAGGACAGAGAGGAAGGAAAAGGAAGAAACAAGTGTTCCCATCCATAACTGCCATTGTTTAGGCTTGACTTGCTGATCTAGCTCAGTGTCTTGTCTGTGAGCTCATCACAAATGAGTGCCTGCTGCGGTGTGATGACAGGGCTCTCCAGACTTCTTGCATGGGTGTTAGCAGTTTAGAAGCTTGTCCCCCAGAGAGGGGCTGCAATCTTCATTCCTCTGATATGCACCCCAGGCATGAGCAGTCCGAGCAAAGCCTCACTCACAATCTCACCTACGTGCCACAAGCCACAGAGCATTCCTGGGATCCATCTTAAATTAGGAGCTGAGAATCTCCAGCAGAATATCCCTGGACACTTGCAACCTGGCCGACCCTGCCATGCCATCTCTCCCCAGTTCTTTCTTGCCTTTTCCAGTACTTTCACCAAAAAAGAATCATCAGGTCCTTTGACTAAGCAAACTTCATTAGGAAAATGACATTGTAGCTGCTTCTTGGAGTTTGTGCAGTGTGTACTGTTCTCTTGTGGCTCCAGTCCCTTTGCTTTGTGGAGGAGAAACCATCCTAAAAACAAACGGGAAGGAATAACTTTGTTTCACAAATGCTGTACTTTACAAAATTGCTGTTTCCTTCTTCTTGTCCTTCTTGTAAATGGACCTACTAGATGTTGGTGTGAGTGGCCTCGGGGGCCCGGGGCTTTATGCTGGGGCTCGTTTTCTGAGGTTAGGATTCTTAGGAAGCCCTTCAGGGTCTTGGTTGATCCCAGCTAGGAGTGGCTCCCTGAGCACAGAATCTGAGAACATTTGAAGTCCCTTATCCTCAGCTTATAGCTTTAGCTGCAGTTTTAGAATAACAGCAAGGATCCCACTCAACAGCTTCCTGTGTTTTCCTCTGTGACTACAGCTGTCTACTTCAGATATGATGAACACTTCACAAGCTTTCCAGGGACAGCTCCATTGAAAAGCCTGAAGGTCTTATTTCATGGACAGTGTAACGTAATGATTGGACACACAGACGTTGGAGCAGGTGGCTTCCTTGGCAGGTTCCACCAAACTATAATCCTTTGTAAAAGAAAGATAATCATAATAGTGATTGCACTGACTTCTGCTAACAAGTTATATAAAGCCCTAAGAATAGTGTCTGATGCTGTATAAGCTCTAAATTGATGTGCTGAAAATTATAATTAATAATAAAAAATATCTAGAGAGTTCTTTACATTTTCAGAGTATTTTCTCATTTATCATTTAATCTTGCACAAACTTTTGTTGCAAGAAATCAAATGCAATTATTTCTATTCTGCAAGGAGCTGAGATGATACACTTAAAGTTCCACAACTAGTATTTGGCAGGGTTGCAATTTAGTACTTGGGGGCTACGTAAGTTCTTCAATTTTTCTTCTTTTTTTTTTTTTTTTTTAGTACAACTTTAATTTTTAAGTCTTTTTCCATTTGGACTAATGTGTTTCTATTTTTTATTGGCAGTTGCTTGTTTTTTTAACTCTTCTATCTGAATCTCTGAATACCTGAAACTCTTAACCAAGGATCCAGCGTATAACACTCAGTGATTACTTATCATTCATATTATTGTGATTTATAATTACTATTTATTGCCTCATTCCCATGCTAGACCATGAAGTCTTACACAACAGCTACTCTGTCTTAGTCAGAGTTGCACCACTAGTGCTCACAGTATGGTAAAAACTTAACAGATAGTCATTAAATTAAATAACATATTACTAATTCTATTAATATGAAAAAATCATAATGTCAAAACAAAAAAGACCAAGTATCGCAAGAGAACAATAGAAAAGGTAAAAATTCAGAAGCTGCCTGGTGCTGAACAGCTAAAACTCATGCAGGAATAAATATATGTTTTTTGTCAAGTTACAGGATTTTTCCAAGAAATATATTTCTGTCTCTGGCCCTTCCCCAGATCACTGCAGTTGGTGTATGCTGTGTTGGCACGTGTGAAGAGCCGGCTGCAATAAAATTCAAGGGCTTCTGCCTATAAAATTTTATATACTGCAGACTTTGAATCTGCATCACTTTGCAGAAGCAATATATTTTTTTTCCCATAACTTGGTGGTTGTTAAGGAAAAAGAACTTAAGAAAAAAATTAGTAAGTTCTTGAACTTGCCATTGTGAAAAATTAATCTAGAAACCAATGTCTTAAACACAAATCATTAGATAGGAAAAAAAATTATTACTTAAATAAAAGTGCTATAAATTAAGGAGTTCTGCAGTATATAAAGTCTTATGGCCATGGAATCTTGTTGTATGCTAATCACACTGCTTAAAGGCCTTCATTCACATGCAAGAGTGGTGCTAGTTTTTTAAAATATGTTATGTGACATGTTTGACTACACTTTTAGAAGCTTAAACTCATTATCAAGCTGAGAATGTGTTTAGATTTGTTTCCTGGCCATTGTTTTTCATTTTTTAATAAATTCAAATGTAAAAACCAGTAGAACAAGTTTTTGTGAAAAAAAGAGTATGTTTTATAATGCTGCACAACAATAAATTCATACTAAGCCACCTGGATTATTAGGCAAAGAAGTGCTTATTGAATTCCAAAATCATTTATGTTTAATTGACCATTTCTCAGAGAGGGGAGAAAAAAGTGTCTTACTTTCTTTAAGCATCTCTTCTGTTCAAGCTTAGCTTAGAGGCTTGAAGCCACAATGGTAAGAATAGTGAAGTGAGTCTCTTTACATGTTTATGGGAGCAGTTTTTACAGCAAGCATCTGAGATCATATTTGCTGCTGCAAAACATCAGCTCAGTGAATGTCTTTCTGATCCAAAGGGCAAGTATATGACTAACAGTGGGACACCTTCTACCATCTGAGCAGTTTTGAGAACATGGAATTCCAAAACAACCAGTCAACAGAGTTTATTTTTATTTATTTCATGACTTATTTTTCTGGTGGGGGGAGGCACTTGTCAGCATGTAATGCCGTACTGTTGGGGGTTGACAGGTTCTTGTCTTGTCACAGAAATAATTCAGAGACAAGACGTGGAAGTTAAGAAAGCAAAGCAAGGATTTATTAAGGGATAGACAGTACGCTCTCAAGGAAAGAGCAGACAGACCCAGGTGGGTGGCTGTTCCGTTTCCTTGGCAAGCTGGTTATATGAGTGTAAAAATGAATGGGCCGAATATTCGTTGGTAGGGAGGGGTTTTGGATTGTCTTTTCTGATCATCATCCCAGCTCCAGCTTCCCAGGCGGGGGGATGGATTTTTCATCCTTATTTAGTCTTGATTGGGAAGTTGGATGAGGTCATAATGATTGAAGGGTTACATTCAGATGGTGAGGATTCCTGTCCTGTCCCATCCTTTTGATTCCAGGACACTTATCAACCCAGAAGGTATGGTTTTGTATCAGTCCAGAGGATCTTGTTTTTCTTGGTCTGTCCAAGGACCCCCGTTGTTCACAAGATGTATGGTTTTCTGCCATTTGCCCATGTCCCCCTTTCTCTGCTCATATCTAGCTACCAGCCTGCTCTAACAATACTGCTCTAGTTACTTTTACAATAAGGCTATCTTAATTCCATTTCTTTCTTGTTCTGAATCTATTATAGAGAAATTTACCTAACAAAGAGATCTCAAGATCATCTTAAAATCTAGATTACATTTCTTAAAAATAGATTCCCTTACTTGTTAAGAACTATCTTAATTTATTCCTCATATGGGATGGGTTCAGTGACTTAGTCATAAATGTTTGTGTGTGTACATGTGTGTGTATGTATAAGCATTGTTGTAGTGATTCTTATTTGTTGGCTTTTTCTGAAAAGGCACTTATTGTTATCTGTGTGTTGAACTTGCGATTACCAAAAGTTTACATTTGGGCAAAAATGTATCACATTGTTTTTGGTGTATTATATGTTTCACAAACATATCAAACACTCTCTTTTCTTTTCTTGTTTTGCCCTTATTATTACTGAAACATGGATTTTCCTTATCCCTCTCCCATACCCAGACTTCCAACTACTGTCTTTCTGCTGAAGTACTTTCTTTCTCCTTCATGCTGTCACAGCCCTCTGTCTTCATATGTTTTTTGGTGGTTACATTTTCTTATTTCTATTAATATTATTTGGGTACATTTGTCCACCTCCCACAGAAGTACACAGTATACAAATAATTGCTGGATAAATTATATCACTGGCATACATGTTTAAATATATTCAAGTCTGATTGATTTTCTTATTATTCAATTGATTTTTGAATCTATCTTTTCTAAAAAAAACTTAACTACCACAGTTATCCAGTAAATGAGCTTTTCACAAATGGTGAAGTTAACACATAGGCTGAAAAACATTAGGTAAAAACTGACAAAGGATTATGGAATCTAGACATGGGGGTGACTCTTATATTTGGCTGAACAAAGAGTCATTGCAACAGGTATTTCAAAAATACCTGTACCTTAATGATGACCACCTAAATTCACTCTCTCAAACATCTTTTCCCCTAAACCATGAAGTCAACGATAATTGTAAAGAAAACCATGTAAGATCAGCCATAACAGCATTTCTAAGAGACGGAAAATACCATGAAGCTCAAATTACCCATGAACAGAGAAGTAAGTATGAACTCCCATCAGTGCTTTGACTAGAGGTCTAGTGAACATTGCAAGTCTGTGGGTGTGGAGAGTGGAAAAGAGAGTTTAAAAGACTCCATGAAAAGAAGGAAAGGGTGGTAAAGGATTTAGAGTACAGAGAAAATTATCCCTAGAAAGATGAAGTCCAACAGTAAGGACTAAATTACTGAACAGAGTTCTGGGGCATGGCGGCTCACAGCATCAACTGCAAGATAGAAATAAGAAATAAGTTACCAGGAGCCCAGAGGAGAAGAAAGACAAATGAAAATTTAACATGAGTAATTGAAGAAAAACATGTAAACAACCAGGAGAATGAAATTGAGATCTGTAACCTTTTGGTCTATATCCCTTATCACTTACTCTCTCTCTGACTACTTTATTTTTATCTCATTCTCTCTCTCTCTCTCTCTCTCTCTATATATATATGTATATCAATATATGTATATATGAATATATGTGTATATATATTCCCCAAACAGGATGATAATGAAACAGAACTAATTATATTTACGCATGATTTAGCAAGTCTTTGCCCAATTAAAAAAATGACTGAGCTCTATTATTGTGTTCCTGAGCTGCAACAGTTAACTCCAAGACATATCTTATTTAAAACTATTAATCTTTAAAGATAGAGAAAAATACTTTAGAGTTTCTAAGAAAAAAGATCAAATTACTTCGAATTACTTGTAATAGTTGGGAATTGTAGCCTGCTCTTGACTTCTGAAGAGCAGTATACAAAGCAAGGAAACAATGGAGCAGCAGTTTCAAGAAACTGAAGAAAAGAAACTGTGAGTCAAGAATTTTATGTCGAGGCAAACTTTTCTTCTTCAAGGATCAAGAGTATAGAAAAATCACCATGCAAGAACCCAGGGAACACTATACACACAAGCTGTTTCTGCAGAGTCTATTATATGATTAGCTTCATCCAGTAAAATATAACTGGAAAAATGTCAACAAGAGAACTGCTGATGAGCATTAATATATTTAATTCTAAAAATAAGTCTAAAACAAGGGGGAAGATATGAGTGGATAAATACTATGCAAATTTTATATGCTCTGGCAAAACAGAAAGTATTCAACTGTAAAATGAAAGGGGAAGGGAGAGAGAAAAGTGAAAATAGAATGAGACAATTAAATGTTGTGTAGCTAATAGATGTGAGTTAAATGATACCACCTAAAAATGAAAATCAGGTCGTAAAATGCCAAATAAGGGAGAAAGAGCAGAGGCAGGGATTTATGGGTTATGAGATATAAATACAAAGATAATAAATGAGTCAAACAGCCTAATTTTCCTAAACACCAAAAGAAATTTTAAAAAAGAAAACAAGACACAATAAATTGAGGAAACGCAGTGAGTAAAATACAATGCACATAGTAACTGTACCAAAAATGACAGAGTTAAACCCAAACATATCACTCAAATCAATAAATGTGGCTAGGGTTAACTCATCTTTTAAAATAAAAAGATTTTCAAGTTGGCTTATAAAGAAAAATCCAAATCTATGCTATATACAGGAAACACATTTAAAAGCACAGTCATTTCAAAAAGCTTAAAATAACTGAATGGCAAAAATGTATCCAGCAAATGGAAACAACAGGAGAGAAATCTTAATGTGAGACAAAGTAGAATTCAGGCCAAAAAGCATTAAAGGAGACACAGAATACCATTTTATATTGCTAATAGATACAGTTAATAAATACATACAAACATTATGAGTATCTATGCACCAAATAATACAACAACCACACACATAGACTAGAAACTGTAGGTGATACAAGAAGATATAAATAGAAAAACAATATCAATAATGTCTACTTTCCTGTTGAATTGTCTGTCTTATTGATTTGGAAGTGTTTGTTATATATGTATATATAAGATATAATTCCTTTGCCAATGTCATGGATTGCAAATATCATTCACGTGACTAGTCATATATATATTTGACTATGTGACTTGTATCTTCACTGTCCTAGTAGTGTAAAGATCTTAATGTTATTGCAGTCCAATATATTTCTTTTTTATTGTTAGTGCTTCTGTATTATGTTTTAGGAATATTTCCTTACCACATTTAAGGCAGATATTTTTATATATTTGGAAACGTTGTAGCTTTTAAAAAACCTTTCACTTTCTGATTACCTTTCCATCCTACATTATGTGTGTTGTGAGGTGGGAGTCAAGTTTTATTTTTCCATATGGATATGAATCTGATTCAGTAGAACTTCTTGAAAAGATTGTACTTTTCCTACTACCCTGCATTGCTTTTTTTGATATATAAGGTGCACATATATGTGAAAATCCACTTATGGATTCTTTATTTTATTCCATTGGTTTATTTGTGTATCCTTGGGTCAGTATCATACTGCCTTAGTTACTGTAACTTTTAGTAAGTCATGATACCAGGTAACCATGTTCTTTTTCAAGTTAATCTTGGCTAATATGGGCAATTTGCATTTTCATATACATTTTAGAAGTTTGTCAATTTTTACCAAAAATATCATACGAAATTTTGATTGGTGGTGCATTAAGTCAGTTCAACAATTTGGAAGAGAATTGGCAGTTTCAAAGTGGTGTAATACCCTTCCTGTTATTTATTTAGATCCTGTAGGATCTATATTGATGTTCACATGTAGGTTCCTGATATTAGTATTTTATAGTTTCTCTCTCTCTTGTTTTTCTTAGTGATTTTTGCCAATTTTATTAATTGTGCTAAGAATCAACTTTTTGCTTTACTAATCTTCCTATTATGCATTTGATTTTAATATTATTACTTCCTAGTCTTATTTTTATTATTTCATTCAATTTCTAGCTTATTCTTCTTTTCTAATTTAAATGTCTCTTTAATAATTGATTTTTAGACTTTCTTCTTTCCTAATTTTAGACTTTCTTCTTTCCTGATTTAAATTTTCTTTAAAATATGGTTTTAACAGCAATTTTTCTGTAGCATTTTCATTATCATTTAGTTTAACAATTTTTTCTAGTTTCCATTATGATTTTTTTTCCTTTGACCCTTGGGTTATTTAGAAGTATATTGCTGATTTTCTAAGTAATTGGGAATTTTTTATTTAGCTTTCTTCTGTTACTGTAGGGCTTTTATTCACTATTTTCTGAGACATATAATATTTTAATCCTTCATCACTGAGTATATGAAATTTTAGTTGGTATTTCATACATATGAACATAATATGTACTCTACAGTTGCTGATACAATCTTCCATATACTTCACTTAGGTAATATTTTAAAGTGCTATGTGTGTCTTCTATATCTCTTCTGCTTTTATTTATTTGTTCCTGTTCCCTTGCTCTATCAAGTAAAAGATAAAGTGTTTAAATATATTCCACTATTTTTCTTTATTCATCTATTTCTATTATTTTTTTCTTTATATACTTGAGAATATATTATCAAACACTAGAGTTATTACATGTTTTTATTTAATGACTGTTTCATGGCAGGTCCCTATTTATCTCTGAGAATTGTTCCAACTTGAAATTTACTTTCTGATGTTAGTAACTTTCTTTGTTTAGTGTTGATACTGTGTACATTCCATTCCATTCTTTCATTTCCAAGCTTTCTGTATTATTCCATTTAGATGTCTGTCTTATAAGTTGTGTTTTGTTTTTTGAGGCTAACAGTCTTTGTCTTTTTTTTTCCTGGTCAGTGTAAGTCCAAAAATATTTAAGTTTTAATTGACTGTTTTTCTGTTTTACTGTTTGTCCCTCTCCGGTATATTTATTTTCTGACTCTTTATTTTAATACTTTTGAAGTATTTTTTATCATTCCGTATTTTCCCATGTCATAGTTACTATGCATTGTTTTACTATTATTTTAAGGATAGTCTAGAGCTTAAAACATGCATCCTTGACTTGTTAAAGCCAAATAAGATTTAGTACTGTTACCCCATCCCAAACAATGTGAAAACTTTAGAACAGTTTCTCTTCACTTACTCCACCTGTGTGTGTGTGAGTGTGTGTATATATAAAACATCATTCCAATATATTTCATTCTATAAATCTCTTTTAATCAAGTGACATTGTTATTATTGTTTCATACAGTAATTATTTACATAGATTTGCCCATTTATTTATCTTATAACTCTTTATTTCTCCCTGCACCTCAGATTTCTTTTAGGATCATTTTCATTCTGTCTGAAGAAATTTCTCTAGTATTTTTTTTATGGGCCTACTGGGATTTATTTAGTTTATCTTAGTTTCTGTTTGTCTAAAATATCTTTGTCTTGATTTATTTCATTTTTGAAATATATGTGTATATGAATATAATTTTTTTTTCTGGGAGAGAATTTCTCTGAGTTTCTTATTGTTTCCCTTTGTTTTCTATCGTGATACTTGGATATACTTCTTGAACTTGCTCTTCAAAGCTAATAACAAACTAACATATTCTCCTTTTGAAACAACTACAGAATTTTTCAGTTAGAAAATTGTTTTTCTAGCCCAAAGGTCCTTTGAAAATTCTGTTTATAAAATACTTTTCAAACTATCCTTTACCTCTCATGTGCACTCACTGTAATATATAATATAACTAATTTCCTTCTGAACTCAGAAGGGTCATTACTGTTTTATTGGCTCTCTGGGCTCTGATGTGTGTTCTTGGGAACTCTAGGTGTCAGCAGACCCACAGTTGAAGGGAACATGCAAGCTCTCTTCCTTTGATCAGTAAAATCAGTAATGGATAGTGTGAGGGTTGCTGCTTTCCTACCTAAAAATCTTAGACTCTCCCAGCTCAGAAAACTGGAGGGCTCAACTCATTGGTTCAGAGCCTTCTTGGTAGCCTGGGACTAATATTAACCCTCATCTCATCCAGGCAACCTCTTCCAGGATCCTGATGCCACAGCTCAGACACTGGTCCTGCCTTCCTCAACCCAGAGGTGAATAATCCTCACACCAATTATTTCTGCCCAGACTCCCACAGAACTCAAGTCCTCAGAAATCATTTTACTCAGGAGAAGTAAAGGGACTGGCATGTTTAGTCCATATGAAGAACTGTGCTAAGGTCATAACTTCCTAGACTCTTTCACAGTTATTTACATAAAAAGAACTTGCTGGTCAATGTACGTGCATCTACAATTCAAATTCTGCACTTTTTTTTTTGTACACCTTTATGAGTTGGGTACCACAAATGACCTTCCCAGATGGGAAAATGCACCTAAGAACTCCTCGACTCATAGATACTAAGTGTTGTATTGGCAAGGTCAATAAGATACCATTCAGTGTATGGGAACTGTAATTTAGTAAGTAATTAGATGCCTGATAATACACTATTCTTTGTAAAAACAATGAAAATAAAATTTTGAGGTGTTTTCTGGATAGTTAAGTTAGCTACTCACCAATTTTGTGTCATAGTTCTCATCTTAGGGTACACCTTAAAGGCCAAGACCAGAAGGCACACATTAAATTTTTAAATTGCTCACTTAGCCATACTTTTTGGGCTGTAGCTTATTCTAAATGCTCAAGTTACCTAGTAGTTACTTCACGGTATTCTTTCATGGTCTATGAAAGTGAATACCACATTTAGGTAGCACAGTGGTAACTGATACCACCAGAGACGCAGATTATAGGGAACATAAGATTCTGCTGCCTTTTTGTATGTGTGCATTTCTCATAAAAATAGATTTAGTTACTTGCAAAAAGTCTTAATAATATGTTTTCTTATAATATATTCTATTTCAACAAAAGTAAAAGCAGAATCAGGTGCTGGTCCTGTCCTGTGACACAGTTATACTCCTAGTATTGTTTGCATCAATCCTTATGCTTGTGTTTAATATTCAGAAGTACAGCTTTAGTCAGCAGCCTTCTGAAATATAGCTTTGAATAATCCTCTTGCTCGTTGGGTTCTTTTCAGGATTTCCAGGAGCTATAAGATGAATTTTAAATGATACTTTGATTGGTTATTAAACTGCTCATTTGTTTTATAAATCAGTAGTGGATTCAGGTTGTAATATATTCACCATGGTTATTCTTACCTTAATTGAAGAATCCATAATTTATATGGCTATGTAAAAGAAAACAGAAAAGTTGTAATATACAATAAATCAAAATAACAGAAAAATGTAGTAGAAATTTATTTTGAAAAAAAATTCCTAGATGATTTCAAATCAATTAAAGAGTACAAAATTTTTGAATACGAATTATTTACAAAGTGTTGTAACAGATGAGATACGGATAAATAACATAGTGTAGTCAGTCATGCAAGCTAATATATGTAATAGGTAGAAAGATAAAAATTCTAAATAGGCAGTTAATGTTTCCATCCTCAAATAATTTTGGAAAACATGATTTTTTTTGGCAACTCAAAAAACACATGAAATTGTTAAAGGTTCTTATAGTAAGGAAAATCTGTTACCTTATTTAACTCTGAACTTCGCTGATCGTAGATAGAACCCTCATCACACCTTTTTTTTTTTTTATTCCGGAACATCTACTAATTCCCTTGGAAAACTAAATTTTTGTGAAACATTTAGTTGGGGAATTATTATAACCAGGAGAAGTAATTAAATTAAATAAATCCTGATGGTGGGGACCATGACAGTATCACAGATTTGGTGGTTTTGTGCATGGAAGAATTAGAAAGAAATTTCAAAGGTAAATCTATAAATAAGAACTACATATAAAAATATTGAGACAATAAATGTTTCAAGGTTTAATAATCACATAAGCAAGCACTTGAAGCAATGTTTCTGAAATAAGGGATAAATATGTACTTCTAGCTATTTTTGAAAAGTATTACAGTTATCAGACAAAACATTATTGATGTATGTGTATGTGTTTGTGTGTACACAGCACTGAAAACATAAATAGATGTGTAAGACTTATTTTTTATGTGAAAGAGGGAATAGCCTGTAACTATTGTTGCTACATGGAAAATAGCTGAATTATTTCCATTTTAAGAAAATTATGATAAAGACATTACAAGGTTAAATTGGATCATTTATTTATTTACTCAACACATTTATTTAGTGTGTATATATTTATACACACTATATATATATATATATATATATATATATATATATATATATATATATATATTTACTTGAGATATATATATGTCTCAAGTAAAGTCTGAGGGTTAGAGATACCTAAGTGAGCCAAAATAAAAAATTCCTCCCTGCATGGAGCTGAGAGTTCAGTGTATCTTTTAATTAAGTAATTATAGAAATAAATGTAAAGTTACAGTACGTGGTTCAAAAGGTACAGTCTTTGATAATTGTGTTTAAGAGGAAGAGAAGTTTGGGTTAAGGCTGAAAGGTGAGCAGGATTTGACAAGGTGAAGGTTATGAGATGAAGCATGCCGGCAGATGACACAAAGACCTAGTGGAGGAGGTATTCAAGGTTGGAATAAAGACCAGTGGGGCTGGGGCAACAGAGGGGATGGAAAACTTGGAGTCTCTGTGCAGATAATGCCCAAATTAGTAATTGACAAGAAACGGATTTTATTTCTTAAATATAAATACCATAATGTTAATACGATTTTGATAGACTAGATTGTTCCTTTGATGTAAACAACTATGACACATATGCTTTCAAAATTAAGAGTATTTGACAACATGAAAGTTCAGTTTAGCTGAACAAATATTTCTTGAAGTCAAGTTCTAAAGGTAGGAAAATGAATACGATACAATCGCTGTTGCTGGAGGAGACTGAAACATAAATATCTGTGCCTAAGATCCCTCAAAGTTTTTCTGAGTGAGATGACACCTGAGCTGACACATGATGGATAAACAGGCAGGAGTTAAATCTGGAATAAGAAGAGTGATCAAGATAGAAGAAGCTGCATAAGCAGACATGGGAGGCGTGAGAAAATGATCTTGCCAAGAGCCCAAAGTAGTTCAGTGTTACTGGAATGTAAAAGGTCAGAAGGGAAGAAAAGGGAGAGGGTGCTACGGGAAAAAAGCAAAGTATTATATCACAGTAAGTCTTTATGAAAACCATTTTATGGACTTGGATTTTACAGGTCAAAGATTGGCGAATTATGACCAGAATACCTAATTTTGGCTCACTGCCATTATTTAGTAAATAAAGTTTTATTGGAACACAGCCAGTCCATTTGCTTAGTGTTTTCACACTTCAACAACATTACTGAGGAGTATGTTACAGAGACTGTATGGCCGACAAAGGCACAAATTATTATCTAACCTTTTACAGAAAAAGTTTGCCAACCCTTTCTATAGATAATGAGTCATACACAGTTTTCAAGCATGAAAGTTTCACCTTCATTTTATTTTAATTGAAATACATACGTGCCATTTTTTGAGTCCCTAGTACATGCCAGGCACCAGACTAGATGATTTACACATACTCATCGTATCTCAAAATGCCTTCCTAGGTGAACATTAAAGTCTCCGGTTTTATTGATTTGAATATGGAGATCTAGGAAGGTTAACTTGCTAAGGTGCAATAATTTTGACATTTTAGAATTGGATTTAAACCCTTTCTAACTCAAAAACGTATTTGTTCCCACAGTCTGGCAGCAGAGGAGAAAAATGAAGACAAGAAGTCCATGAGGTCTGGTTGTGAGAAATCTGTCGTAGGAATCTCACCAAGCCAGTGTCTGGATAGGAATTAGGTGGAAAGATGACAGAAATACATTCAAAAGTTTAGTGTGAGAAATGGGCAGAACTTCTGCACTGAATTATTGCAAGACTGGGTGGAATGAGTAAGGGAAAAGGAGGAGTTGGAAATAACCTTTGGTTTTCTGGTTTCAGTAGTTGGAAGGATGATGGATTCATTTATAGAGCTGGATAACTCAGGAAAGAAAGCAGATCCATAGGAGAGGTAGGAATAATAAATGATGTTTACACAGTGCGTATAATTTCCAGTGCCTAAAACAGATTCAGTGAGGGACACAGGCTGCTGACTAAGAGGCTAAATCTGGGAAGAGACACAGGACAGGTGCTGGACACCCATTTGGTTTTAGCGATGAGTAAATAAGTAGCAGAAGTTTCCTTTTATAAAATTTTATGAACTTTTATGAAATATATATTCTATATACATTTTAAAATCCATCAGGTTTAGAGTACTTTAGAAAAGCATTATGCTGTTTAAGAGCACGGTAGAAGCAGTCTGCCTGAGCTCAAATCTTGTCTCTACTAATTCTTGTAAGAGTGTATAATTTATTTCATTTCATATGCTTCTGTTTCATCTTCCCTCAAATATCTATTAGTAACAATACTTACAGGAATACTGTGGGGATTAAATGAATTAATACATGAAAAGATTTTTAAATAGTGCTTTTAGATGATAAGCACCATATAGGTGTTAGCATCTATTATATTGTTTATATTTTTTAAGTCTTAACATTTAGCATTTAAATAGGATTTTTCTACATAATTTTCTCCTACTGAATACACTGATGTTTATTCTAAAGTGGAAAAAGATGATTATGAGGCTAGAAAGAAGCTAACCCGAATCCAAGATTTCCTACATACGTCTAGATTAATCTGTGCTTCTAATATTTAAAAAATTAAAGTTCAGGGAACCTTTTTTAAAAACCTAAAATCACATATTACAGTTTGAGAGATTTTATTATGTTTTATGTCTAGAGTGAAAAAACTTATTTTACAGCATGTATGTTTCAAATTTATTCTCAAATTTTATACATTGAGCTTTTTTGTAAGATTTCAAGATTTCTTCTTGGATGAAAATGAAACCTGCCTGTAGTTGCTAAAGTCAATAAATGATAATATTCTTAAGTTTTCTCACCTGCAAAGTGGAATCCTTATAAAAGATGGAAACACTGCAGGTGATATACTCAGCACAGTATCAGACAAATAAATGGTCTACTCTTAAAATCTCTCCTTTTAAAGAGTGTATACACTTACTTTACCTAAATGGAAAGTTCAAATAAATTTACTGAGTTAGATGTGGGGGATCCAGTTGAAAACCAAAACACCTTGCTAACCACTCCTTGTAGAGTTCCACGCCCATTCTGTAAAGAACCAGCCATTGTCTTCTCTTTCTCTTATCCTGGTGGCCTTTTGACAGCTTTTCTACCAATTCAGCTCCTCCATTTCTGTTGTTTACGTAATAGTTCCCTTTGGCTCAGGTGTCGCAGCATTCCACAATTGCTTTATAACACTTAGGAACTGCACTTCATTCCAAACTGAAAGCATTCCCAACCCTAACATAGGCTGCCACAGATTGGTTAAATGAAGGAAAGAAGGAAGGGATATACACATATATGAATAAAAGATTTTTCTACTTACTACGAACTTGATTATCTTCTTGGTCTCCATGCTTCTGAAAGTATAGTCATGAAAAAATGCAACACTACTAAATTCTTTTATTATATTTCTTAAAAAATATAATGTTTTAGTAGAGCAAGCAGTCCTTGAGACTGAATGTTAAAGACAGTGGTGTGGGAAGCAAAATGAGTAACCTCTCAAACAAGAATGTGGGGTAACGCCCATTCAAAATTGTATCTACTATCTATTACTACTACTATTGGTATGTGAAAGTGATTTTGCTGATCTGGAGTATAAAATGCAAAATTTATGAAACATAAACACATTAAGTAAAATCAAAGAGATCAGCATATTATTTACTGAAAATTCTAGTCAAGGCAGAATATTTACAAAATTAAGTTTTAGACAATGCAAGGTTATGTGAACTTACGTGTGATTTTTGTTTTTGTCTCATTTTTATTGCACTTAGCTATAAAAGTTAGATAAAAAGATTAGAATGGTTGATTGAAATATCAAATAGTTTTGAAGGCTTTTTCTGTTTTCTTCTTATGCTTAATGTAGCAATTGGTGGCTGAGCAATAGTGAAAGATGTTTAATAATGTAGAAGTAATAGGTAGATGAATTTTATTCTAAGTGAAATGGTTACTGTCTTGGTTCTATCTACACAAGAAGTTGAATACCAATTATCTGCCATTTTTTAGGTTATATTGAGGTAGACTTTGCTAAAGACAAAGATGGTTCAAGGGTAAGCATTTAAAAGATTTTATTTAGTTTTAATTGAATTATAGTTGATTTACAATATTATATTAGTTTCAGGTGTGCCACATAATGATTCAATATTTTTATAAATTATTTCCCTTGAAAATTATTATAAAATATTAGCTACATTCTCTGTGCTGTACAATATATCCTTGTAGCTTATTTATTTTATATATAGTAGTTTGTATCTCTTAATCACATACTCCTATCTCACCACTCCCTACTTCTCTCTCTTCCCACTAGTAACCATTAGTTTGTTCTTTAAATCTGTGATCCTGTTTGTGTATTATTATATTTATTCATTTTTTTATTTTTT
This sequence comes from Camelus ferus, assembly GCF_009834535.1. Taxonomy (NCBI): domain Eukaryota; kingdom Metazoa; phylum Chordata; class Mammalia; order Artiodactyla; family Camelidae; genus Camelus; species Camelus ferus. The sequence continues at coordinate 5,246,757 of NC_045705.1, read as the reverse complement.
AGATTCCATGTATATGTGATAACATATAGCATTTTTCTTTCTCTTTCTGACTTATTTCATTAAGCATAATACCCTCCAGCACTATCTATATTGTTGCAAATGGCAGAATTTCATCCATTTTTATGACCAAGAAATATTCCATATGTACACATACACACACACACACACACACCACATTTTTTGGTGATACATACAATTTTATTTAGCCACAAACATTATTTTTATACTTTAAAATGAACATAATTATTAACATGACACAGTTCTTACTGTGTAGCTTATAAAAATAATGAGCAAAAGTACATAAACTTTAAATTATACTTGTAATCAATGTTACATTATTCTATCTTATGTAGAAGAAATCTAGGTATCTTAGAATTATCTGTTAATTAGCTCAATTTTATATTTTAAAAGACTTTAATTCATCTAAATATGTTAGAAAACTATGTCTAAACTGTTTCAATATAAAATATAATTACTGTTGATATAAAAATTTATCAGATAATGACTCAATTTAGTTGAATACAAATACACACTGTTCAAAACTTTAAAGAAATCATCAGGAGTGAGGTTAATGCATTTGGTTTGTAAACTTGTATAAATTTTGGAGACTCATATATTTGTCTTGAGAAAACAAACTCAGGTAAAATAAAACACACTGCTATATTATACTTAACACTAATAAATCAGAGAAAACACATAGCTAGTTTTTCTTGAACTGTGATTTCCCTAAATTTACTGTAATTATGTGAGTTTGGATCCCGAAAATGCTTCTGAGCTAACAATTTATGTAAGATGAATTTTTTTCAGGTCTAGTACATTGAAGTAACAGAAATTCAATGTTTTGTTCTTTTATTGAAGTATAGTTGATTTACAGTATTGTGTTAATTTCGAGTGTACAGCAAAATGATTCAGTTATTTTTTCAGATTCCATTTTCAGTATTACAAGATATTAAGTGTAATTCCCTTGCTAATAATACTCCTCTAATTTCTATACTCCTAGTTTGTCTCTCACTCCTTCCCTCTCCCCTTTGGTAACCATATTTGTTTTCTATGTCAGTGTATTTCTGTTTTGTATATAGATAATTTGCATTATTTTTAGATTCTACATATAAGTTATAGCATACAATATGTGTCTTTCTCTGTCTGACATTTCACTAAGCATAATACTCCCTGAGGTCCATCTACATTGTTGCAAATGGCAGAGCATCATTCCTTTTGATGGCTGAGTAATATTTCATTGTGCATGTATGTACCACATTTCCTTAAGCCAGTCAGCTGTTTCTGGACCCTTGGATTGCTTCCATGTCTTAGCTATTGTAAATAGTACTGCTATGAAGATTGGGATGCATGTATCTGTTTGAATTAGAATTTTCATCTTTTCAGAATATATATACCCAGGAGTGGGATTGCTAGATTATATGTAGCTCTCTTTTTTTTTTTTTTTTTTTTTTTTTAGTTTTCTAAGGAAATGACATACTGGTTTCCATAATGGCTGTACCAATTTACATTCCTACCAACAATGTATGAGGATGCCCTTTTCTCCACTCCCCCTGCAGCATTTACTATTTGTAGCCTTTTTGGTGATAGCTGTTCTGACCAACGTGAGGTGGTACCTCATAGGAGTTTTATGGTTTTGATTTGCGTTTCTCTAATAATTAGTGGTGTTGAGCATATTTTCATATGCCTGTTGGCCATCTGTATTTGGCTGTTTGGGAGTCTTTTGTGCTTCCATATAAATCTCACAATCAGTTGTTCTAGTTCTGTGAAAAATGTCATAGGTATTTTGATACAGATTACATTAAATCTGTAGATTGCTTTGAGTAGTATGGCCCCATTTTAACAATATTAATTCTCCTAATCCAAGAACATGGTATATCTTTCCATTTTATATGTCCTCTTCAATTTATTTCTTCAGTGATTTATATTTTTTAGAGTATAGGTCTTTTCACCTCCTTGTTTTAGTTTATGCCTAGGTATTTTATTTCTTTTTGATGTTATTTTAAATGGGATTGTTTACTTGCTTTCTGTTTCTGATAGTTTATTATTAGTGCACTGAAAATCAACAGATTTCTGTTTATTATTCTTGTATCCTACAACTTTACTGAATTCATTTGTTAGTTCTAATAGTTTTTGGTGGAGACTTTAGAGTTTTCTATGTATAGTGTCATGTCATCTGCAAATAGTGACAGTTTTGCTTCTTCCCATTCAATTTTTATTTATTTTTCTTCTCTGATTGCTGTGGCATGGACTTCCAATACTGTGTTAAATAGAAGTGGCAAGTCTGGTGATCCTTATCTTGTTCCTGATTTCAGAGGAAAAGCTTTCAGCTTTTCACCATTGAGTATGATGATACTTTTCGGTTTGTCATAAATCGCCTTTATTATGATGAGATATGTTCGCTCTATACCAACTTTGATCAGAGTTTTATCATGACTGGATGCTGAAATTTGTCAAAAATTTTTATGCATCCATTGATATACTCATGTGATTTTTATCCTTCCTTTTATTAGTATGGTATGTCACGCTGATTGATTCGTGACTACTAAACCATCCTTGCATTCCTGGAATAAATCTAACTTGATCATGGTGTATGATCATTTTTATATATTATTGAATTCAGTATGCTGATATTTTGTTGAAGTTTTTGCATCTATAGCCATTAGAGATTTTGGTATATAATTTTTTCTTTTTTGTAGTGTCTTTATCCACTTTTTGGTATCAGGGTGATTGTGGCCTTATAGAATGAATTTGGGAGTGTTCTGTACTCTTCAGTTTAGAAGAGTTTGGGAAGGACAAGTATTAACTTTTATTTGTTTGGTAGAATTCCCACATGAAGCCATCAGGTTCTGGATAGTTTTGTTTGCTGGAATTTTTTTTTTTTTTTAACTACAAATTCAATTTCACTACCTGTGGTTGGTATTTTCAGGTTGTCTACCTTTTCCTGATTCAGTCTTGGAAGATTGCATCTTTCTAGAAATTTATACATTTCTTCTAGGTTGTCAAATTTGTTGGTACATAAATGTTCATAATATTCTCATGATTTTTATATCTCTGTGATATGAACTGTAGTATCTTCTCCTTCATTTCTTATTTTATTCCTTCGGGTCCTCTCTATTTTTTCTTAATGAGCCTGGCTAAAGGCTTATCAATTTTGCTTGTCTTTTCAGAATATTGGCTCTTGGTTTCATTGATCTTTTCTTTTCTTTTCTTTTCTTTGATCTATTTGATCTGTTTCCTTTCTGATCCTTATTATATCCTTGTGTGATTTACATTATTCTATCTTCCAGATAACTTACGTGTTCTTTATCACCTTGTCCATTGTTACCTTTTGTATGTTTTTAATTTCAGTATCTCTAGGTCTGACTGATTCTTTTATATATTTTCTAATTCCTTATTAAAATGCTCATTGTATTCATTTATTCTTTCCCCTAGTTTAGCATTCTTTTAACTAATGCTGTTAATTCTTTATCTGGTAAATTATTTATCTCAGTGTCATTTTTTTTCCACCTTTTTTCCTTGTTCTTTCATGTCCAGCAGATACTTCTGTCTTCTCATTTTGCTTAACTTTTTCAGTCTCTATGAAATTAGGAAGAACAGTTACTTATTGCTGTCTTGAGTGGTATCCTTGTGTAGGTGCATCCCTATACAGTCTGTGTGCATCCAGTAGCTTTGGTAAGAGAACTGGATCTGATGTGCACAGGAGTCACACCTTCCCCCAGTAGGTCCTGGCAGCTGTCACCTTGCTGGGAGGTGGGGCTGGAGATGGAGTGGCTATAAGCAGAGCCAGGTGTGATACAGGGCTTCTTTTATGCTCAGTGGCTGACATCACCCTATCAGGGATGGGGTTGGGTCCTAAAGTGCTGGAGCAGAAACCCTGAGGTTCAGGTTTGAGCTGGTTACATTCCTTCTAAGTGTATGCCCTCCCCATTCCCAGCATCACCCAAAAAGGAGCAGTACTGGATTTAGAGGGACTGGAGTGGGCACCTGGGCTGGGCCGGGCCCAGGTGCAAGCTCAGTGGTCCCAGAATACCAGTTAGACTTTCTGACTGTTCTTGATCATCTGCTTCTGAGAGCGCCAGCAACTGCTGCCTTGTCTCAGTTATATGTGCATAGTATCGGTCCGAGTTGGTTCTGTCCCTTACAACTGTGCATTCTTCTTGGCCGTGGCAGCCTTCACCGTAGGGCTGCAATGAAGAGCAACAGGGGCTGGAGTAGGCACTGGGGCCACTTGAGGAACTGGCCAGAGTCCAGGCAGTCTCAGTCTGCTTCCTCTGCCTTGTTCGGGAGCAAGCAAGCATGTGCATGCTCTTCACAAGTGGAGTCCTAGTTTCTGAGAGCCCTGCTGCCAGTCCCCAGTGGTCTTCAAGCCAGCTAAGGTTTCCGGGTGTCAGAACCCGGGGCTGGGCTGCCCAATATGCAGTTTGAGCTGCTCACTCCCCAGGGAGGATCTGAGCCTAAGTACCCCCTCCTTCTGTGCCCCCTCCTAGGGATGTAAGTCACAATGTGGCCATTTCTCTTCCCTTTCTGCTCGACTTTTTGTGGATCTGTCTCACAGCCTTGGTTGTGTAAGAATCTTTCTGCCAGTCTCCAGTTTGTTTTCAGTGAGAATTACTCCACATGTAGATGTACTGTTTCTGTGTTTGCAGTGGAGGGGGACATGGGCTCATTCATCATCCTCCTGCTCCATCACCTTGAACTCTCTCAAAAAGGTTTTCTAATCCTCCCTTTGGCTACCCTAAAGCATTGTGTATATGGTGTTTTTTAGCTTCCACAGGATGGTGAAGGGAGGAGAGCATAGATAGAGTGGTTCCTGGGCCGGCAACTAATAGCAAGTTTGATGACACCAAAATTAAAACTGAGTAAGCTGTGGATTATTTTAGCTTATCACTTTAAAATACATATTTCACACATTTATTTTGTTTACTCTACAATCATTTGTAAATGCCATACCTCTGCACTCAGTCAATCAAGGGCATATAGGAATCAAAAGTCCTGCTCTACTCCAGTAGGTAAACAGAACATAAATATAAAAGCCAATCAAACATAGACACAAATAATGCAAAGGAATTTCAGGAGTGAATAAAGAATAGAGCAGGGAACAAAGTAGAATGAGTAAAACCTGAGAAGTCACTTCACACAGCTGAGTTTTGAGGCAAAAATTACAGTCATTTTTGAATATTATAGTTAGAGATCATTGATATGGGAACCTAATTTTCAAAAGATATTAGAAAATAAGCAGCTCTTCTAGAGTAAGCAAAACAGAATTAATTAATTTTGGAACATTGGCTCATTCTCAATATCCAACTGTTTTCAAGGTGGTACGCATACTAGAAATTTTTAATGAAAGTAAAAATGATTTTATGTATGAAGAATAAAGCATTCCACACTCAAATTCATATTATAAATCTGTATGTAGTACATGATCTATTCTGCTTAAAATGTGCATACATAGATCTTGGACATCTTTAAAATACAGTATGGTTACCTACAAAGGAAAGAAATAGAATATGTTTAATTTTCAGTTCTGTTTTTATCCTTTTTATAATAAATGTATATTACTTTGAACAAAGAAAAATGTTTTAAAATTTACTTTACTGTCTGTAATTGTTCTCTAAATATTATAAACAGAATTTGCTAAACATAAAGTAACTATGAAGAGGATTAACAGATTCTGTTGCCTTTGTCTTTTCTTTTTGACTTGGCTTTTGAAATTGCTTTGTACGTATTGTGCTATTTCACCCCTAATTTCTTCATACACCTATGTCTGATTCTACTGTTTAAAAGCATTCCAGAGTTGCTTGGTACAAACTAATTTGCAGTATGAACAAAGTCACTTTCCTGACTTATTTGCTGTATTTTTTTTTTTTTTGGTGAGTTTTGGTTTTCAGCAATAGAGATACAGTTATTAATAACACAGAAAATAGAATGCTCTTATTAACTCCTTAGTTTATGAAAGTACACAAAATTGTGATATTTTCAAGGACAAGTATTATGAGAATGCAGGTTGAAGAAGCCTAATTATCCATTTTTATCCTCAAAAGTTATTTGCAGTCCCAATTCACTTTAAAAGCTGCTACTACTATCAAACCACATGTTTGTTTGATCTGTTAACATTCCTGTTAATTCATTAATTGTCCAGAAGATCTAGATGTTTTTCTTATTCAAGTGCTGAAACATTGCCTTGAAAAGCTGTTTGCTAAGTCTAAAAGTAGGCACCATCTGTATAGGAAAGAAGAAATATCCTTGTTCATTTTTGTTTCTATGATGACCCCTGGAAATGAGGTTGAATATGCGAAGTATGTAAGTAGGAAGTGTGCCATAATTTTTTTCCTTTTAATATAAAGAAACTTTGATACAATGTAGCAATTTGTAAATATCACTTAAAGAGATGAAGAATCCTTTAAAAGGACACAGGAAGAAATTTTCTCCTGTACACTAAATGAAAACGTCTACTTCAAGCAGCAGGCCTATAACTCATTTTAAAACCCTTTAAAATGTTAATGATTTTACATTTTCTGATTTTTATTTGTTTTTTTACATTTTAATTTACTCACTCATTTTATATGAAACCACATAGTTTATGTCAAAGGAATCAGTTTGCTTAAGTTTTCTGACCAAGACTAAATAAGTAAATTATAATGATACAAATTATATTTATTTACAGGACAATTTTTAAGTTTCTTTCAGTGCTTACATGGACTAACGTGATTACACATTCCTCTCAAATCATCTTTTTCTTGGTACCATTTTCATTGTGGGTAAATGTTCCTGTGCAGAGTGCTATTGTATAATAAATATACTTGTCATTTGTTGAGTGCTTAAGGTCAACTAAGTACTGAATAAAATTCTTCACATTTAATCTTTATAATAATCATATAAGGCTGGCATTATTTCTGCTTTGAAGATGAGAAGATCTGAGGTACAGTGCTTAAGATACCAAAATTGACACAGCTACAAAATGGTCGTCATAATTAAAATTCAGGTTTATTTGATTCCAAAAACCACATTCACTTTGAATCATATATTACACTAATTCTATATACTGCTTACATGGATAGGACTTCAATATATAGAGGTATTGTTCATTAATTAATTTGACCATTTATTTAACACAGTTATCACTCATTTTAGTAACTCTACTGAAACACTTTCACTGTAATTAGATTAAAGCAATTTTGAGATTTTTATTATGAGAAATGATCATGTATAATAGTATCCATATATAGGACTGTAACTGGAGTGAGAATAGAAATAATACTGAATAAGTTGTCATGAACACATTAGGGACAGTAGTGAGCTGCTGAAAAATGCTTATATGTGAAACAATATAAAAAGTAGAATTTGGGAGATGAAAATTAGAAGACAGGGTGGCTTTTGTTTTTTCCTAGCATATGAAAAAGTGACTTTGATGAGTAAACCTAAGTCATATCCTGTATAAGTCAGCATAGTATAGCTTCTGGATGAAGGTGACAAATGGAACAAATTGAGGCACCTTGTTATCTGTCAAGATAAAAACATATAATGAGAACAAGAAAAGGTTTTGTCCTTTTTTAAGTATCAAATGTTGATCAGAAAAGATTCTCAACATACTAAGTATGGTATAAAACAGAAAAAGAACCACATTTTATCTCAAATTCCAATTAGTAAGGAGATGTTTTCTGCATACCTACTATATTTAAAATATTAAATACTACCATTATATTTCATTTATATTATCTACATATTCTTGTAAGGCTATGCCACTGTCTGAAATTCATGCTACTTCTGAAAATGAAATACATCTGGTTTGAAATATACAAAAAGGAGGCATAAACAATTAAAAATGCAAAAGTTATCCCCATGAGAAGACTCCTCTCTTTACCATTAGTAACTCAGTCTTTCTCAGAGGATAACCTAATTATTTCTTTTAAAATGTGTATATTTTGCTTAGGAATTCTTGAATTTAGGGAGTTTCTATTTTTCCATGAATGATTTCCAAATAATGTAGTTAATTTTAATAAGATTTGATTCAGTTTAGGCATGATTCTGCTTTGGACAATATGTTTGGTTTATTTGATGAAAAGACAGTGAATCAATCACAAAAAGTGAGCTGTAGCCTCAAACACCCCAGGTTCCATTAACTATCCATTTTAGAGTTATTACATAACAATGTGTATGAATCTGATTTGAACACATTTATATTATTATTCTGTCTTTCTTCTTAGAATTCTATGCTTCGTTATCAGTTAAATAAAAGAGTAGTTCCTGTATCTGTGCTTCAAAATTGCAGTGGTTCCCTCTAGTTCTGGTGCCCTAGAATGGGGTCAGTGATCCAGATATGATCTAAGAAGAGTTGTTGAAAGTTTTTGAATTCTAATCATAGCCAGTCTTAGCTTTCACCATTACCAACTGAGGATTCCTGAAATTTTTATTCTTTCATCCTTTGGAAGCAACTCTGTACTTCTGATCAGTCCAATGATACAACTTCAGAGGTAGTTGCTTAATGTGTGTATTTAAATTCCTATCATCTTGAATATATTTATTATATAGTTGGTAGATTATAAGAATCTTAATCACTTAAACAAGCCTGTGACCCCATTTATTGACTTTAGGTAAGTTTGCTTGTTCTAGAACATCTCATTTCCCTTGATAAACAGACACCTGGACAAAAAGGAATGCAATTATATGTGGATTCATAAATTAGAATGCTTAGAGGTTGGAAAAAGGAGGACGTATATAGGGCAAAGGAAGGAGTGTAGTTTGGCTGGAAAACAGAATTCAGAGAGATGAGTTTGAAAATCTAGCTTTTTAAATACAGTAATAGAACTGCCAAAGTAGGGAAAAGTGCTTTGAAATCTCAGCCAAATTCTGCCTTTGTGAGGGTGGAGAGGGATGTCATCAAACCTTTTCGAAAGAAGACTTTTGAGGGAAACATATTAATTATTCTTTGAATAATTAGTAATTGAGCTCTGTTGGATGTAGGGATTAAAATAAAGCAGGTTCAAGAAAATGGCCATTCACTTTATTACTAGTTAGCTAGAACTGCTTCAAATTTAGGAGAATAGATGTAAAAGGATGAACAAATTTGGTAGGAGACATTAGACTGGGTTTTACAATGCATACAGGAAATTCATCCTACACAAAGCATATGTGATCATCCAGGACTGTGTATAATGAAAAAAAAAAAAAGGTAAGAAGATCAAGAAAGAAAATAGGAATAACAATATTTAAGAAATAAGTTAAAATAATGCCAATTATAATAATAGAGTTTACCTTTGCGTATGTATGTTATGTAGAACTTTATAAAAGGCATGCTGTTGTAACTTGATCTAACATCTAAGCAATTACTTTTATTAAAATATTTTCCATACCACATGACACATGTAGTGGTCTTCACTTGTGCATTTATTTTAATTCATTCAAAATGGAGGGGAGGAGGGTATAGCTCAATGGTAGAGTATGTGCTTAGCATGCGTGAGGACATGGGTTCAATCTCCAGTACCTCTGTAATAAAAGATAAATAAATTAATGAATAAATAAACAAACCTAATTACCTCCTCCCCAAATTAAAAGACTAAATGAAATAATATTTAATTATTATCACTTAATAAGAATTAAAAACTAATAGATGGTGACTGAGTAGCTTTCTTCCTCTTTTATTTGTCAGGTATAACAGTGTTTGGAAATACCATGGAAAACTATCCATTATTTAAAGGAGTAAATCACTGTGTCAATCCATTTTTGCCAAATAACCACCAAAAAATCTTTTAATTATTAATTAAACCTCTTGATTTAAAATTCTTATTCCCTAAATTTGTATGTTGAGGCAGAAACTTTTTCTTCCCTAAGTAAAATTCTGCTCTGAATAATATGCATAAGGGAGCTTCAAAAAAATTTTATGTGATCTATCTATCTATCATCTGTCTGTCTATCTATCTATCTTTTTATCTATCTGTCATTCATCTTCCTCTCTAGCTACATTTTAAAAAAAACAAACTTCCTCTCTCTGGAAGACTTTTAAATTCTATTTAAGTGACCTGTTTAATGACCTGAGGAAAGAAGAGTTCTTCTTGTCATATTAGAATATTGATTTATTTGTTTGTTTGTTTAACTATGAGGACACAGCATTAACTATGCAAACTCTAGCATAATCAAAGTTGCTTATCACCCACTAGATGTAATCATGTGCTATATATCTCAATTAATCTTGCAGGCTGTGGCTAATCACATTCCCAGCAGGCAGGATCACACAACTCATAGGGCCAGGATTATTAAAATCCATATTTCACATTAACAGCCATGTGGATGAGATTAGTTCCTAAGTACTAATGCACCTGCTATAAATTCCTCCCTCCTGTTATCTTCTGAAATACTGCTCTGTTAGAAGATGAAAAGTACATGATGTGCATTCAGAGCCAGCTTACAGTCATTTTTTTTCACCCCTCACTGATTTTAAATGCACTGTAGAACATAAAGGTATTTAAGCCTCCTATGTGAAATGTGATAAAGGCCAGTGATCAACTTGTTGTTGTTGTTGTTGTTTTTCATAAAACATAAATATTTTCACTTTAGCTTATTGCCCTAAATTAACCTAAACACAAATAATCATTAAGGATTACAACTTTTAAAAAATGATGGCTCATTTGAGTACCTAAATTAATTTTCCTTATTAAAAATTAAATATTCCTGAATAACCCACATATTTATTTGTACATGGATTCCAAATTGGAATGAAGTGCGCTAGAGTGAAGAACTAAAAACCGGAATGCCCAGGTCTTAGCCTTGGCTCTGTTAGTAAGTGAATAAGAGAGCCTGTCACTGACTCTCTCTGATTTTCTTAGGACTGGTATAAAATTTACATTTGGATCTGTTGTCTCCTTCAATCTGAAAATTAATCACTTGGAAGAAAATTAAGAATCAAGCTCCATCTTTATTAATCTGAGTTTGAAATATGACTATGTGAGAAATACCAGGAAGCATTTATTCTCCTTGTTAAAACTTGTAGTGTCTCCCATCATTTCTCAGCAATTTTATCTAAAATATTCTGTATTACAGTACCAAGTTGGTGAAAATTAAAGAAAGTTTTAGAAATGTCCTCATTTGGGCCAAAATGTGCGACTTATTATTTTTGCCATTACTAATAAAAGAGTGGCATATATAAGTACTTTAAAAGATATAAAGCACTTCTGCAAGCCCTTTTTATGAGAATCTTTGAAATATATGTCCTATGTAGGTCTAGAGCTATTATTAATATACTTGGTTTGGCACCAAATCTTTCTGTACCTTTTTTTAAAAAGAACTTTAAATATGAAAGAGAGCAACCTTCAGAGGGCAACTTTAAAAGCTAGAGAATAAATTATGACCTAGACCACTGTCCTTGATGAATAACTATAGAGACGACGTTCCCTGGCTTGGTGTAAAACTCAGATTTTCTCCTATGTGAAAAACAGAGGAAAATATTACAGCTATGAAAAATGGATACTGCTGTGCAACCTAAATTCTTAGTCCTTTTAAGAAAATAGATGTAAATTCTTGCTGTTGAGTTCTTATAGTTTTCACATGCACATACACAGAGAGGTCTTAAACAATTTTACTTTTTTAATAATTGACATTTGCATGACACATTCAAACATATTCATGCCACTTAGTAATGCAACAGTCAGTCAATCAACACTAAACTAGAAGATTAAAAGACCACAGTCAATAGAAATATAAAAGATGACAGATGCATTAAACTTTCCCTGCTGTGCATATTGTTTATAATAAGATGCTTTCAAAATTCTAATTAGATATCAGAGGAAAAACAAATCTCTGATTTGTTATAGCTTAAGCCTTTCCAAACAATCAAACATAACCAAACATTACATTATCCTTCTTCATTTATCTTCTAAATTTGTTTTTCTTTCTCACTCTTTGGTGAATGCATCTATTATTGAAGGTAAAGAAAGGTGTCATAGCCTCCCTTCTACCAGCGTCACCACCATTCTTGCTATCAGTGGGGCTGAAAAACTGGGGTCATATTGACTAATTCCTCTATTTTCCTTTACTCAAAGAGTCACAAGTGCTGTCAAACCTGGGTTGTCTTCTCAATTTTCTACTCCCCCATTTTCTTTCTACTATTCCTGTCTGTTCCACACAGTTTAAAATTTACTCTTGGTTAGAATATGTGAAAATCTCCTGCTTATCCTTCTGTTTCCATTCCTCCCGCATTCAAATCACACACCTTACACCTCTATTGGTAATGTTTTTCAAATACAGAACTATTTATGCCATTTTCTCTCCCTTAAAAGCTTTCAGTATTTCTAAATGTTTCCAAAAATAAGACACAAATTGCTTATTTAGCTAATCGTAATAAGCCACACCATCCTCTTCTTTCTGACATAAGGTTGGTGTAGTAAGTGTAACATTTTTGCACAAGGAATTATTTTACATATATTGTACTGATCTTTTTCTGTCTTGGATGTTCAATTTCCCTAGATTCTTTTACCTGAATTGGCTATTCATCAAACTCCCTTAAGATGTCTTAAACATACAGAACGTCAAGGTGTTGTCTGGGAATCTGGTTTTTAAAATTATCTGAAGAAATTCTGATGTAGCTGCTATGGCATTCAGGAATTACAAACCTAGATCATCTTATGCCTTTTTGCAAGCCGTATCTATTCTTCCTAACCTAGAATAATCACTTCTTCCTCCAAGAAGTCCTTTCAGATCCCATAGAATTTAAGGGTGGATCAACAAATTGCTTCTATGGTTAAAGACTGTCAGATCTAAGATCGAAATTCCAGTTCATCTGACTTCATAACCCATCACCTTATTGTGACTGTACATTATCCCTCTGTGCCCAGAAATTGGTTTACAACCCAGAATTAGTGTCTGGACCAAGTGGTAATGAAAGTGATACCAAATTCTGGTTCAGCTGCTCACCACTCAAAAGCTAATACTTGAGAGGCAAATGTTGATAGAGAAGAATGTTGCTTTAGTGAGGAAGCTAGTAACCTGGGGAGAAGGCAGATTCATATCTCAGAGTGAACTCTGAACATTCTGCTTGGCCATAGAAGTGTTTTAAAGGGACAAGGGGGAAGTGATACCAAATCACTCAGTTAATCATTGAGGTTAGGGATCCAATTCTTCACCATCTCCCACTGTATGCTTGTCGACTCCTGGTCAACTTGCTTAGATGCCATCTTGTTCACAAAGGTTGTTCATGAGATTACTGAAGGGAAAGCTAGAGAAAACATCCAGTCATCTATTAATTACTTATACTTATTTCTACTTATTTAATCTAAGAAAAGAATCAACAGGCTAGGTGAAACATTGTGTGATCAAAAGATTTGAAAGATGTGCTTGGGTTCAGATGTCAGTTAAGTATGGAGGCATCTGGTGTAAAGGTTAAGTTAAAATATAGCTTTGCTAGAGTGACAAGACAGAAGGGCCTTCTACAGAGACCAGCTTCCTACAAAGAGCTGTTTCCTGCAAAGAGCTGCTTGCAAATCCCCATTGTCAGACATCCTTCCATTTCCATGGGATTATGGATGAAGTTCCATCTTCTGTAAGTTTTTCACAGTGACATAGGGCGCCATATTCTTACAGGAAGATGTTGATGTGGTTCTGTAGTATCTCTTTGCTTACAATTTTAGTTGCCTGCTTGCATCTATGGGCAGAGCAAGCTTCAATTATTTTGATGCCCACAAAGATATAGATTATTATGAGCAATAGTGTTAATCCCATTCTCTTGAGGACGGTTCTTGGAATTATGCTAGTTATAGATTTATTACTGCTCAAGATGGAGCAGCTTTTGTCACAGCTACAGTCTGGTCATCATGCAGGTAGCTTTTTCCCTCAGATGGCAGTTACAGTATCCACAAAATGACTGAGGAATGTGCATCAGACACTGAAAGATTCTGTGACTCTATTGTCCTAGCCTCTGATTGATTGAGCCTCCTCTTTTGTGATTCAGGCGAGGCCTGGAAAACTTCAGCTTTTCTACAAAGAAGAGGTAGGGGACATGGTGGGACCTTTATAATTAGGAGAGTCCACAGGGTTGTGGTTGGTTTCAATGAGATAGCCCCCTAGAGGCTCTGGAATTTCCATCTTCTCTTTGACCTCTCAAGCTTTGCAACTTAGTCTAAAAAGTTTTGCTTCTTAAACGTTTTTTAGTGTTCCTTATTATCCTCCTCTTATTATTCTACTTCATTTTTCTTTAACTCCTCCCTATATTCAAAATCTAATTCAGAAAATAGAATTACTTGTTTGTAAATTACTCTTGTCAGTTGTTTTCTGTAATCCCATGCCTTTAAATTTCAGAAAAACTACAGAAATTCAGTATCAATGATTTCAAGTATTGATGTTTTTTAAGCTTTTATGGGAGAAAATGTACAAATGATTTGTAATATCATAGAGAGCATGTCAACTGAGATTTTTGATTAATACATCAGGCTCATTTATCTGGAGGTATTTTAAATAAAAGGTGATTAAGATTTCATAGGATAAGCTCCATGCACCTGGATTTGATTCCCATCTAGCCAGACAATTTATTATCAGGATATACTTGGATAAATTACTTAATCTCTCTCAGCCAAGTAGCTTCATCTGTGAATGTAAATGATATCTACTTTGACAATATATGTGAAGTATCTTTTACAATAAAAGATTCTTTAAAATTATAGTTATTACAGCTTAGATGAGAGAGGAAATAAAGCTCAGGTTGTGCTCTTCATAGTTGCAATGATTTAAATGTAGTAAGTTTTCATGAGCCTGTGGCAGAGCAAATCCAAACCCTGACCTCAATGCCACAGTGTCCCTCGCATGACAGAAAGGGTGCTGGACTTCGGAGGGATTGCGGTTGAAATCAGGTCTGCCATTTTCAGCTATTGTTACCGAAATAGATTCTCTTTATTTTTCTAGGTTTCATGTATTTTTTTTTAATCTGCAAACTAATGATAATATATCCTCACAGAGTTGTTGCCCAAATTGTAAAATATTTTAATTAAAACAGGACAATTACAAATTAATAGGTTTTTTACTAAGCAAATAATATATATTTTTTTAAGTTTGGAGCAAATCTTAATGGAAATATGAAAAGAACTGAAAAAGGTGCTCTATACATTACTGAATTTGGATCAGTTGGATTTTTATTAAGGAAAGGATACTGAAGTGAATTCATGTCTTTTGGGAGGTTTTGCTGGAGAAAGGGATTACAGTAGAGTCCTTAGGTGTGGAGTTGTGTATTATAGAAAAGTCTACCAAAGGTTTATTACAGAGAGGTTTCCTTGATGTTTATTTTACATCAGTGACAAAAGTACAATTGAGATTTCGGTATTTGCCGTATCTCGTTTTCCTTCCTCTTTCAGAAATGTTTGCTTTTACGTTTTAATTTTATTGCACTACTAGTATTTTGCTATTGCTCTAAAAACATAGAAATGTACATTCTAGGCAGAGCTTGGTGATTTTATCTCTGGCTCACTCATAAATTTCATTTGTACTTCCCTGGCTGACACTCTTCCACCTACGGTTAGGGCACTTTCTGTACTCCCATCCTAGGGCCACCACTACTGTTGGCTTTGTCATCATCACTGCCCAGCATCCCTACTCTGTGACAAGGATTCCATGTGTACTCCTACACAGAGCCACGCCCTATTCATTCATGAATTGTTCCTACTCTAGTAGACAAGATGCCAGCAAACAAACCTTCCTACTCACATGTCTTTATTCATTCTCATACAACTCCACAACCACGCTTCTATAACAGAGAGGAAGAAAGAGAGAGAAAGGGGAAGCTGGTGGTGGTGGTGAATCTGTGTTGGAGAGGAAAGCAGGATGCTGAGAAAAATAGTGCATCATCTGTGTAAGGGGGCATAGCCCCTGTCCCGACCCCCTGTTCTAGATATGTGTGTGTATCTGGGCAGTTAACAACTGCCTACATCCCAAGTGTGACACTTTTTCCTAGAGAAGCAATCTCACACTCTGGAAAATAAAATGATGCTAAAACAAGTTCACTATTAAAGGATTAAGAGTATATCCCCAAATTAGCAAAGTATTTGGGTCTTAAAGGAAGAATAGGTGTGCTCAACAAAGGACCAGAGAGGGAAAAGCAGGGATTAATAATTTTGAAAAGTGAAAAATCCTTTAAAAGTATATTTTGTTTATAAATTAACTCTAAGACATTTGGAACACAACCAAAAGATAAGTGGAAATTTAGGTTTGTTATATATGATACAGGATGTTGAGTTAAATTTGAACTTTTGATAAAAGATATTTGTGTGTGTGTGTGTGTGTGTTTAGTTAATATGTCCCATGTAGTTTATGTGACATACTTAAATGAAGGACTCCTTCTTCTGTTAAATCTGGCAGTCCCACTTGGATAGATCCTATATATTAACTTCCAAAATTCCCAATGGGTTCTTAGAAACCTATTCTTCAGTTGTTTTTCCATTCTATAAATAAGACTTGATTTTTAAAAAATGACCTTGAAATATACTTTTGTGTGAAATAAAGGTAATGACCAAAGTAATCCATGAAGATAAGTGATAATGATAAATCTCTTGTTTATATAATTCCTATAGTATGTTCTTTAAAAAAAAAAATAGCAACACATTCATGAGGTGAAGATTACTTTGGTGGTTCAGTCCCAGCTATAACTCCTAACACATTTACTTTTTCTTAGAATTCAGCAGAAGTATAATAAAATAATTTGTTTCATGTGATATTCATTACAGAGTAAATATTCTTAACTCTCTTATTCAAGAGACTTTTTTTTTGAACCCATCCTTCAAGTAAACATTGAGCTGGAGTAAACTGCAGAAAAAATTGTTGGAGCAGAAATTTCTTTCTGTATCATAAACGTGTATGTCCACAGATAGAAATATGGAATTCAGTGTACTAACTATTAAGACTTCATCTCTTTCATTCAAGGGCATAAACTACACAGTTCCAGAACTAAGAAAACAATTCAAATACTTGTACTTCAGGTTTGAATATAGCCAAATCCAGGGCGTATTATTGCAGAATGTAAACAATCCATTATCTCCCTTCATTTAGAGAATGCATTACTGAAAAAACAATTCTTGCTGTCTCTGTACATTACAAAGGAACAAAAGCTGAGGAATTGAATTATCTGCACAGCAGAGCAAAAAACAGCTGTCCTGTGCTTGATATGAGTCAAATATTTTTAATAAAATACTTACATTTTGTGAGCAGAATTAGGACCACACATGACATTAAAATTTCCCCTGGACACAGAATAACTTGTATTACAGCTGACCCGGAACTCTCTGGGGACACTTTTTTTCATCCTAAGAGCTTAAGAATTAGGCATTATATCACCTATGTAAAAATAATAGTTGTACTTTTGGACTTCAGATATAATCCTAATATTAATATTATACAGTAAATAAAATCTGTTTTAATATAGTTACACAAAAATGACCATATCCATTATGAAGCCCTTGGTAGCAGGAGCTCTGTTGTATTTTCCGAAAGGGAAAATGTTACATTTCATCGTGGATTCTTTTTGTGTTCTCCAGATTACCTGTGTATGCTCACTCCAGAAGAAAAAACAGACAGCATTTCAACTAGCATAGCATGAATTTGAGTTTTAATTGTTACTGGTAGCTTATAGTGGAAAATTGTTTCCTTAACATTTAGAATATTGAGCAGGACCATTTCACAATCCTGCTCTACTTTGAAAAACGGAATGTATGCAGTGAAGGAAAGTGACCATTTAGCTTTCTGATTTTCTAGAAAGGGAAAAAGAATTAACACTAAGTCTCCCAAGTATTCTGTGCATAATGTCTGCTGCTTATACACATTCTCTCATTTACTCGAAGAAGAATATCCCTGTTTTAAAGAGATGCATTGTCATCCCCCTTTATAGGCAATGACACGGAGGCTTGAGGGGTTAGAGCACATAGTCCAGGTCACATCAAAAGAAAACTGACATTGAGGTCAAGAGCCAAGCACGGTTTAATTCACAGATTTCTTGTTATGTTCACACTATTCTGCGTAACAGCTGAGTGATTACCATTTGTTTGATGAAAATATAATTATACGTATTATCAATGTATCTAACCATTCAGTCTGGTTAAGCTATGCCCACGTGGAGAGCTGCCTTCAAGGTGCCTCACTCTTCAGGAATATTTCTGTAACAAGAGGCACTCTTATTAAGAGCAAGGGTAGCAGGATGTGAACGCTTACATTTGAATCCAGGCTCTGCCATTAGTTCATTTTTTTATGTCTTGGTTTTCCCATCTGCAAAATGGAGATAATAATCGTACCTAACTTTGTTTAGGCATGAACTGAGATACCGGAAAGCTCTCAGAATGACTCTTGGGATACGGTGAATGTCCAGTAAATATTAGCTAAGTGATGTGCATAGGAATTTTATTTTGTAACAGCAGAGAGGAAGAAAGAACTTTGAGGAGAGGAGACTGAATAGAACAGAAGAGAATAGTCCCTGGGATTTAGTGATCACAAGCAAAGTCTAGCAGTTGGAAAAGCATTTTTTGTTTCATTTTATTTTTTGAGAGACTTTACATAAAACCAGCAGGAGAACCTCTCTATATCCACCTGACAGAGGCAAAGATAAGGCCATCCTTGCCACCACTACATAAGCCTAGAACCTTCCAAGACTATACAGATTGACAGCTTGAGGGCACCAAGAGATAGGATAGTCAGGGGCTTTTTTTTGAAAGTGGCAATGGTGAGATGCCTTCAACATTTGAGCAGGCCATGAGCATTGTCCGGCGGGGCCAGAGCAAGAGCAGAAGAACAGGGTGGACCCCAAAATCTGGTTTATGTCTGTACAGTTTCAAGACCCTCATTGCATTCTCCCCAAAATACCTGAAGTGACTTTGACAGAAAGAGTACATGAACAGAAGGCAAGAGCAAGTATTTTGGATTATCAATTCTAACTTGGTATAAAGTTGTATCTTCAGACTACGAAGTTTTTTAAACCATTTGAAAGATTTTAATATTTATGATACCTGCATATATATATATATATATATATATATATATATATATATATATATATATATTTGTAGAAGTGATACACTTGGAATCACGATCTCTTTATTCTTCATATCCATGACTTATCCCTATAATAAAATCGATGTTTAATGTGTTAGGAAATTGGAACTTTGTCAAGCAAAGATAACATTTACATGACAGAACCATTGATTATCACAAATTATTTTGTTGTTGGAAATAAAAAGAAAAAAATTCTTTAGCAGAAATATAGAAATTTACTTCCCAAATAATCATATTATTGGTAACCACACATGTCTTCAGTTCATCTAATTTCAGAGAAACACACTGCTTTGAAGATTTTCATTAGAAAAATGGCTCTGAAAAGCTATGTCAGCATTTACACTCTGTATCTAAGCATTTAGTATTATATTGCAATCACTCAAATTTCATATTTTTTTTCTTTTGTCTTTCAACTGGAAACTCTCTTGGTCAACAACTATTTTCTTTTATCCTTTGTGAGCCTGTAACAGTCCCTAGTGGAGCAGTATGCCCATAAAAGTAATTTTAAGGTATTTTTAACTGCTTGAGACACTATCCAATTTTCTGTCTTTTTTTTTTTTTTAATTTTTCTTGGCAGGGGAGGTAATTAGGTATTTATTTATTTATTTATCTTTAATAGAGGTCCTGGGGATTGAACCCAAGATCTTGTGCATGCTAGGCACACACTCTACCACTGAGCTATACCCTTTCCTCATCCTCTTCTTACTAAGACTACAGGAGCATTTTAAACTGGCTTCTCTCTAAATGTCTCTTACAGCTTCCATGATATTCCAGCTTCTCTTCATTTCCTATTCCTCAGCCATTCCTCCTCAGTATCTGGAGTGAGCTCATCTTCTGTCTGCAGCTCATCTTCTCTGATGCTGGCACTTTCCACCTGTCTTTCCAAGTGCTCACATGCATGTCCTATAGGCCACTTAACCCTCAACACGTCCAGCTGAACTCATCAGCTTCAACCACTTCCCTCTTCCTCTTTATGTATTCTCTATTTCAAACTACATGCAGCCCCTACAGCTTGTAATAAAGCTCCCTCCTTCAGTGTTCCCAGAATTAATACTGCAAACCAAATCTTGTATAGGCTAGGGGCTATTTAGGGGCTATGTTTTAAATAGTTCTTGTCTCCTAACTCTAAAGGAAGGATCTATTCCAAGAACATGTTAGTAGAATGACTAAAACTGTATTTTGTGTTTTGGATATTCATTCATTTAATAATTTTTAAAAAAGAAAATATTTTATTTTTAAGAATTGTTCTAAATACAATGTGCATTGGAGAAAATAGAAAAAATGTTTAAGATGTGGTTACACACTCAAGAAGCACAACAGGGGAGCAGCTGAGTGAATCAACTATGCTTTCATTTTTGTAGGCTTTGTTTTTTTTTTTAGTAGCATTGGCAAATTAAAGTGGGCATTCCTTCTTCCAATTGTTTTTCCCTTTGCTTATTACCCTGTAGAATTGGAACCCACACGTTGTACATCTATATTTGTTGTTTTTAGATAGCTTGCCAGTTATTTTTCTGTCCTTTTGTAATAACACTTGCAAGCCTGTACTACTTGTAGTTTTGTTTTTTAACCTTTCCATTTCTGTTGAACTTTCAAGAGTAAATCCAAGGTTGTTACTCTTCTGAATATAGAAGACTACGAGAAAGGCTGAGACATAGTATAGATTAATAATAATTGCACATGCATTGTTTACTTCTAACTATTTAAAATGTCATAATACATTTGACTATAAAGAGCTGTACCTGTTTATAAACAAAATATAGAAGAGTTATTGCTAGGAATTATGAGTATTCACTACCAATACAATGCTTTTAAGAGCATGAAAAATGGTATAGAAAAAATTAAGAATACGCTTTTCCATTATGTCTTTTCAATGAGGAGGAGAGTTATGTGGGCTTTTTTTTAATGTTTGTCTTTTTTTTATTTTTATTTTTAATTAAATAGGTGTTCTGAATTAAACTTTTTTTAATCAACACTGTTGAGCAGCATTTCTTCAATTAAATGCAGATAAATCAGAGGTAACATATGGATATATCTGGTTCTAAAAATGAATGATAGCAGGATGATAGAAAAATGTGAAAATCCAACTATTCTTCATATTCATATATGGGAACAATAGTCATAATTTACATGGATTATAAGTACGTTAAATATTATACTGACCAAATTGCTTCTGGGAAATATTCAAAATGATCTTGAAATCTGAACACCTTATTCAAAGAAGATTTTCATTGGGGAACGTGGTTTGAGTTGCATGAATCCAATTCAGCCATGACAACACTAAGGGCTACCCTAGGACCTTTTCCACTTTGTTCTGCTATCCCTCATTGCTGAGTCCCACCCTCATTTTTTTCCTGCACTTTATTAATTTTTCTCTTTATGAAGTGCCAAACTTTTGCTGAAGAGTATTGTTTAACTTTTAGTAGACTTCCATTTGATCATGCCAACAAATCATGTTCAGGAGTGATCATACATCTTCAGGAATTCTTTTATTTATTTCTGTTAAGGACCTCGTTCTTCATGATTGATCTTCTAAGCCTTTTCCGTTGTCTTCTATATTGTATCAATTATTCAAATATTCAGTCAATAAATATTTGTTAGTCACTCACAACGTGGCAGGCACTGTTAGGTACAATGGGGGAAAAAAGCAAAACAGAAATGAACTTTCTGATAAGCTGATTTGTTCATAATATATATTGTTAGTTTCTAAATCTGTCTTAATATCAGTATAAACAGATCCTGTTCTCAGAGATTCTGATCTGGGAGTGGATCTAGGATGTTTAGAAGATTCCCTTAGTAATTCTGACGTACAGCCAGTTTCAGAACCAAATGTAAATGAGTAGAATATGTTTGAAACTTGGGAGAGAAATTTGGTCATTGTCAGCGTGGAGATGTTTCTTGTAGCTGTACTAATGTGTAAGGCTGAGAGAAAGAGAAAGTACAAAGAGGAAAAAGACTAAGACAGAAGCTTGGCACACATCTCTGGACTGGTCAGAGTCTTGAGAAGAATAAAACACGAGGGTGGTAATCTGTAGCGTCAAATGCTCTAAAGAGTTAGCAAGGTGAATAAAAATAATTTAGTCATTCACTGAGATCTTATTATGTACCAAACACTGTGCTGTCACAAACATTAGCATGTTTAATGCTACAATAGCTATGTTGGGAAATACTGTTCATATGCATTAAGTACCTTGCTCAAGGTCCTACAATAGTAAGGCCAGGAGTCAGCCCTCTTTCTGCTACACTATCCATGTATGGGTTGTTTGAGCATCATTATCCTCAAGAATTTCACCCCTAATAGAAATAAGTAGCTTTTATACTCAAAGAAGAAATGATTGATAGAATGAAGTTACAAAGAAGAGAGTACAATGGGATTAAGATCACAATAGAGCCTCTTACTTAAAAGGTCACTTAAATAAGTGTCATTTAAATAAGTCACTTAAACTTACAAGCTAGTGTGAAGATATGTTGAAAATGTTTGTAAAAATGCAGTTGTAGGGGTAAAATATTTACAAATGTAAAATATGCTTCTTATAAGGTAACCAAAGAAGAAAAGAGAAAGTATGAAGATGAAGCAAGATTTTGAGGCAAAGGATTAGAAGTTTAAGGAAATTCAGGTCAACCTTTTAAAGTATGAGAAAGAATATAAGTGCTGAGAGGTAAGAAACAGGCTTTGCCAGAGAATTCCAGGTATTCTTGGTGAGACTCTGTCCTTCATTGTACCTACAACTCTTACTCTCGTTCCTACCCTCACACGAGTATTATGCATTTGGGGTCTAGCAAGATTTCCAATCATCCATCATCCTTGCATTTTGACTCCCATAGGGACTTGTACACCTATTTATTTAATTCTGTTTGTCTCCTATCCACACTCATGAAACCCTTTAATTTCTGAAACTCAGAGTCAGCAGCAAACCCCAATATCCTTGACTTCTTCTCTCAACACTCTTCCCTCAAGCTTTGTGCTGTAGCTGAAATCTCGTCCTCTCCCGAGGACACGTTTTCCCCTGCAGCTCTGAATCTTTTTAGCACCATCATCATCATAATTATTAAGCATTTCTGTCACTCTCTAAGTGAGGCAGCCCACAAGGTTCTGTCATGGAGATGAAAGAAGTGTCCTTGTGACTTCTCTTTGCTGCTTTCAGATTATCCCCCCTTCTCACTCTCTAGGAAAACAAAGCAAAACAAATAAATAAATAAAAGCTTTGACTGTCATGACATCAGACAGCATACTATCCATTACTCACTGCAGTCAACTTCCAACTCCTGATGTATTCCCCTTGATACCTTAAAGATTTAAGTTCCTGGCTCACTGTTTTGTTTTTATTTTTTTATTTCCAACCATACTCTTGTGATAATTCTTAGTAATTTCAATATTTGCATAATGATATCTAACCTTATAAGTTCCTTGTTTTCTCTTTTAATCATCTCATCCACAAGATTTCCTCAGATACCCATTCCCATTGTCATAACCTAGATGATGTCCTTACCAATAACCTTAATCAACTTTCTAAACACACTCTCCCATTGTTTTCCAAATCATACACTCTACTGTTTCAATGCCAAGTCTTTTGACTTCATTGGAATCTACAATCCCTTGTTCCTACCACCTTTTTCACTGTCCATCACTAATGCTGTCCCTTACTTGCTTCCTTATCTAGGAATGTCAGGACCTTCATGGTCCCTTGAATATGTCTTAACTTCCTTCCCATTGTCTCCCTTTATTATAGACCCCACCCTGGAAAAAATTCCACAGTGGCTAAAACCATCTCTTATCTACTCCATGCTTCTTACTGGATAGATGAATACGACTGGAGGCAAAAGTAAAAGCATGCTGCCTGGTCTCACTTTAAATGTAAGACCCCAACCTCATGTGGCTCTTTGGTGCTTCCAGGAAAGCACACTGTAGTCCCCTAGTCATTTCCTTCTCCCATTCTCCTAGATAATCGTTTCATACCTTCTTATCTTCAATTCAGCCTCCCTACTCCTCTGTCACCATCCTCACTCACAGCTTCCTATTTCTCCGATAAAATGAAAACGACAACGAACCTGTCTCCAAGCTTCCACCACCAAACCTGGATCCTGCATTTGTGCCTTAGCACTTACCCCCATCTAATGCTACACATTCTTCTTATGCATTTTGTTTATTGTATATTTTTTGTCCCTCTGCTGCCGTTATAAATTCCAAGTGGGCAAGATTTTTGTCTCCTTTATTTATCATTGTGCCTGTAGTATCTGCATTAATGCTTGGCAAAGGAAGGATGCAATAAATATTGTGTAGGTGTGTGTATACATGGAAAATTAATTTTCCCTCTGTCATTCTAGGTTCTTGATTGAGATCCTCCTATATAAAAAGACAGATTAATAGGAGAAAAGCAAATAGAAGTTTAATAGCATGCATATCTCCTGTGTACATGGAGATATCCAGGAAAACTGAGTAACTCTCTGAAATGGCCCAAGCTAGCCACCAACTTAAATATCATCTGCAGCTAAAGACCAGAGAAAGATATTGGGGTTGAGGGGTGGGAAAAATCCAGTTATGGAAGGTTATAGGAAAAGCACAATAAACAAGGATATAGTTGTTATGCAGATTTGAGTCTGTGCCTTCTCCACTGATCAGAATTTCTAGAGATTTGGGGAACCTCTTCTTCCTGGTACAAAGAGGGAGACACCCTTACAAAAGGAGATTGCCTTTATAAATGCAGATTTCTCTTACAAAAGGATAACGTCTACTCGGTTTTCAGAGCTTCTCTAGTGTCTGCTTTTTCTTAAAAATCATCAGCCTAAAATGATCCTTAATGCCAAAGAAGCATATTTGGGGTGACAAATTCTGCTCCCTTTCATATTACATACACACACACGTTTCATTTAGATAATTGTATGAGGTAGGTCTTCTAATCTCCCTTTTAGACATGATGAAACTGAGATTCAGACAGTTCAAGTGACTTTCTAAGGCTCACTGATCATCTAGTGGTGGAGCCAGAGTTCCAGCCCGTGTCATTCTAAACCCAGAGCTAAATTTGTGCCAACTTAAATCCAAAATACTGTTCTAATAGTCTGAATCCTTGATGTTCAGGCCCCAGAATGTCTTCCCAGGTTATCTCATTCCCACCTTCTTGCACACACCTTAGACTCATCAGTCAGACTGGAAACGTTGGGCCGGCCCAGCCATTCATGTGGAGAGGTGTCTCTTCCAGCATCTAGAAGGTGCTCTGCCTTCTGCCTGTCAAAATTGTACTTGTTCTTCAGGACCAATGTAAAGTACTCTCTCTCTTTCTCTCTTTCAAATTCTCCTTAACTGGATTTTCTCTTCCTTCTCTTTAACTCTCAACAGTGTCGCCATCAGTCTTAGAGCACTTATTTAAGGTACAAAGCAGTGGAAGATATCCGTCTTACCTGTGTTTCAAGTTCCTGCAGGCACCCTAGCAGATCAGCCTACAGTGATTTTTCTGTTTTCTGTACAACAACATCACTGGATGCTTTTCACCTGATAATTATAATTAACACTCTTTGAACACTTACCATCAAATACTGTTCCAAGCCAATTTCATGTGTTAATTAATTCACTCCTTGCGATTCTGTGACAAAGTTACTGTCATTGTCCCCAGTTTTCAAATTGGAAAGTGAGGTACGGAGAACTTCGACAGTAAGTTACTCATCTGGGAATATGAGGTCAAAGTTTCATAACTAGCGGTTATTTGAGCTGGGATTTGAATCTAGGCAACCTGGCGCATAGGACTTATACTTTTTTAACCATGAGAAGATACTATTTTTCGGTTAGTGATTGATAAATTCACCGTAAATATTGGTTGAATCCAAAAGGCTAAATAACAGTATCTTAAAAATGTATGAAAACATGAGGGTACTAAAGGAATGGGTATCCTCTTGTGATATCTGGGTTTTGATGACAAAAGTAGGTCATTGTGGTTACAAGCTTTATATATGTTCCTATTAGGAGAGATCATAAAGGGCTCATTAAGGCTAATTGTATTGAATTAAGATAGCATTTGCATTGTATATCAAGTGATAAAAGGTTGCATGTACCAGGCAAGCTAAGTTTTTTAAACTATGCTTCTAATATTAAGTAGAAGCGTTGGTCATGTAGAAATAAACTGGAAGTGTATGTGTATTGTAGAGTCTCAAGTTTGTCCAGCAAAGGGAGGAAGCACCTGAAATTTTAGTTGCATAATTGCCTGTGTAAATTGATGTAAAGCTTGCCTTTCACAGTCTTCCCTCATCCTGAGTGGCCTCAGGAAATAGTGTTGCCATTATTGGAGAGGAAATTTTCCTCTACTGTTCTAGGTTCTACTAGCTGGTCTAAAGATTAAATTGATAATGAGACAGATGAACAGGAGAAAATCAAACAAAAGTTTAATAATATGTGTACATGGGAGAGACCCAGGAAAACTGAGTAACTTCCCCAAGTGACGGAAGACCTCATCTTAAATACAATACTCAGCTAAAATGACAAAAAAGGATGTTGGGGGTAGTGGTTTGGGACGTATAAATTGTATTGAAACTTTTTTCTTATACAGTTAGCCCTTAAACAACACGGATTTGAATTGTGTGGGTCCACTTATATGCAAATTTTTTTCTATACTAAATAATACAGTACTACACAATTCATGGTTGGATCTGTGGATGTGGAAGAAGCACAGATGCTGAAGAACAGTGTGTTCTCTAAGCACCAACTCTTGAGTTATAAGTGAAGTTTCCCTGTTTGGAGGATCTGGTCTGTCCCCCTTCCCCACTTTGTTCAAGGATCAACCATAATCTGTGGACTGTGTTATCTTTACCTCAGTGTTGTTTTATCTTTTATTTGTAGAGTCTGAATTTAGTGCCTGAAATAGAGTTTTATATACACAGAAAGTATAACAAATTTTCTTCAGCAAGAAATAGAACTGTTCCCTCAAAAATCACTCTGAAATATTAACTTGAAGTTAATTCTTTATGTAATAGTATCACTGACACTTAATGCTTACTTTACTTCAGGCAATATTCTAAACATTTTAATATATCAATTATTTAATCCTCAGGATTTCTAAAATACAGGAAAAATGACTGTCTCCATTTTACAGATGGCAGTACTAAGATAGACAAATTTAGTTAATTGTTCAGTATCATACAGTTAGTGAGTGGAGAAGCCAAGATTTTCATACAGGTGTCAACTGAAATAAATGCACAGCCTAACAGTTGAAAGTTACATTTTATTTGGCGGGAGGACTCGAGCTGGGATGACAGCTTCTCAGATGGCTCTGAGGGACTGCTCTGAAGAGGTAGGGGAGCAGCGAGGACATACAGGAGATTTACAGCAAAGTCCAGGTAGTAGGAGCAATAGAAGATTACTTGTTATCTTATGAAAACCAGGCATCTCAAGTTAAAGAATTTAGTGCTTTTCTATGTATGGGAGGAAGCAAACATTAGGGCTCATTGAATTCATTCCTTTGACCAGCACCTAGCTACCCAGGGCCAGTATCCTGTCCTTTCTTATTCTGAATCCCCTCAGGGTGCACCACTGTGAGTGGCTGCAGAGGCCGGGCTGCAGGCTTGTCTTCACTGGGGGGTGAGGACAGCTGCTGATGACTTGATGGTTTCAACATTCTTTGTTTACTGATATGGTTTGCAGTATTTTTCATTCACACAGCCTATTACTTTAGACGTTTTTGAAGGCCACTAAACAACACGTGTGACCGTGATGCAATACCACCACTGTCCCCAGTCTTAAGTTACTTTTTCTGTAAGCAAATAGGGTTGAGGTGGGGTGGCGGGAGCCAGAGAGATAACTGGGCATGGCTTTCTTGACAAAAGAGGTGCTATTTTTGGCCTAAGCTATTTTGTGACCTAACCTTGGCCCCAATATTAGCCCTTGAACAGGTCTCAGTACTAATGATCTTAAGAGAACAAAAAACAAACTGTTATCAAGCAAGGGAAGCAACAATAGCAGAGATAACAGATAAATTGTAAAATCTCCCAGGTCTGTTTCAATGGTAAAGACTAGCCTGAAGCTCTTTCTTGAGCTCTTTTGCAGAATTCAACCCCCTCGCCCCAGGTGATCAATCACCAGATCAACCAGAACCTAAGGGATGCTGATCGTAACCTTTTCTGACCCTCATGACATCAATCAACCAAGCTTGAACTTGCTCAACCTCCCAGGTCCTTTCATGAATATACACTTACCCTTAGCTTAAAACTGCCCCAGTTTTGCTATTCAGGGAAACGTTGCTTTGGGAAAGATCCCCAGTTCTTCTCATTTGCTGCAAGTAATGAATCCTTCCTTCTCCTGATCTGATCTTCTGCTTGGTTCTGTCTTTTGGCTGGACACTCATCAAGAAGTGAACCTACTTTTTTGGATAACATTTCCACTAAATCAAAATACATATTTGTGGCAAAAACTCTGAATTATAATGTATATTTAAAGGCAGCAGGAACAATAAAATTTTGTATGGGGAAACAACCTTGAAAAGATTTTACATCAAGAAACAGGCACTATCTTGATCTGTTCTCAGTTTTACCAACTCAACATTTGCTGCTATCGTGTGTTATTAGAATATTGTCGTGTAAATAAACAATAGTAACTCCAATTCAAACTTCTAAAAGCTCTTTTGCTTTTATGTCAATATAGTGGATGGCAAAAACCCGATACAGTTGTTTTTTCATTTGTTTCAGTGCTAGGTGCATCTGAATGTTCCCACAAACTAAATTTTCTCATTTTCAGGTTGAATTTAAATTTATTTCTCCCTTAAAAGAAAGAATTCAATTAAGATACATTATTTATTTTTCAAACCTCCCACCAAAAAAAAAAAAAAAAAAAAAGGAAAAAAATAAAATATATATTGGGTTCATTTGGGTTCATTGATAGTGACTGAGGATACTAAATGATGCCAGCTACATAAGTGAGTTAATATAAAATACAACCCTGTAGTGAAGAAAAATTCCCCACCCCAAAATGTCTCTTTGAAATGTGGATTATTTCAAGCTGAAAACAAATAAAGCCCAGAAGACTCAGGAAGAAACTGACTTTCCCCCTGCCTGCCTAAAAGAATGTAGAGAGAGAACCCATTCCAGGAAAGGAGCTATCACCATAGATGCTATAGTATGAATGGGTGTTGTAAACAGGGAGGGACCTTGTAGAGTAAATGTTCTTTGTTAAAATTCCTCTTTGTGTCCAGTGGTCTCTACGGAGTGGAGCAAACGTTTGTTTACCAAACAGTTGCTTTTCTGTCTCTTTGTGAATTGCCTCCCTTCCCTTTGAAGTCCCAAACCACTATGCCCAAAGTTCCCTTTTGTCATTAGCTAAAGATAGTTTTTAAAGTGAGGTCTTTGGCCATTTTAGAAAATTACTCGGTTTTCCTGGGTCCCTTCCATGTATACGTGTTATTAAACTTTTTTTTTTCTCCTGTTAATCTGACTCATGTCAATTTAATTCTTAAACCAGCCAGTAGAATCTAGAAGGTTAGAGGAAAATTTCTCTCTCCCTGACAACACCATAGAGCTATTTTGAAATGATATCAAATTTAGACCACTTGTGGTTTTTCCATTTAAAATAAAATATTAGTATCTGTCTTTCTCTGTCTTATTTCACTAACCACAATATACTCTAGGTCCATCCATTTTGCTGCACATGGCAAATTTTCTATTTTTTATGGCTCAATAATATTCCATCTTCTTTATCATACTGTATGATATCACTTAGATATGAAATCTAAAAGATAATACAAACAAATGTACATAGCAGAGCAGAAAAAGGCTCACAGATACAGAGAACTAACTAGTGTCACCGGTGGGGAGAAGGGAGGAAGGAGGAGCATGGTAGGGAAATCGAATTAAGAGATGCAAAGTATTATGTATAAAATAGATAAACAATAAGGATATATTACATACAACAGGGGATTATAACTTATCTAGTAATAACTTTTAATGCAGTACAATCTGTAAAAATACTGAATCACTCTGCTGTAAAACTGAAACTAATACAATATTGTAAATCAACTATACTTCAAAGAAAGAAAAAGGTTTTGAGATATCTCTGGAGAAAATAAAGATATTAGATAATTGATCCAAATAATAAGCAGTATTAATTTTTAGACGCAAAATTTTAAAATAAAGCTGAATTTATGTTTAAAAGGTAAATAAAATAAAATATTAGCTGATGTCTATGTTCTATTTACTACTTGTCTAGCACAGCTCTAAGTATGTATTATGTTTATTAACTTATTTAATCTCTACAATCACCCATCATTACCTGTATTTTACCTGCATATGAAAAAACTGAGTCACAGGGGTTTCAAGTCATCTGCCCAAGGTATCAGACTCAACCAGTTTGATTATTTAACTGCTGTGGTAACCTCTAACAATTAACTAAATCAATCCTTGTATTCATCCAAGATCAATACAATTAGAAGTGAAGAATTTAAGAACTTTGCCTCCTATAGATTAGAGCCAGTGGGGAAAAGAAAGATTTTTTTAAAGGAGTATATTTTCAAATACATGGGTTAATATGTAGTTTTCAATACATGTTAAGAAATGCACAGGAGATTCTGATCTTATATGAAATAGAGACAGAAGCAAAGACAGAGAGAGAGATAGAGAAATATAAAAATTTTTCCCATAACTAGCAAAGAAATTAAAGCCTTTGGCCAGATGGTGTGTTAATGGAACTCCAAAACTGAATAATAAACTAAAGGCTATAAGAAACATTAATTAAGGTAATTTTATAAGAGTCATTAAAATTATCTTTAAACAAGATGATGGCTCTGAACAGGAAGAGTCAGCAAGTTGGTATTTTGAAATGTTTTTTCAATGGTTCCTAAGATAAAATCCTTACTGAGTTTAATTCCTGAGCACAAATATAATATTATAATATATTTATGCATACATGTTATAACTCAAGGTATTATAAACAGTTAATAGTTAAACAAGGCATATTACAATTTTTAAGAGTTTATTTGCTCAAAAATCAATTCGAATTGGGCAGCATCCAATCTAGCAGCTAGATAGGAACTCCAAGGAGCTATAGAAACTGAAAGATTTCTATAGGCAGAAAAAAGTGGGAAAAAGAAAAAACAAAGTAACTTTCCTTTAGAAGATGTCCGGGGCCTATCAGATTATCTGACTAGTGCTGCTCAGGGGATTCCTGATTGACTGGTTTAAGATTCTATTTCTGAGAGAGTAAAACTGTAAGTAGGTTAAATCAAAATTTGGTGACATGAAGCTTAGCATGTGCACCTCCATTTAGGGCCTGTTGTCTTATTTTTTTAACATTACAAATAGTATATGCAGTATTTCTGAGTGATTTAAGGGCTTTTTAAGGATGAATTTTAACTAAGGTTTTTAGATTAAACCCCAAGTCCTGTAAATACTGCAACTCTAGTAAAACTGAGGTTAATTAATCAAGTGTACTGTATTCTGAGTGTTACCAAACTCAGGTTTGGCTGCTTGCTGCTTGAAAGCCAATACTTGAGAGACAGGTACTAGAAGGAACGGACAATTTGCTTTATTCAGAAGGTAGCCACATGGGGAGAAGGCAGACTCATGTCCCAGAGTGAACTCTGAAGATTCTGCTTGGCCATGAAAAGTTTTAAAGGGAAAAAGGGGAAGTAAGATCAGATAATTATTGAAGTAGGGGGTCAGATTCTTCACCATCTCCCACTGTGTGCAGACTTGTCAAATCCTGGTGATCTTTCTTTAGATGCTCTCTGGTTCACACAGTTTGCTCACAAGATCACTGAAGGGGAAGCTGGGAAAAAGATCCAGTCATGTGTTAATTACTTACTATGTATTTCTACTTCTTTATTCTAAGAAAAGAATCACAGGCTAGGCGAGGCATTGTGTGATCTAAAGATTTGAAAGGTGTACTTGGGCCAGAGGTCAGTTAAGCATGGAGACACCTGGTGTAAAGGTTAAGTTAAAATATAGCTTTGCTGGAGTGACAAGACAGAAGGGCCTTCCTCAGAGACCTGCTTCCTGCAAAAAGCTATTTCCTGCAAAGAGCTGCTTACAAATCCCCATTGTCAGACATCCTTCTGTTTCCATAGGATTATGGGTGAAGTTCCATCTTCTGTAAGTTCTTCATGCTGACATAGGGCGCCATATTCTTAGAGCGGAAGATGTTGACGTGGGTATCTTAGTATCTCTTTGCTGACAATTTTAGTTGCCTATATATATATATATATATATATATATATATATATATATAGGCAGAGCAAGTTATAATTATTTTGATGCCCATAAAGATATAGATTATTATGAGCAATAACGTGAATCTCATTTTCTTAAGGCCAGTTCTTGGCATTGTGCTAGAAATAGGTTTATCACTGCTCCAGATGGGGCAGCTTATGTCACGGCTGCAGTCTGGTCAGTGTGCTGGTAGCTTTTCCTACGCTGGGGGCAGTTATAGTGTCTGTCACACAACTCAGGAATGTGCATCAGACACTGAAAGATTCTGTGGCTCTGTGTCCTCATTATTAACTGATTGAGCCCACTCTTTTGTGACCCATGGGAGGCCTGGGCGGCTTCAGCCTTTCTACAAACAAGAGGCAGGGGACATGGAGAGGCCTTTGTACTTGGGAGGGCCCTGCAGGATTCTGCTTGATTTCAAGTGGGTCATTAAACCAGTAGCAAGGACAAGAGCACTTTTTGTTTGTTTGTTTTAATAGTTATGGATTATAATACAGAAATCTAATTGATGCTCCTTAATTTGCCAGGGTCTATCTTACGAAAAGGAGGGTTTTTTGGTTTGGTTTGGTTTTAGAAAGAAATAGATTATATCTGCTTTCAAGGGCCTTGTTTTCCCTTCGATAGCAGCCTCATAGTGATGCATAGCAAATATGTGAGGACAGGAAGTTGTATAGGTGGCTTGAGATCTTCAAATCATGACCCCAGGAAGGGTAGAGGAGAGAGTTAATCCTGAAAGAGGGTGAGTAGTGACCATGAGTCACTGAGATCAGAGTGGATGTGATTGTTCTTGGATGTAAGCTCTGACTGAGGCGAGAAAGGAAGTTTGATGTCTGAGGAGTTGGAAAGCTGTCGGTAATCAAGGTCTACCAGGCAGGAGAGGACAGAAAGAAACACGGTAATAATACACGGGATCCAAAAGTAAAAGTAACTGGAGGATACAGGCTAAGTGGCATCCAGTGCCATGACATAAGGAGCAACATAACTTTTCATCTGAAGGAGCATGAAGTCTTGAGCCACACCTCTGGATCTTCAGTAGGATGACTTCAGCATTATGTGGAGCACCTCCTCTGATGAGCTAAACAAGGGGGATTCAGTGGTGAATAAGCATGTTCCTACTCCTCAAAAGACCACCACTGCAGTGGGCAGACACTTTCATAGCTTTACATAAAATATATATGAAAGGACGACAAATATGTAAATGTTCATGTCGGTGTTAATGAGGGTGAGATTAATTCCAACTAAGGTGAATAGATGGGAGAGGCTTCAGAGGGGACACTGAGACTGGGCAGGGAGGAGAATTCAATGTTAACCACTAAACTAACATTTACCATATTGTGTGGAAATAGTATATCTATCTGTATAACTCTTCGCTCAAGCTCTTAGGAACTAGAAAACAAAGACCTTACGTTGCCTCCATGTTCCGCCTACACCTAGCACACACCCACAATCCAGTGACTGGCTTCTAGTAGGTTTTCAGTAACTATTAATAGAACGGAATTAAATAAATAGTAGCTAGCTGCTGTGTTCTCTTTCTCAGAAGCACACAGACTTCTGCTTGAACTGGCTTCTGATTACAGCAGAGGGCGGCTGGATTCCCCAGGAGAAAAGAGTGTATACTAAGCAGCAACATTCAACCTTAAATGAAAGCATCACTTTTACTTGACTGGTTTGGTTGTACAAAGAGGATACACAAACAGTCCTGTTTTTATCCCTTAAATCACAATCTGTTAAGGACTCTACTGGATGAAAGCCATCCATGATCTGGCCCTGGCCTATACCTTCAGTTCACCACTCCCTGGTTTCCCCTTTTTGCTTCAGTAATACAAAACCACTCCTGGAAGCGCATCACTTTTCCATGCCTCTCAGGACTGCCGGAGTTGTCTGCTACTGAACTAGGCAGACGTTCACAAAAGCATTCATGTAAGTGTTTATAGTATAGAACCATATTTATGTTTATGTTTAGTGTATTGGGGTCTCTAACATATCACCTACTTATTTTGGAAGGATAAATAAATGGCCATATTAATTATTATTGTTTAATCGTAATTTGTTCTTCATTGCCAAATGAGTATTGAATCATATCTTCAAAATTGATGCACTTCTAAGCAAACAGCAGAAGAAAAATCAACTATACAGAACTAAATCTGAGCATTCTAAAATAGAATTGGGATTTTTATCTTCAGTTACAATTCTTATTTCACCCTGGGAGAAAATCCTATTAGTTAACTCTCTTTCTCATGCAGCTGGAAGTCAGGTTCCTAAATCTTGATTTTTAGGATGGCTTCAATCAATGATGTAGTCATCAGAATGCAGATACTTCGCCCTGGCTTTAAGTCCTCCTCTTGGGACCTCAAAGTTCCATGGAGGTGGGGAATGTGGTAGTGCTATATCTGAAAGAACTTTTTTAATCTAAAGAGTTGATTGAAGTTGTTTTATTAAAAATGGACATATTCATTTCTGCTATTACTACAATCCTCACTACCTAACCCAAATTTAATTCACAAGTTAAGTTTGACCATAGATGAAGTCTTCCTTTCCAAGAAACCTTTGCTAGCCCCCCAGGCTAGAAAGGACACTCCCTGTCCCACTGTGTTCCCTTAGCATCCTTGGAGCCTCTTAGAGGCCGGGCCACAAATTTCCACCAAGTCACTTCCACCACATTCTATTGGTTAAGTCCCGCATAAGACCAGATTCAACAAGAGGAGAAATAAACACGTTTTGGAAAAAGACTAGAACATATGGTACAGCAATGGGAGGAATGGTTGGTGCCCGTCATTAGATGTGATCTATACGAATTCCCATTTGAGATTTGAGATCATAATTTAAAGTCAGCATAGTTTTTGTAATTTTACTTTCTATAATTTTTACTTTTTAGAATACAGGCATGGAACAGAATATAAGCATGGAGCAAACAAGTAGTTAAATTCACCCGTCATTTGCGTTTTATCAGGCAAAGAAAAAAAAGAAAAGATGTGGCAGGAAAAGATTTGAAGGTATCCACGAGGAAGTTGTTATAGCAAACAAAAAGCTAAGAAAAGAAATGCGGAGGAGAGTGGATAATGGAAAACTGCATTTAAGGACCTTTTGAGGTTAAGGAATTATTGGGATGAAAGTAATGGAGCACGTGAGGTGGAATGGTATTGAGGATGATCAGAGGGCAGATATAAAGAAGTGCACAGTGATTGACAATGATCAGAAAAATAAATAAGAAATCAAGACAGTGTAATAACCAAATACATAGTACAAATTTTGAAGTAAGCCTTAATTTCAGAGCAAAGAGAGCGGTTGTGGGAAGCTGAACTGGAATGGAAAGGTTCCATGCAGAGGTGAGAACTGAGCTGAATCTAGGAGATAGGCAAGAATCAGCTACAGAGGGGTGCAGGACTTGGTCGCCCTTGCGCTAAAGTGATTAAAAATTAAGGGTACATCAGGCTTTCACACTGTCAGGAAGGGAGTTTACAACTTGATCCTTGGAAAGTGGGAGTCACTGAAAACATAATTTAGTAAGAAAAGGATATGATGAAAATAACAATTTAGGAAGATTATTCTGACATGAGGAATACTGTGCAAGATTGACTTTAGTGGGACTGAGAGAAAAGAGAGCAGTTAAGGAGCTAGAGCAATAACACATTGCAGTGAAGCACTTTTTATCATGTTAGATTTGGAGAATTAAAAGTTTGCTGTATTACTGATATATTTGATTGGGCATAAAAATGAGAGGTGAGAGCTCTCAAGAATTTATTAAACATGATAAAAAGCACATGGTCTGCAGATGGTCCTGTCACAGTGACAGGCCTCACCAGGGCCATTTCCTGTGGACACTTATGGTGGTTTGACCATGTTTTACTGATGCTGACATTTCCCCCACAGAGACCTAGAATGACCTTATAAATGGCTTAGAAGCCAGTTGAGGAAAAATCAAAATGTAACTTGAAGAGTCTACAGAAATAGAATAAAGAAGGTGTCTGTAGCAATAAATGGGCCCATTTCAGCCGTGTTGTCTTGGCAATCTCTGTGCAAACTGGAGAAACAATGGCATTGTCTCCAAAACGCCTATTTACAAAAATGCATGGTGCACCAGATTCCTAATTTGCTTTAAAAAAAGAGACTTCTAAAAGGAATTGATTTTGTTTTTCCTGAATTAGTGGCTTCCGATGGTTCCCAGCCAAGGAGGACGTGTCCCTACTCACATTGTTTATTATTATACTGATTTCTTGCCTGTTTCCTACTGGGAATCAATCATCCTTAATTCTGCATTCACTTAGAAAAACTATGGTCTCTTTAAAAGTTTTCTAATCTTTTATGTTATGATATAAAAAGAATGAAGCTTTCAACAACAGGGATCCATTCATTCATTCAATGTATATTCACTGGCACTTACTGTGCATTAGATTTTGTTAAAAGACCTTGACTTCATAGAGCTTGCTTATCTGAGATGTATGAAGTTAACAAATTGTCCCCTGAAAAAGCTATTTCAGTAGAGGGTTATAGCAGAAATCTCCTCCTTACTTACAGCTTTTGTAAGAGAGAAGGCTGCTAGGCAGAGCCAAACAGAGTTAACACCCAGAGGCAGTGTAACAGCACGCTGGAGCTGTAGAGGGCAACTTATCTTTGTCTAATGGGGTGGCGTGGGCTGGGTTTCCCAGACTTCCTGAGGGCTGGCTAATTTGAATATTTTCAGCTAGGACATAGAAGCGATTTCTAATTGTGCGGTACCTGCCCCTGGGACAATTAGGGCTGGCACATAGTAGCCCAGGGTATACCAGTCTGCTAAGGGTACGGATCGGGAAGTGAGCTTGATCAGCTACACAGGAAGAGGAACTGATGAGTCTCTAGCCAGGACCTGAAAACTAGGTCAAGATAGCATTAAAAATACATATATATTTATATAAAAAACGTGGCTGTATCTAATGTGTTTGATCAGGTGTATGTAAGATACTGATTACTTTCATCTGAGATCTTGTGGGGGTAACTTTATTACTTGTTTCAAGCTCAGGGAAATGCACTGGTTAGCCATGTGTACACCATCATGGTCATAATTCTTGGGATGTGAGAACAATACTAAAGAGAGACACTGTCATCAATGACTACCAAGTATTTTGATTTTCTTATATACACTGTGCTAGTATGTGTGTATGTGTGTGTGTGTGTATATATATGTATGTATGTATTTTTATTTAATTATTTAATCCTTAAAATAATCACTTTGTGTAGAGACTGTTTCTACCTAGATTTTCGAAGCTGTGCTTAGCAAAGAAAGAAGTGGTGAGTTAGAAATGAAACTGTACAGCACAGGAAACTGTATTCAATAACTTGTTGTAACCTATAATGAAAAAGGATATGAAAACAAATATATGTATGTATATGTATTACTGAACTATTATGCTGTACACCAGAAATTGATGCATTATAAACTGACTATACTTCAATTTTTAAAAATTAAAAAAAAAAAAAAGAAATGAAGCTAAGAGAGGAACATAGGTGACAAGTGGCACCTCGGGCTTTGGACTCTGTCTCAGGGGCAACAGAGAGAGGTTTAGGCATGTGGAAGAAGTTTAAGCAACAAGATATGCATGGTTTTGTTCAAAACATGTCGAAACTGGCCTTCTATTGTCATGAGGCAAATTATTAGAACCCTCTCTCGCCTACGACATTTTGTACCCATATGAGAATAAATAATAAATTGTGTGTGCGTGAGTGTGTAAGGAACTGGCTGCTTTATGGAGTTTAGGTATAATAAAAATGGATGAGAGACTAAGCGCGCAAACATTTTTAGTCTTCTGGAGCCTGTTAAATTTCTTTTTTAATTTTAGCATTTTTTTCTGTGTTAATTCACTCTCAT